>NC_135542.1:72402398-72724832 GCF_045843805.1 Urocitellus parryii
ATACTACTTCTGCATCATTTCTTCTGGAACATGATATGATTTTTGATTTATAGTGTTGTTCAGGAGTGGAGGGAAGTTTTAAAGGCCTCTACCTACTCTTGTCCAATATAGTAGTTCTTTTCTCTGAAAGCCTAGGAAACATGGTGAAGGTCAATCCTCAAATATTTTTGTTATTTGGAAAGGAGGCACCCCTAAAAGTTTACATTTAAGATAACACAAGATTTTCCACAAGTGAAATGATTAGAATATAAGAACTATAACCTCATAAATTGAATTAATTCATTTGATGGATTAATAAATTAAATAGATTAGTGGATGATAACTGGAGGGAGGTATGGCATAGCTGGAAGAAGTAGGTCATTAGAGGTGTGCTTTGGGGGTAATATATGTCACTGGATCTTCATTCTTTCTCTCTGCTTTCCAGTTGTTATGAGCTGAGAACTCTTCCTCTGCCACACCTTCCTATCATGATGTTCTGTCTCACCGAGGCCTAGAACAATGGAATTGGACGGCCATGGACTGAACCTTTGAAATTGTAAGCTTAAAAGAAACTTTAGGTTGTACTTGTAAGACCAAAATGAACTCTAAGATTTTTCCTGTCAGATGTTTTGGTTTTGACAGTGAAATGATTTATAAAAGTGTTCATTCCAATTATATATTCAGGTATTTTAAATGACCACTGGTCCTAGTAAACCTAGGGTGAATTGGACTATAATCCAGGCTCCACTTATTACCTGGATTCTATGCTTTTGCATTCAAACAAGGTATTTATGATGTTTTATATTCCAAAACATTAAAATCAACTCATATAAAATTCAAAATGCATGGTGTTCAAAATGGTATTCAAAATGTCTATTACCTTTCTCTAGTGCATGAGTACTAAGTAAAAATCTATGACTTGTTGGAATAGAAAAAACTATTATATATTCACCTTTCATATTTATATGTAGGGCCCTTCCTCGTGGTTCATTGACCTCTTCATCTAATCAATGGATTCAAAGTTTGAAAATTCAGGTCTGGTAACTGGGCAAGAAATCTGACTTTATTGGAACTGTTTCTTTCAACTTCGTGGTTATCAATCATTGATTTATTTTATTTATTCAAATGGATCGATAACCTTTTTCATTCCCCATCTATTTCACTGCTATAAAAGCAGTCTTTCACTAAATATCTCCAAAGCTCTCTACTAGTGGACCCTTCTGACTTACACTCTGACCTACTGCTCAAAACCATGATGGCAACTTCTTGCTTTGGATTGTTAGGTATTATCAAGTGTCCTCTTTTCTTTTGTTGAAATGCAACTTATCGAGATCCTATCTCAAAATAAAAAAGCCTAGGAGTGTAGATCTGTGGTGGAGTCCATGCCCAGCTTGTGTGAAGCTCTGTGTTTGATCACCAAGACTGGAAAAAAGAAATGATATATTTTCTACTTTTATGAAGAAACAGCTAGATCTGCAAACACATCACCTACTCTAATCCTTGATTATAAAAGATGGTCCCCATTGAATGTCCATAAACATTTTAAAAATCTTTCTCTAATAAGTTTGCAGTACCTACATAATAGCATAACCTGAAAACAATCACTTAGTGAAAATTTTGGCCATTATATTGTATGTTCATTCTATTATGCACAATTATTTGAGAATTTTGGTTTCTTCTCTAATGTTTGTAATAGCTTTCCTGGCATTTCTCTATCACTTAATGTGAGTCATTAATTTTTATGAATATGCAATGTTATGATTTAGATTTGGAATATCCCCAGAGGCTCATGCATTAAATGCTTGGTCTCCAAATGCAACATATTCAGAAGTATGGTTTTGGGGAAAATAATTGGATCATGAGGGCTCTGACATAATCAATGGATTAATCCATTGATGGGTTAATAGATGGCATTATTGAGAGGTAATGGAAACTGTAGAGGGGAGAACCTAATTGGAGGAAGTAGGTCACTGATGGTGTGCTGTAGAAGGGTATATCTTGTCCCTGCCCCCTTTCATTCCCATGAGCTAAGCAGCTTTCCTCTGCCACGCTCTTTGGCTATGATGCTCTGTTTCATCTCAAGCCCAAAGCAATGGAGCCTACCAAGAGCCTAAAATACATAAATAAATAAATCACAGGAGGCTGAGGCAGGAAGATCTAAAGTTCAAAGCCAGCCTCAGCAAAAGCAAGATACTAAGCTGATTAGTGAGACTCTGTCTCTAAATCAGATACAAAATAGGGCTGGGGATATGGTCCAGTGGTTGAGTAACCCTGAGTTCAATCCCTGGTAACCCCCCAAAATTAAATAAATAGATAGATAAATTATAGATAAATAAATCTTCCCTCTTCTAAATTTCTTTCTGCTATTTTTTCCCCTCAGCAATGAAAAGCTGATGAACACATGCAAGAACCAATGTAGTAGGGTATTATTTTCACCTCCTAAGTTTTTTTGTTGTTGTTGTTAGATTTTATATCTCAGGTTAGTGATCCTGTATCAATATAATTTTTCTCATTGAAATTTTTATTTCCTCAGTCTCAGCTAGTATCCTGAGAATCTATTATTATTTGTTGTATTTGCCAGCTTCTGCTGATACATGTCACCTAGGTCCTACAGATCCTTTGCCATATAACATAGTAGCCTTTCTCCTTGGATTCATGACGTGACTTGACAATAGTTATTAATCTGGAGGTCAGAAGGGGCGAGTGAGAGTAGATCTAAAAGAAGAAAGAAGAGGCACCTACCTTACAAGAATACACCTCTTACATCCAGCCTTTTAGTGTCTTTCTCCAAGAAATGCAAAGGGCCTGGGTTATATTTAACACTACTGATGATATCCTTACTGCAGCCAGCCAGTGACTGAGATCCACACACTCCCTATGACTCCTTCTAGTGACCATGGGTCTCATTCCCTGGAAAACAGATTCAAAGACCTAAAATTTTTGTGTGGGATGTGAGTGGGGGAGGGTAGTTTGGCGGGGAGTTATGTGGGGAGCTATCTCAGCAATCATATCTATAAGGTACGCAAAATGCAGGACTTAGTAAAACAAGAATTTGAATTGAGAAGTGATTGCAGCTGGGGCGTGGTGGTGCACCTGTAATCCCAGTGGGGCTCCAAAGGCCAAGGCAAGAGGATCTCAAGTTCAAAGCTAGCCTCAGCAATTTAGCAAAGCTCTAAGCAATTTAGTGAGACCCTGTCTCTAGATAAAGTGTAAAAAAGGACTGGGAATGTGGCTCAGTCATTAAGCACCCCTGGGTTCAATCCCCAGAACGAAAAAAATGAAAGAAGTGGTTGCAAAGAGGTCCTAATTGATCCCATAGGGAGATCTGAGGCTGAAAGAGCCCTTTAGAATCTTTCTGAATTGAGACAAGAGACCAGGCCTCAGAATCCATACCATAACCATTTTTTAATATGCAGAAAACCTTTGGGGAGGAATCTGATCTTCATGAGCCAGAGTTCTTCCAACATGGACCACTCCTGGAGAGGATTTCAGTGATGAGCCCCTGGTAGTTCACATTGTAAGTGGAGGGAAGAATGAGTACATGGGTTCCAGAGATTAATCTAGGTGGCCCATGATAATGTAATAATAGCAAGAAGAGAATGGTAATGATATGGGGGAAAGTTCAGATATTTATGGAAAAGAAATATGTTTAACAATTTTCAGTTCTGGAAAATTTAGAAAAGAACAAGAGTATGTTAAACTCTCCTCCTTATTCTGCTGATTGGAGGGACAGTGCAGAAATGGAACCTGTGTGCAGGGAAGAGTGAAATCCTGGGAGAAGTTTGAGGTGATTAGTGTTATCACAAAATTTGAGACTTTAGTTCAAGGAAGAAAAATGACTTAGAAGGGAGTGAAGTTTCTCCTCATTAGGATAAAGGTAAGCTTGCAGAGTTGTGTCATGAGAGTAAACAGCTTTGGTGAATTGACTGATAGCTCAAGCCAATCAATAATATGCATAACGTAGCACAGTTTATTAAATACATTTGGTAAACCAGAGACTGTGTTCTTGAAGTTGGATAAATAAAACACAGATCAAGACAGGTTAGGTTATTTAACAGTAGTCAAAGAGCAAGTTATAACTAATATGAAGATTATGCTAATTTTTTTTCTTTTGCACCGCACTCCTTAATTCAGAATAAAATACCACATCATGAAGTTTGAGAGTAAGATAGTAATTAGGAAAAGCAAGGGTAAAGTATAAAAGAGGTAGAAGATCAAATCTTAGACCAGAGACACATACATGTCAAAATGAATCATGGAAGTGGACAGAATTGAACAGACTGAGGTTGTTGAAATTAATGGCCCCGATGTCACAGAGGTGGCAGCAAATGGTGAGAGGCTTGCAGGATATGGAATTGTTGACTTGAAGCTCTTAAAAAAAAAAAAAAAACAACTCTGAGAGATCTTTGAAATTGGAGACTTTTTCCAAGCTTAGTCTTTTATCACAAGATCTTTGGCAAATATTTCTGTTTATGAGCTGAAGTAAATTTAAGCAGGAAACTTTACAATTTTCTTTGTGATTACACAGCAGTAATTTCAGGACTGTTTTCCTTGGGAATCTGGATGGTAATTACTAAAACTCCAAAGCTAATTATGTTGTTATGCTAGTGGGACTGTAGCTATGGATGAGAAGTCTTTTCCATTAACAGACTCCTCTGGTAGGCATTGTAATTCTACTTTCACCCTCAACCTTTCCTCTCCTCCTTCCTATTCCCTAGGGATAGAGGGAAAAGATAATTCATTTGAGCTGTCCCTTTGCTGAAGGAGATGCTATTGACAAAAAAAATGTTCAGACAGAATGGAAAATATTTTTAAAGGAGCAAGCAATCAAGCCATACCTACATCATTTGAGAGATTCTGAAACCACCTACGTGCTTTGTGCTTTATTTCAAATGGTACACTCAAGTCCAAGGGGACTGAAACCTCTTTAACGAGGTACAGCTAAGTAGACTATGAATAAGTTGAATTAAATAAATAATCATAAACGGCATTGTTGTGAGGAGCTAGAATCTGACACCCCACATGAGTAGGATGCTGTTTCTATAAGCTGTTATGTGTGTAGTGAGGTGTGAGGCTTCAAATACACAAGCATATAAATACACTTGAGCAGGCAGTGTATCTCAAGCATCTCACACTGAAGCTACGGCAGCTGTGTATTTTAATAATATCACATTTAGGTAAACAAAACAGCAAATTTGTTTAAATAGAATGTCACAAATTCAAATAAATATGTATTTATTTGAATGGATTATTAAGCTGTTTTTTGCCCCTCCCCTTCAGTTGCTCTCTTCTAAAACATGAAGGGGAAATTCAACACATTCAAGGAAACAAAGAATGAAAGTGACCAAATGTCAAGGCGTGCCAAATTAAGGCTGACACAACAACAAAAAAAAACATTCCTCCTATGTATCTTGCATCTTAGTGGAAACAGTACACAGTTATGTTTTTCAGAAAATGAAAATAAGTTCTGATTTGGCCTTCTGGGCATACTTGCTTGGTGACCTTGAGTAAGGTTATTGATATTGCACTATTTTTTAGTTTGCACATTTGAAATACAACAAAATTTGTTTTAATGTTGGTGATGGAGAAAAACAATTTCTAGATTTTGTCATAGTTAGAAATAATTATAGTTAAATAATATGGGAATAGTGGCATATGCCTGTAATCCCAGAGGCTTGGCTGAGACAGGTGGATTGTGAGTTCAAAACCTCAGCAATGGGGAGGCATTAAAGAACTCAGTGAGACCCTGTCTCTAAACAAAATACAAAATAGGGCTGGAGATGTGGCACAGTGGTTGAGTGCCCCTGAGTGCATTCCCTAGAAGAAAGAAAGAAAGAAAGAAAGAAAGAAAGAAAGAAAGAAAGAAAGAAAGAAAGAAAGAAAGAAAGAAAGAAAGAAAGAGAAAGAAAGAAAGAAAGAAAGAAAGAAAGAGAAAGAAAGAAAGAAAGAAAGAAAGAAAGAAAGAAAGAAAAAAAGAAAGAAAGAAAAAGAAAGAAAGAAAGAAAGAAAGAAAGGGGGAAGGAAGGAAGGAAGGAAGGAAGGAAGGAAGGAAGGAAGAAGGAAAGAAAGAAGGAAAGAAAGAAAGAAGTATAAATGATTTGATTTCCAATATTTCTAAGTCTGGTAGTTTTTACTGGTAAAATTCTCTATCAAAATGATTCTAAGGAGTAATTAATTGAAACGTATATGCCATACACATTTTGGTGAACAGTGTTATGCTGTAGAAACCCTAAATTCTTTGCTCATAGGTACCTTGGACAGACTTTAGTTCCAATCTTGCTTCTGCTGTTTACTAAACATCTTGAGATTGCACAAAATATTTCAGTTCTTAAAATTTCATTTTTTTAATCTCTGAATTTTAGTTGATTTGCCTGTAAATTATGCATAGCACTATTTCACATAGTTGTGAAGAATCAAGCAAAATAAGCAGTGTACCTACCACATGCAGAAAGTACTTAAAACATGTTCCATTTTAATTTTCACATGCAATTTTATCAGAAAATGAAATATCATGTTTTAAATATGTCCTTAAAAATTTAGGCAAACTGTATCTATCCTTGTCCTAGATTTTTTTATCTTTCTTTTTTTGGTACTAGGGTTGAACTAAGGTGTGCTTCACTGCTGAGCCACATCCCCAGCTTTTTTTTTTTTTTTTTGTATTTTAGTTAGAAACAGGGTCTCACTGAGTTGCTTAGGGCCTCACTAAGTTGCTTAGACTGGCTTTGAACTCAAGATCCTCCTGCCTCAGCTTCCCAAGCTGCTGTGATTACAGCTGTGCACTACTATGCCTGGCCTAATTTTTTTTGTTTGTTTGTTTCTCATCCACAACTTCTGAACTATGGACAACAAGAAAAACTAATTGCATTAATGTTGTCTAATTCTGAATGGGATGTTGCTTTTATATTGCAAGATAAAATTGTTTCTGAAGTAGAAAATGAGCTCAGGTAGCCTTTGCTGATGTTATCACATAAATTCCTGATTTCTATAACAAAGTAACCTATTGTGCACATAGTAGGCTCTTAATAAAAACTTGTTGATTACCCAGATTACCTACCCAAGCAAAATGTGGTCTGATAAACTAGATTTCAGCATTTATATGATATGAGAAAATCAAAATTTGAAATATATACTCTAGCATGGTGATATTTGAGCTTACAACATTATGTGTCTTATTGAGCACTAATGATTAGGGTTTCTTCTTGGCCTAGTTATATTTTGGAAATATGTTAAATTATTAAAATTTAAAAAATGATCAAAGATCAGTGTTCTATGGTAGACCATTTCTCAAGTAGTTATCACAACTAACTTCATATTCATGATACTAAAATACATTGAATGTATACTCTGAAAATACTCATGATACACTTTATTGGACAATATCCTAAATGTGACCCTGAAGCCACAAAAGGTGAAAAATTTTCAATTAATTCACATCATTGTTATTTAGGTTTTAAGAAATCCAATAATTTATAAAATTGTAGTTAATTATTTCCTCTTATCATAATTACATATCTAACAACACATTCTAAATTTTGGTTTTCTCTTACTCTGAAATTTTAGTTCTAAGTACTCTTTCATAATTATGAATTACTTTCTATGAACTCTTATGTAAATTAGGAAGAATGGCTAAGGCAAACTTTTTGTCCAGGATTTTATCTTCATTGTTTCTTTTTCTTTGGACATCGGGCTTAGTTTCAATAGAATTAAAAATTGCCGAATTGTGAAGAGTTGTATGATAAATTTGGAATTTAGACTGATCAGTGAATGACCAGTTAGGTATGAGGGATTTCCAAGCATACAAACAATGAATTTGGGCTCCATTTTTGCTGAACTGATAAACTCCATTGATCTGTATTAAATTTCATGACTCACCTTTCTGCCATCTTGAATCTGATGCTGAATCAATCTGTAAAATTCTCATTTAAGTTAGTTGTGAATTTTAGCTTTATAATGTCCCTTTGGTTCTTGGTATCCATTTCTCTATTGAAGTTCCCTGTTTGGTTCCACACTGCTTGTACAGTTGCTTTTAATTCTTTGAATAGACTTATAATTTCTCTTTTGATACTTGTGCCTACTTAATTCAATACCTGTGACAACTTAAAATTTCTATTGGCTACACTTTATTTTCCAAGTATGGGTTGTAGTTTTCTAATTATTTGTTTATCTATTAATTTTGGGTTAAAATTAGCCATCATAGATATTATCTGGTAGGATTTTGTATTCTCTTTCATTTGTCTGGGAATCATTGGACTTTTATTTATAGTAGATAATTAATTTGTCTAGACTCCTAAATTTTATAAATTGTCTCCTCTTACATTTCTGGGGCTGGGGCTGGGGCTGAATGGTAGAGTGATCATTTGGCATGGGTGAGGCACTGGGTTTGATCCTAAGTACCATATAAAAATAAGTAAAATAAAGGTATTGTGTTCATCTACAACTAGAGAGAGAGTAAGAGAGAAAGAGAGAGAGAGAGAGAGAGAGATAGGTTGATTTCTGGTCAGATTCATGTATGTGCATGAATAACCCTCTCACTTTATGTATCTCTTTTTTACCTGGGTGACTTAGGAATAGTTAAAACTTTGTTTTTAGAGATGTTAAAACAGTTGCACCTCATATTTTCCTGATGAGGCTGTATGTGGGTTGAAATATTCATTAAAAAGCACAATGTGTCATCAACTCTCCCCAATTTTTCCCACAGCTACACATGACTTTTCAGTTAGTTAATGATATGTGAGAATCTTTATTGCACAATATTTTAGGTCTTTCTTGCTCTTAAAATCTTCCCTTTACATTTTTAGAGTTTCTGTCACCTACTCTGAATTAAGTTCACTTGCCTGTGCTGTGTAAAGGTGGAAATTTTGTTGCTGAAGCTGAAATGAATTGAAATGTCTCCAGTTAAGAAGACAACAAACCTTCCATTGTTCTATGATACAATAAAGTTGAATAACCATTTCTTAAAATTTTACCTGCCTTTGATCATTTTTAATTGTCTTTAAGTAATTGTTATAGTGATATTTTTAAACACAACCAACAATAGAAATATATGTACCTTGATCTAACACAACAAATTCCTACTCTGACTTATCCTAGTGTAGATATCTCTACACAGCTGCACAAAACTGTTTTGTTTTCTTGGGTATGAAATGCTTGATGATATACAATTTCTACACATTCTAGAAATACTTAACAAAGTCTCTTACTGGTCCATTTGAATCCTACTTGGATTGCTGTTAGGAGGTAGGACCACACCCTTACAAGGAAGGGAGAGGAGAGTCATAGCAACAGCTAACAAGTTTCTTATCTCCTGATCCTAGTTGGACTGATGTGTCTAGGAGTTGAGAAATTGGTTAGCAATTATTTCCTATATAAATTATGCCTATGGGGATTTCACTTTGAAATTTTACACCTATCTTGGTATCTTGGCCATAATATCAGCATTAATATATTACTTATTCTAACTTAGTATGATTCAGTAATTACCTATAGGACCAGATCATCTAGAACCCTGAAGCATTCTACACAGAAGGTGGTAAAATTCTTACTGGTAGCATTTGATGTTTTCAAGTGCTTTGATGTTTTTGAATGAGGTTGTTTCACAAAGTATAAAAACTACATAGAGAATAAGGCAGGACCAGAGCAACAAACTCACAAATGATGAAATCAAGAAAACAGGATTCAGGGGATTGGATGAAATTGGAACTTTGAGGTGCTTCTGAGAGAGAGTACAGTACAATGTTCAAGTGGAAACTCTGTGGTAATTTATCTCTTCAAATTCCTGCTCTGGCATTTATTACTCTTGTGTGGGAAGCCACCTGTGAAATGCTGAAATGCATGAGGACCTTTTCAGCATTGGGGCCAGTGAGGGTGTAGATCTGTATTTGAGAACTTATACTGGTTATCTCACTATTAAGATTGCCCAATTACATGTGAACTACCCCTCAGCTCTGCCAAGAGGTCTCATGCAGCACTGGAGATGGGCCTGCCCTGCTAGGAACTGAGTAGCCTACCTCCCCCAGCTCTATCCTGTTTTGTAAAGAAATTTCTATTGAATCTCTGTGATCTGTTCCGATAAACCAAGGGAGGCCTGTTCTTTGTCAGAAGCCATACTATCGGGTCAGGTTGGTCCTTTGCTGCCCACATTCCAAAACTATATTTCTGTGTCCTGTGGTTATTTCATAGTACTATTTTTATTAGCTTTTATTTCTCAGGCAGCCCATCCCTCCAAAGGGGAACCCTTTCCCTCAACCACATGGGATGGGAGCAAGACTCATGGCAGCTAGTATTCAGTTTTTCTCATCCACAGAATGTTGTAACCATAAAATGTACCTCATAAACGACACAATAGACACAATAGCTGTACTGATGAAAACCAAATAGCACTTTTAACCATATCTAGGCACTCAGTACATCTTGGCTTTGATGATGTGATGATGATGAAGAAGGAGGAGGAGGAAGAGGAGGAGGAGGAGGAGGAGGAGGAGGAGGAGGAGGAGGAGGAGGAGGAGGAGGAGAAAATGATTTCCCTTAAAACACCACAGAAGTAGCAAGGAACAAGTGAGTAGACAATTTCAGCAAGATAGATTTATAATCATAAGGCTTGGATTAATTATCACAGCTATCCTGGTCAAAGGTCATTAATTGAAATGACAGGCTGGAGGCTTTCTTGTTTGCTAGAGAGTTCCAGTACAACCTTTCTTTAAGGATTTCTTAGCAGAGACACTGATTCCTTTTCCAAGGTGAGACTGAGTTTGGCTCAAGAACTAGGCAGGCTTCAAGTGAATCAATAGTTCTTCCTATTTTTACTAATTATTTCTAGATTATAGAACAATTTCCCTTCTTATACCTGTCAAGATCCCTACTGTCATTGGCAGCCACTTTCCACTCATTAGGGATTCTGGAAATCCAAGAAGGTACACTAAAATGTGCTAATTCATGTGGCCTCTTCATTTTGTATCTTTAGGTAATTAAAGTGAGGATTTAGCTAATCTTACAATTATGTGTGTGGGGGGGTGTATGTGTGTACAATCTCGTCTCACTAGTCTAAATATCTCAAATAAAGCACATCATTTTTTGCCCTAAGTATCCAATGGCATATTTTATGTCATTAAAAATGTCTGAAATTGCTGCACTTAAAATCCACTTTGCAGTGATCTAGTGCTCCAGTAGCCTCTGTAGATTTGTAAGTATATATCTTCAAATATAATTGTTGATGAATATATAACAATGAGCTCATATGAATGTGGTCAAAACATTTCATTGTTCTATTTTCCAGAAAATACTAGGTAGAATTTTTGTTTTTAGATTCTTACCAAAAAACTTTCAGTGTTCCTCATATAACTGATAATTAACTCTGTCTTCATTTGAGCATTATTTAAGGCCACAAACATCATTAGCATTTACTCAAACTACCATGTTGCAATATTGCAATGATACAATAGAAAGAATAATTCAAAACATACTTCAGCAAGTAACATAATAAAACTTACTTGAGCAAACACTATGAAGCAAACAGCAACAAACAACAGAAACAAAAACACCCAAGTTAAGAGACTTGTGAGAACCAAAGAGACATTAGTGGGTTCACTTTTGTCATAAAGGAAATACAAGGTCAGTATGGTATTTGTTGGTAAATGTATTACATCTTGTCAGAGAGAGAGTCCCAGTTAATAATTTTTTTTTCCTTTCACACATATGCAACTACTGGGAATTTTGTTTCAAATTGTAAAAAGTTATAAAGGAAGACAATCCATAAAAAAGATAAATGTTGATATTACTGATGCTGAGCATAACATATTTGATCAAAGATTTCTAGTGAAAATGTGTTCATTAGAAGCTTTGGACTTTACACATAATCTTCACTATAATTTAGATATATATGTACATATTTTATGTGTCTTTTTGTTTACTTAGCCTCTAATGATACATTGGAATTTAGCTAAAGAAATATAAAAAACAGCTCTAATTCCTTCATCCATTCCTCCCTATTTGCGCCTTCCCTATGTATTAGAATCCACATAAAGGGTGGTTACCAAAGAAAAAATGGACTTTAACATTATTGTTAAAAATAAGATTGAAGTCATAGCCTCAAGTAAGATCAAACTATTTATTAATTTCCCTTACCATCACTTTCTTTATCGGTAAATCAGGATTAAAATACATTTTATATGGCTTTATGATAATTATATGGCAAATGTATGGAAGTCCATGGATCAATGTCTGAAACATATATAGAGTTCAATAATTGGTGGTTATTATTGAAGTATTAATCCTGAAAACATAACTTCAGAGCTGAATTATGCTTGATAGTTTTAAAATTGCATTTAGGGGTGTTTTTTTTTTTGGCATTGGGCATTGAACCCTGGATCTTGAGTATACAGAACACAAACTACACTCTTGAACCCTGTTGGATTTTTCTTAACTGATTTACAAAATTTCCATCCATATCTTTTCATTATTCTCAAGGATAAGCATGCTATTAAGCTTATGAAACTCAATAAATCATTTTTGCTTGAGTAAAGTCAAATAATTTTAAAGATTTAAGGAATCATACAGATTATTCTGTTTCTCATTTTCAGATGGTAAAGGTGAGTTGGGTTGCTCAAAAACCAAATTTCAGATTTTTCCTTCCCTTGACCATTACTATTTCTGCCTTTATATATATCACTTCATACCATATGTAAACATGGGATCTAGATATTTTTATGATTCTAATTTAAGTCCACAAATATGTTCTCTCCAAATGTATCTGTCATAAAGATATTAAAACACATCTTAATTCTATTTTCTGTTTACTGTAGAAATCCACAAATATCTATCCAATTTGCATTCAGACCTCCTTTAATTACACCCAAGACAGGAGAGCATATGATTCCAGCTGTGGGGAAAATTCCTTTGTCATTAAATTACTCACATATTCCCTTTTCCCTTCTGTAGCTATGGAAGGTTGGTCTAACTGGGAAAGTGAGAAACCTGCCATCTGCTGAGTTTTCTTTTCCAAGAAAAAGCAGAACCCTTTCTTTCCTATATCTGCCACTCTCAGCTATCATTAATTTTTACTCATTTTCTGTTTTTAAATTTAAATGCCTAATTCTGCACATATCAAGTAGTTAAAACATTCACTGTTTTAAAAGTCTCTCAGAAGTTTTAAGAGAAAAAACACTAAGGTTGTACTTATCTAATTAATGCAGGATTTTTACTTATATGAAAAGTATGTGTGTGTGTGTGTGTGTGTGTGTGTGTGTGTGTGACTATTTTAAACCTGTAGAAAATTGCATTTGAACATCATTTGCATTTGGAAGTTAACCAATGTAAGAGTTGCTATATTTGTGAATTTTCTTGACACCTCTAGGTATCACTTCTTTATTCCAAAGAGAGATTGCTATATTATGTAATTTATATATTTTTCATTTTTATTTTTTGATGCTGGGATAACAAGAACCTTAAGTATGACAGGTAAGCACTCTACTACTGAGCTATACTCTCAGCCCTAAATGATCATGATAATCAATTACTGGATCTATTTTGACTGACATATGTCAATGCAACAATTTTGTTCTACACAGGAAATAAATGCAAAAGTCACATGAACTAAAACCATTTGAAAGCAACAATATAAACATATTTTAGGCCATTAGCACACTTAGTCTTTCTTATGACTTTCCTTCCACATGCTATTTTTGTCTCTCTTGAATGTAAAGTAAAAAGGTTATAACTGGCTAAGAAATCATCAGAATGGAAAATAGTGGCATGATCTAGAGTCCAACAGTTCTGGATTCAAGACACATCTCCATACAAACATGAGTAAATATAAGTGGCCCTTATATATACATATAAGTGGCTCTTCAATATACATATTAAACTTCAGTTTCTTGATATATAAGGAGTTAATAATATTTATTCCTGGAACTCTAGTGTAGTTAAACAAACATATATCACTAAACAAAATTTCTAGAACATAGTAAATTCTCAATAATATCAGTGAATTTCCATTGTTTGATTTTTAACATATAGTTTAATGGATTCCCATTGACCATTTCAGCATTTGACATAAATTATATACTCAAGTGTTTGAATGAATTATTTCAACCATGAATGGATTGATCATAAGGAAGTAATGGGATATAAATTTAGAAAGGAAATACTATTTTCAATAAAATAGTATTTTCAATATTGAAATACTATTTTCAATAAAAAATTCAGAGAAACATTTATAATGAAACTGATTCCTAAAATCACAAATCTTAAGGAAACAAAGTTTAAGGTTCGTCAATTCTATCCCATTGCTTTATTATAGCTTTTAGTTTTGATAGAATTTCAAGCTAGAGAAACATTTACAAGGATTATTTGCTCACTCTCATATATTCCTTGACTAAATTACATTTTGCCCAATTTGCCTTATTATTGACAAAAATGATTTTAAGAGTAAGCTAGATATGTGGCTCTTCTTTACATATTCACAGCTCAATTATATTTCCTAAGAATAGGATCATTATCTATATAATCATTATTATTATCAAAGGTGGAAAATTGAATATTGATACAACTGTTAATTAATAATGTTGTCTGTTCTTGATTTCATCAATAGTCCTAATAATATTTTTATGACTATTTTGTTCCTTCTCCTGGGTCTAATCTAGAATCAAACATTTCATTTACTTTTCATGTTACTTTCATCTTTTTAATCTAGAAGAGATCCTCAGATTTTCTTTTGAGTCTAAATTTTGTTCTTTCTGTTTCTTTTATAGAACTATAAGTTGTTATGATGAGATTGCAATAAATCACCAAGTCAATCCTAACGCAAGAGACAGAACCATATTATTTACCAGGTGGTGATCTAGATTCACTAGCTGGTAGGCCAAGAGGCAAGCTGCAATCCCCTCCAAGGGTTAGAATACACCTTTAGAGTCTAAAAACACATAATCATAAGTGCCTGTTGCTATGAGTCAAAAACCATAAACAAACATCATGAGATCTAAAATTATAAGCAGAAGGTGAAGTGGGTCAAAATGACCATAGTTGAGTACAAGTTAAAGAATGGTTACTAACATCTAGAAAATAATTTTCTGACAGGGTACATTGTCCAAGAAAAATGAGAACCAAAAAGAGAACAATTTTACATTGTATAAGAAGGATAGAAACATCTAAGTTTTTAAGCAGGTTCTGTTAAGCAGGATCAGGATGGCAAAGGTGGAGTCTCTCATGGGAGAAGCCTTTGTCACATGACATGGAGTCTCAAGATAAAAGGAAATCTGTGTCATCATTACCCATATAACCTAGCCCATAAAAAAGTGAGTTACACAAGTCATATCAATATGGGTTTGGCTAATTTTTTCCTCCTGTTAAAATTTAGGTTGTGTATTTTTGGCAGGAACACCACCAAGTGTATCAGGTCCTTCTCATTGTGTTAAATCTGGAGGCACATGATGTTGGTTTATCCCAATATTAGAATGCAAAGTTTGATAATATTTTCATCCTGTAGTTTTAGCATACATGGCAAATTTATTAACTTAATTTCTATATTGTTACTATTCTAAGGAATTTAAGGATTCAAGAATGTTTATCATACATTTGTATAGACTCATGGATTCTTACTCTATTGAGTCAGCTATAAATTTATTAGCATCATTATTTAATAATCATGCTATTCTCTTATATCCCTTTGATATGTCTTCATAATTCTTTGAGCACTTTTCTTCTTCCTGATGCAATGAAATGTTCCAAGGTGAACTTCTATTTTACCTGCCCCAGCACTGGAACCAGACTTTTATCCTTTTGTAGAAAATGCCAATACACTTATTTTTAAATGAACAACTAGAAAAGAAATACATATGAAGGAGTTTTTCGACTTAATTAAATAATTAAAAGTAATATCTTCCATAGTATGAGTGAGAAAATTCATACATTATGTGTCAATTGTAGTTTATTGAGTGTTGAAATCCAAAATATAGAAAAGGGAACTCACAGCAATAGTTTTGTTCCTACTTTTGGATCCACTCATTTTTGTAATCCTCATAGTCTGAAGGAAAAGCTATTTTTTTCTTTCAAACACATCCTTTCTCTGTTTTTTTCCCCCCTCTTTTCTCTGACTCCTATTCCAATTCCTGGATCATGGGGATAATAAAATTAAAACTTTACTGAAGATAAATAAAGCTTTATTTTCTTGCTTGCACATATCTCTAAGGAAAGAAATCTCCATGCATCTAGCTACCTGTTTGGAATTTTTATGTGTTCTTCAGGTGAGGGAGTGGAAAAATAATACACATGAATTAATGTACCAATAAATTATCTTGCCCCCAGCTCTTTCTCCCATATCAGGAGAACATTTTTGCTCACTGTCTTGATAACTAAATACCCAACACCTTGTTGCATATTTGTATGTGATTAGAAACATCAGATTCAGCAGGAGTTGACTCTGTGTAAAATTGCTTTCCTGCTGCTCTGGGTTCTCATTGTGAAAGAAATCTAGTGAGTAAATCAGTTCACTGTCAGTGTCTATGAATTTAAAGTATCCATTCTTTCCAGGACATGGGCACATACACTGAATGAGAGGGATGTTTAACTCCAAGAAATGCAGCTCTAATTATGGATATTTGGAATGACTTTAGTTGAGGAAAGGCTTGGGACCATTAGAAGGTAGACTATAACTTTTGGAAAGGTCATAAACCTTGGCATATACACCTCTTTAGTAAGGTCTGAGTCTCAATGAGTAAGTAACTTTTTTTTATGAGGATAGTTTGATTCATAGAACTTAGGGCAAATAATAATGCTTTGCCAAGCAATATAACCAGAGGAGATAGGTTTGTGGATAGGGATTTAACCCACCTGAAGGAAATTCCCTTCTGTCATTACTGAATGACTAATGGAAATTCTTATTTGGACCATTTTTGCTTGCAGGTGGCAAAATAAGTCTTCTCTTTGCACTGGGGGTTTAGAACCTAAGATCTTGGCAAAGCGTGAAACTCTTCTATTCATGCAGAAACAGAGCTGGGAGTTAACATTCATTTGTAATTTCCTTAGGGATGAAATAGGCTCAATTATCAGCAGGCAAGGTAGCTATCTCTGGAAAAAGCTAAGGATGATGACTTCTACATTTCCTCACTTAATATGCATCAAGAAGTGGACATTGACCTTCGGTGAGTACAGCTTTCATTTACTGGGTAATGAAGCAATTTGCTGTCAAATTGTTTCATCAGACTGTATTAGTCACCTGGGATACAGTGGATAAGGATTTTTATTTTATTATTTTCATGGGACCAGACCATTGCAGCTGAATTTGATTTAAGAAAACATACTAGAACATGTATTTTCTGTAGATTCCTAAGAAAGAGTATTTTTATTCTTTCGAAAAGATGGGTTATAAAAGGTCTTGAGAGTGTTTTTTAAAAATTATTTTTATTTTATTTATTTATTTTTTACAAACCCTTAAGCTTGACAGGAGGCTTAAGTTCCTAGTGGCAGTGGCTCCTTTGTGGCTGAATTGTCAGAGAAACTCTTGCAGGATAACCCTCTTTACCAAAAGAAAATAATTCACATCCATCTAACAATGTTCCCATTTAACCATTCAGCTTTTTCCCCATTCGGGATTTGGCCCAAATTATAGAGAGTACCTTAGGATCAGGTACATTTACCTGAGTGGATCCAATATTGGAGAAAAATTATGGTTTCACCCAAGAATTCTCTTAAGCCTGTATCTCTTTCAACACAAGATGGGCTTTCATTAAAATGGCAATGAACTACTTACCCTATTTCAATATGAACACTAACTATTCCATCTGCTTTCATGGTATCAGTAGCATATATATTAATCCACAATTAGAAATATACATTATCACACATTGAAATCTTACCTAAGAGTTCAACCTGTACTTTCCAAATCCTTCAAACAACTAATGGAAACTAACTGATGTAGAGACATGATCCAATTCCATCTGCTGGACATTTTAATGTATTTTTCTATGTCATATTTCACCATCAAAGTATTACAAATCTTTAATATGTGTTTGATTTCTTTTGAAATGTCTGTTTTTGGTCTATAATATTAAGTTATGGGCTTTCAATTAGGATGACATCAGAAACAGGAGTATCATAAGCATTTTCTCTATAATCCCACTATTAATACTATTTAAGTTTTTAACTATCTTCAAGACAAACTTTCATTACATTCAACAAAAGAAAAAAATTGTCAAAGTCACCTTTTGATAAAATAGGACTAATTAGAATCATCTATCGACTCAGTTCTCTAGTTTATTTTTGTTTTCAGGAAGCTTAGATGTAAATTAATGTTTAGACAATAATGTTTTGACATACATTTTTTATTTTTATTTTCTATTCAATTTTGGTGTCATATGGTGCTCTTAAACTCTTTGTCTTTCATCGGAAGCTACTCAGTAACTGTTGGAGATATGTGGAAATCTTACCTGAGAGTTCAACTTACACTTTCTAACTCCATCAAACAAGTAACTGAAACTAACATTGAGTCATGATCCAATTCCATCTGCTGGACACTTTAATGTCTTTGTCTATGTCAAATTTTATCATTGGACTATGACAGATCCAAAGCTGTTGAATCTATCAAAATATTTTTTATTTGAAAAGATAGAGCCCCCAAACAAACAATAAGCAAATAATATAAGTATTTTCTTAAGCAATGAAAAGTGGGGGGTACAAGATAAGGGAGATAAGTAAAGTTTCTCGTACTATTTTGGGGTTCTCTGTTCTCATCTTTTCTAAACTTTGAGTAGTTACGTGTCACTTAACAACAGGGATATATCCTGAGAAATGCATCATTAGGTGATTTTTATCATTATGTGAACATTATAACATGGAGTTACCCAAACCTCAATGTTATATGTCAATCGCTCTATGTGGCCTTTTGATGAAAACAAGATCAAGGACATGGTAAACACAAAATATATGAGGCTTCTGCTAATGTAACATTGAATATTGATTTATAATAAATTATTCTTACAAATACAGGAGTGCATGCTAAAATAACAATAAAAAGTGCAGTATACTAAGGACATAAACCAGTAACACAATCATTTATTACCACTATTAAGTATTATCTACTGTATGTAGTTGTATATGCTACACTTTTATGTGACTAATAGTTCACTAGGTTGTTTATACACAAATCACTACAAACACGTGAGTAATGAGTTACGCTATGATGTTATGATGACTATGATATCACTAGGTGATAGGAATTGCTCAGCTCCATTGCAATCTTAGACCACCATTGTGTATTTCCACCATTGGGGATGAAAACGTCACTACACAACAGCTGACTGTGTTTACTAACCTAAAATATTGACCCAGAAATACCTTCCAAGACTAGGTTAGAATTTACTCTGCGTAATTTATTGTTGAAGTTTATTAACTTATTTAATTGCTCATAATATAGTAGTCATAGATTTGATTGTAGAAGGAACAATTTGCATTTGCTTTATTTCACAACTCCATGAAACCTGTATATTTTTAACTAACATTTAAACAACTTTGTGCAGTTAGACATTAGCTAACTGGAAATGAAATAAAATCAGATAATTAAATGTGAAGAAAGTATAAATATCAGATATACAAATGAAATATTTTAAATGTAGCCTCAAATGTCTGTTATTATACACTTTTATACAGAACTAGAATATACTAGTGTTCATTCATTTTATATTCTGGCAAGTTGTCTTTATTTTGCTCATGTCCTGAGATTTTCTGTGAGGCTGAACTTAAAGGTGATGGATTAATTAATATAGTGGAATAAATTTTACAGCACCACAGCATTCAGATAGTGGCTTGTATACTCTTGGCAGTTTTTAGCCATGTTTATTGTGAGGATCATGAGCAGAGTGGAAAGATATGAAAAACTTGCAATTTAGACAGAAATGAATGTTTAAAACTAGGGACAAAGGGGCTGGGGATGTGGCTCAAGCAGTAACGTGCTCCCCTGACATGCGCGAGGCACTGGGTTCGATCCTCAGCACCACATAAAAATAAAACAAAGATGTTGTGTCCACCGAAACTGAAAAATAAATATTAAAAATTTCTCTCTCTCTCTTCTCTCTCTCTTAAAAAAAAGTAGGGACAAGGAGGCTGTGGTTGTTGAGGACATACAGTCACTAAAGAAATGCTAAGTATAGAGAGGCACTAGGAAAGAGTTTGATGGCCTGTCAATTTCTGAAAGAGTTCAGGAATTGGCAAGACCACACCTATTATAGAATCAATGGCATAAAAATTCCTTTGAGAAGAGACCATAAGGGCACCCTGCTTGCTCAGGAGAGCATAGGAAGTTGTTTCACTGTGTACAATCACCTAGCCATTCAGGTGTTGTTGCAGCCATGGTCCTATGAGGCTTGGTTACTGCTCACGTTGGCCACGTGGTGTTGGTTTTTCAGGAATGCAGGGTGCCGGAATTAGGTGGTCAAGGAGGCTTCCACCAAGATTTTGAAAGAAGGTTTCAGAGCCAGGCAAACTGCAGCATGTTTAGAATTCCTAGAGGCAGTTCCTGAAAGGGCAATTCATGAAGATATGAGAAGGAAATCAAAGCTGCAATGGAGACCCCTGAGGTTCAGAGGTGCCAGTAACCTGGGATGCCTGCAGAGGAAAGCTGAAGGCATTGAGCAAAGACAAGCCAAGAGAGGGGTCATGTGGGCTACAACCAGCAAGGCGATAGGAGCAGAGCTGCACAAGCCCTTTGGAGAGAATATCATGGTGCTGTGTATCCCAGATGCTGGATGTGAATCTATAGGACTTGTTTGCCCAGATGGATTTCAGTCTTTTCTTTGGTCCCATCCCTTCTATCCATGCCTGTATCTCTCTCTGTAGAGGGAAAATGTTTGCTCTGTGCCATTATATCTTGGAACTTGTTTTTGATCTTTACAGAGGCTCACAGCTAAGAGTTTGCCTTCAGTCTCAGATAAGACTTTGAATTTAGACTTTTGGATAATGCTAGACTTATTAAGATTATGAGACTCTTAGAAATGGACTAAATGTATTTTACATTGTGAGATGGGCATGAACTTTTGGGGGCTATGGGTAGAATGCTATGATTTGGATATGAGATGATCCCAAAAGTTCTTATGTGGGACAATGCAAGACTATTCAGAGGTGAAATGATTAGATTATGAGAGCTGTGACCTAATCTTAAGTGGTATTAATCTACTTAAGAGGTTTAACTGGGTAGTAACTCTAGTAGGTAGAGTGTGGCTAGAAGAATACGGTTTTGGGGGGCATTATTTAGGGAGTCTGTATTTTATCCTGGCCATGAACTAAGGCCATAACATAATTATATGCCTGGACCAGATTTCTCTGGAAACTTATAGAATTGTTTATAATAATTAAACCATTGGATATTAAGGAAAATTGCAAAATACAGAAGTGTGAAAATATAATTTTTGCTATAGGAAAATTTAGGAGAAGATAAATAAATTATTTTTAAACCAAAGGATTGGTATTTAAAACATTCAAAATTAAAGTTGTATGAAGACTTTTAGTAAAATTTTATAAGGTTAATTTGGGTACAATTTCCAGTTTTTGAAAATGTTTAGGTAATCTTTTCTGTCTTCCCCAAATCCTAATTCTTGGATGTTTATTAGCATTGCACAATGGTTTCTTGTGATTCAATTCTTAGTGCAAGCATCTTTTCAGATGGCCCAAATAAGTAGAACCTTAAAATAATGAAAATATTTTGAGGATTTGGCATAGAATAATAATAAGATAGTAGTAGCAATCTGACTCCAGCAGACCTAGGTTCAAATTCTGTCCATATCAGCTCTAAGACATAAACAACTCATTCCACAAGTGGGTTCTTAATTTATTTATGTGAAAAGTGGGGATAGTATAATAGAATTCCTCATGCTTAATATGAGAATGAACACAGGGCAGGGATATTTCAAGTTTGTTTCCTTCTGTGTCACTGGTGCTTCAAGTCATGCTTGATATAATAGGTATCTTAACATGTTTTTGCTGCTAAAACAGAATACCTGAGGTTTTGTCATTTATATTGAACAGAAACTTATTTATAATAGTTCTGTAAACAGGGAAGTTCAAAAATCAAGGGATTGCTATGTGTTGAGGGCCCTCTTGCTGCATCAGTCCCATAGCAGGTAGTTCACAGAGGACCAGAAAGCAAGAGAGGATTGAATTAATCTCTTTGAAAGGATACCAGGATACTATTTTCTATTCAGAAATAGAAGCAATCATGCATATATCTGATGCACATCAGGGCTCCTTTAGAGTTGATACAAAAACATCAAGGAAAATGTTTTTACTGGGGATCTCTTAACGTTTTTATTCCAGAAGTTATGGTCCAATCTCTGTTTAAAATGTATGTCTAGGGCTGGGGATGTGGCTCAAGCGGTAGCGCGCTCGCCTGGCATGCGTGCGACCTGGGGTCCATCCTCAGCACCACATACCAACAAAGATGTTGTGTTCGCCGAGAACTAAAAAATAAATATTAAAAATTCTCTCTCTCTCTCTCTCTCTCTCTCTCTCTCTCTCTCTCTCCTCTCTCACTCTCTCTTAAAAAAAAATAAATAAAATGTATGTCTAGTGGGCTGGAGAGCAGGAGGTGGGGTTTATCTGCCAATGAAAAATGCCATCAGACATTTTAGGCGACCAAGAAGAAAAATCTGTAAATTCTCATTATTATTATTATTATTCATTGGCCTGTTTTTTCATGCATTTATTCATTAAATCACACAATGAAAATTTCAAATGTGTTAGGTAATGGTTTTGTATTTATAAATAAGACAGATAATATTCCTGCCCTTCTGGAACTCATAATTAGAGAGCAAGACTCACCATCTTTTCCCGATCCCTTAAGAAATTATGTCAATGCCAAAGTAGTGGCACATACCTGGTAATCCTATTTATGGGGGCGCGGAGCTGATTCATGAGGAGTCCAAGTTTGAGGCCAGCCTGAAAAAAATTATTAAGACCCTGTTTCAAAATAAAAAGGGTAAGGGATGTAGCTCACTCAGTAATAGAGTTTCCTATGTTGAATCCCTAGAACACTCTTTCTGCCCTGCAACAAGAATTTATTTCAACAAATTTCTGTTCTTTTCACTTGATTTATTTATAAAAATATTGGAGTAGGGAAGTACAGACAGTTTAGTTTGTTTGTCACTCCCCCTGTGAGGAGCAGACCTAACCTGAAGCAAATTAAGGAGCCAGGAGCTTTGTGTCATTACAAGTTTTTCAGACTTGGCCAGTTCCAATTAGAGTAGAACATTTCATACCATAAAGTGACTTTTTTTTTTAACCCTCACTTTGTCCACTATACAGGAAACTGACATCTCATTCAATATTGAATAGTAAACCATTATTTAGAATGACATAACAGCATATATCTGCTAGGTATGACCATCAAGCAGAGGAAACAATTGTTTTTCAAACTTAATCTGAAAACTAGTAAAAATGAAAAAGCAAAAAAGAAGACCTAACTCTTAAGAAGCAATTTTTTGTTTGTTTGTTTCATACTCAGAGATAGAAAGTAATAGTTGGGTGAAAAGAATTAGTACTCATAGAATTGTGGTAATTACAATGCTACATCTGTTTAAAATATTACCAAAGGGAAAAAGTTAGTATCACTGATGCTGGCCACATTTTTTACACTACTGGGGAGGGTATAGACCTTCAAATGTGTGTTTGTACTTGTTTGACACAAGAATGTTTAAAATGCTGCCCCCAAATGGAAAAACACGCAGTGTTCTGTAACTTTAACTTTTACTGTGAGAGATTCTCAGTCTTGGCAAAGCTAGGCTCCATGTTTTAATCAGTTAAATCAATTCAGTATTAAAGTGGTAGGCTTTTTGTTGTTGTTTTAATCAATTTGTTCTGTACAGTTTACAACTAAAGTTAATTCAGCATTGAGTCAAGATTCATTTTCAATTCAATGTCTTGACCAAACTGCATTTTTACATTAAATTACATTCTATGGATGTAAGTTTCGTGTGATTATAATGATTAATAAGGCCATGTAACTTCATAAATTAACCATAATTGACTACAGAGATTGGTAAGGTAAATCCCATTATACAGAATCTAATTTGAGAGGTTGGAGATAAGTGTAGGTGGATGAGGGGCTTTACCATTCTTTATGGTGTTTTTTGGAGAGATCCATTAACCTATGAGAATTACTCTTTATTTACTTGTAACTTGTTTCATATAACTCAACCTTGTGTGTTTTAAATGACTAAATAGATAGCTACTAGCAATAGTAATTTTAAGCCTTTCTTAAATGATAAATAAAATACTAAAATAGTATTAACATCCTCTAACAGAACATAATTTCCCAATAAGAAACATTTTTTTTTTCTACTAATCTTAAGGGTATTTTATAGAAGAACAAACAATGAGAAATATTCTGTGTTCTAGTTTGAATTATTTTTGAATCATATTCATATGCACTTAAAACATGTAAAAACATGAAAGAACATGAAAAAGCGTGAGACATGGAAGAAATTATTTTATATAGCGATGTAATTAACTACTATTTAAAGGTATTTGACTATGAGTGGGTTGCAAAATACATAGCTCTAGGAAATTGATGTATACTATCCTTCCTTTTTTATTTTGGTACTGGGAAGTGAATGGAGGGGTTCTTATCCACTGAGCCACATCCCTAACCCTTCTTATTTTTTTTTATTTTGGAACAGGGTTTATTTAAGTTGCTTAGGGCCTCACTAAGTTGCTGAGGCTAGCTTCAAACTTGTGATCCTCCAGCCGCAGCCTCTTGAGTTGCTGGGGTTGCAGGCATATGCTAACAGGTCCAGTTCACTGCCTCTCTTCTACCAATAAATTATACAGATAATTTTATTTTAGTTTACTTTTGGGTATTGTAAGTATCTGGGAGAAAGCAAAGAATAATCCTCAGTTCTCCATATTGTATAGCTAAACTATAGACATTCCCAATGAGTTATGTGATATCTAGGCTTTTGTATTGGATCTTAACTTTTAAAGAGCATTTAAGAATGTCAACCAGACAATTGCTCACTAAAGTTATTAGAATTCTTGTCTGACCATAAAATAGATGGTGCTGAAAAAAAGAAATGAAGTAGTCAAGTAGTTTTGGTTGCAAGTAAACAAATTATATAAAATAATAATAACCACAAATTTTATACTTGCTTAATATGGGAAAAGTATTTCAATTCTTAACTACTCCTTAGTAGGTTCACACACTTCTCTTTCATTAATTGAGTGGATTGTTGACCTAAGGTTTGTTCTTTGATGCCAAACCACAGATGCCTGTTTGACTTATTAGTATTTCATCATTAGAGTAATTATTATGCAAACAAACAAAATGTGAGCATGAAACACATTTTATTTCAAGTGAAATGAAATTGAGTACTTTGAAAAGTTCATATATTATGAGTTCCTAAAATTAATTACTATCAAATTAAATGTGGGTGAGACAACTAAAAAGACTGAGGAATGTGTCTTTATGTCAAAAGATTCTATGTTTAGAAAGTTTGGAACTTCCTTTAAATCCTAGTAAAACTTGAAAGCAACAGAAACTGAAGGTCCTATATATGAGTGTGATTGTGGAAGAATACAAATCAAGCAGTGATCATTAGATGCACATTCAATGAAGTGCCCCAGGCTCTGTAGGGAACAGTGCTGAATATACACTTACATATTATTTGACTTATGTTATATATGTTCCATTTATAAAAATTATTCTTTCTTCCTTTCTTTTTTCCTTCCTTCCTTTTGTAGCTCCAGGTATCAAATCCATGGCCTTGAGTGTGCTAGGCAATTGCTCTCCCACTGATTTATGCCCCCAGCTCTAAAAATTTTTCTGTACCCTATAAACCTAATTAAGCAGCAGGCAATTTTGATTATACAGAATGAGTTTTCACTGAAATAAAATCAGATCCTCAAAGTTTACTTCTTCCATGAAATTTTGTTTTAAATTTATTTTACACGAGGGTGGGGGTTTTTACTTGTGGGAATGTAACTTTAGGGTACTTGAACTTTACTTCCATGACAATGTGGCATTTCTTAAGTGTATTACTGAATTTTCAGAGTTACTTCCACCTTTTTCTAACTTGGTATATATATCTGGAGACCCACAGTATATTAGGTTTTTGTGGTAGGGTAGGAATGCCATTCTTTCACAAGGACAGCTATAGGTTAGCCTTGGGTTTACACTGGCTTCTACTGCTCTGTTTTTTTATTTTCTTGTTAGATCTCAAAAAAATGTCTGGTGAATGTTTTTTCATTAGGTAGAAAAAGAAAACACATACCACACACACACACACACACACACACACACACACACACATACGCATGTATATATATGTACATATAAATGCAAATGTGTATATATGTGTATCTATACATATATACACACATATGTGTACAGCCATATACATTTAGTGCTACTATATTTAAAACACTTCATAGAATGTCTGACACAAATTAGACCCTTAATAAATGATAGTTGTTATTTTTGATGCTTTTATTATTATTTTTAAAATCTAGGGAAACTAGGAAAAAATGCAAAGATTTGAAGGTGAGGGAAAGGAAAAGAAGATCTTCGAAATACTGAAACATATGTCATTAGGAAAATAAGACAGTGATAGAAGCTAAGATTTGATTTAACTATTGTAGTAACTTCTGTCCGTTGAAAGAGACTCCCACTGTTCCCTATGGTGCATTGCTGTAATCCCAGCAGCTCGGGAGGTTGAGGCAGGAGTACTATGGGTTCAAAGCCAGGCTTAGCAACAGGGAGACACTAAGCAACTTAGTGAGACCCTGTCTGTAAAAAAAAATATGAGGGATGTGGCTCAGTAGCTGAGTGCCCTTGAGTTCAATCCCCAGTACCAAAAACAAAAAGAAAAGAAAGAAATAAAGAGACTTCCAATTTAAAATCATGGAATATACAAAAATCTCACCTTTCTAGTGTCAGCAAACTGATAACTCATGAGTGCTAAGGCTTCTCTATTTGTCTGCCCTCTCCAAGTAAGTGAGGCCATAAAGTTATGGAACATATTAATTTTATCATTTGTGTTGGACGGCTCATTGTTTTGTTGGTGACATTTAGAATTCAGAGAATGAAAGGTAAATCGCAAAACAAAAATAAAATCTTGTGGTTGGAACAGCAGTATGTCCACAGTCAAAGTTGTGGAAAGCATTCAACATAAATCTGTTGAGCATCCTTATCTTTGTTAAGTTTTTCAGTGGAGGGATATTTTCCAAAGGTGTGCAGAAAGGCTTTCTGGGATTTTTAAAACTAGCTTGAGCGAAGTCTAGCAAACTGACCACAGGCAGGATTCAGAATCCTGTAATTTCATTGCCAAAGGGTTCTATTCTACTTAATTTTCATTAAAACAAGAATTTAAATACCAAATAATGTCTACATACTTAGAGCTTTAATTAAATTTTACTATTGATTTTCTAGTATTTTACATCCTTTATAACATTGGATTACTTTTCAATTATCAACATAGTTTGAAATATCCTTTGGTCTCGAAGCTAACTTTTTTTTTTTTTTTTTAAAGTTTCGATTCAAGTATGACCACAAGTTTGGTTAGCAGGGAGACATGGATCTCGGATGAAATTTTTTTTCTTTTCTTTTTTTTTTTTTAGGGCTGTGGTCTATCCATACCTGGCTCAAGAAGTGTGGTCAGTGATTTGATTTGCTGTAGAAACCACTCTTGTGGTTTATATACTGAAACTTTTGTTTTCTTCCACTTTTATTTTGTTTCCTAGAAGCATCCAAGAAACTTTTAAAGCTGTAAATAATTAATTTTCTGGAGGTTTCTATCCTGAATGGAGATGAGAATATAAATCTCTTTATTTTAGGAACCTCAAGCTTTCTCTTGGGCCTGGTGCTTTCATATGCACCCTTAATACGCATAAATAGTCCTTTTATTTCCCTAACTTTATCTTGAATATTTTGTTGAATTATGCAAATTGGTACATAAACGAGATGGGCTGTTATGTCTGAGCAAGTACATTGTTACACATAAAAGAGGAAAAATAAATAAAAGAAAAAGATGAGAACTTAGTTGAGTCTGCACTTTCTTGGATATAAAAGGGAATAGGATTTTTGAAAATGGTGTGAAAAGTAGTATGTAGGAAAGTTAGAGGACAGCCATCAACATGGACATAGACAAGTCTACATCAAGGATGTCTTTGAAGAAGGAAAAATGGGTAGGAGGTTGAAGAAAGAGACAGAAGGCAAAATAGAGAAGAATACAGAACAGATCACTGCTTCAGTTAATAACAAAATCTAGGTAATCTGCTAGAGTCCGGCTCTTCCACAGTGAAGTCAGTCTTGCCGAAGTTCAAGAACTATGTGGACTATGAGAAATTTTAAGTTGGTAACCTTTTCCATGGTTGACTGCTGATGTGAGATTATGAACTAAATGTTTTGACTTCCCCATAGTACTTTCTTCTTTCCCTTGGGTAGAGCAGTAAAAAATATTAAAACTACAGAACAGAGAAAACTTCTCAGACTGGTTATCATCTTTATTTCTAGCTAGTTTAGAAAGCAAGCTGAGTGATGGAAACATGATTTTAAGGATTGATAGCAAACAAGGAGAAGGTGGGGCACTAGTAAAGTACAAATGGCTGATGATAGAAACAGGGAGCACTAGCTCCAAGTTTCTAGTGTCCAGTGAGATGTTTATGGAAACAGAAGTTATGTGGTCTTCATAATACAAAAAAGGGGCTAACATCTAGACAAAGTGTTGGGGACTTTATGGAGCTCCTGCAGGAACAAAGGACAAATCAGGAGAAGGGTAGCTGCTGAATGAAGATTGTAAAACACTGGCAAGAAAGAAACAGGAAAGCAATATCGTATACTTCATTATTCCTCATGGTCTCATGTATTCACATTATTTTCCTCTGCTTCAGTTTCCTCACTGATTTTATGTTTTTTAGGCCTCTCCAATAGGCAATTTTAATTTATTTGTAAAATGGTTACTTATGCTTATATAAAATATCTCTTTTATGGTGGCTACCAAAAAGGCTGTACACATAGGCAGAATCCACCCTTACTACCCACATTTGGGGACATGTTTTTTTTTTTTTTATTCTTGTGAAGATTAAACAAACATCCAATATCTTACCTTTCTGCTACAATAATTGAATTACAAGAAACAGAAATGAGCTGATACATTGAATACTAGCACATTCCCTACAATGCCAGAGATGATTTTACTTGCCAAATTAATTCAGTTGGCTCTGTTACGAGCTCTACCACATGGATGATAAACAGGTGGAAGTGCTATAAACAAAAGATAATGATAAATGGCAGAGTATCAAGAGGGAGGTGTAGAGATGTCAAATGAAATGTCACTGAAGTCAGTGCTAACCAGACTGACTTAACAACTTCACGGTCTGCTACAGGAAGGGAACAATACAGTGAATGGAATTAACAAGCATCCAAGAGTGTCTTTCCTGTGTCACAAAGGTGGCTACGGGAAACACAAGCAGAAGAGCAGGACAGTCATAATCACAGAAGGACCCAGTTTCTATATTCTTCACAGAAAAATGGATAAGGACTCATTCCAAAAGAGTAAATCATATTTCAGCAAAATTTTAGTACAAGCAAAATCTCAGATGCTTATAAATGAATGTGAAATACTTTGCAGAGTTCCCACATACAGTAAAACACATTACATTTTTATATTTTTAGAGTCAAAAGGTTATGTTAGGAGCAAAATTGCACATGGCTTTACAAATAAAGACACATGAAAAATAATTTTTTCTACTAATGGCTGTATTTTCCTAAGTTTTATCCAACTACACTAGAACGCAGAAAATCATCAATGGTGACCTGTTTGAAGTCTTACTTTTTAAAAAGGGACAGGATGTAAATTTTTGAGAAGCATCGTGACATGGTAAAAATCATCACTTAACAAATGTTTACTGTGTTTTGAGTTGGGGATACAGCAAGGCATAGACAGACTTTGCCCTCATAAAATGTCATTTTTCAGAAATCAGAAAACATTGAGTCTGAATTCCAATCCTAATACTGTATTGAGTAAATTTTAGCCATATACTGAAACTTAAGGGGAAATTGACTTTTGGTTTTTTTAATACATGAAGTAAGGCTTAAAGTGCTTGTCATATATAGTCATTTTGAGTATTTAATGAAATAAAATGCATCAGGCTTTACTGTTGAGAGCCACAGCCAAAGGGGCCCCAGCAAACATCCAGCTGCCAGCAAACTTCCAGCTGCCGGCTGATGATTGGCTCACAGAGGCCGAGCAACATCTAGCTGATTGGCTCCTCTGCGGTGATGTTCATTGGGCTGTTTCCCGGCCCTTCAGACTGCCAGCTGATGATTGGCTCACAGCGGCCCCAGCAACATCTAGCTGATTGGCACCTCTGCGGTGATGCTCATTGGGCTGTTTCCCTGCCCTTTCAGACCACGGAGCTGCTCATTGGGGGACTTCTTTGGCTCTGCCCACGCGACCCAGCCAATCGGCCTCAAGAGCAGGAGGATATTGGGAGGTGGTGAGGCTTGTGTTGGGGGAGTGGCTTGTGGGAAGCCGGTGGTGGCAGTTGGGCTCTGAGGGTTTTTCCTGAGGAGCTGTTTTGTTTGGCGTGTGTGGTTCTAAAAATAAAGTTAGTTTCTTTTGACAAATGGCTCCTGAATTGTGCCCAGCCAGACTGCGGCACTTTACTACATATCTGTCACAGAGGTGACATGGTTTCTGTCATATGTAGTACCAGTAAATAATGTGACAGGCAAAGAATCCCATGAGCATAAAGAAAGCTAACCAAATTTTCTCTTCTCCTAATAACAACTCAGGTGACAAAATACATTGATGGTGATTCTGTTTTATATCATGGAATTGATATTTTGGAAAGATAATTTATAAAATTCTTAGATAAGCGAACTTTGAAGGTGAAGACTTAAATTATCCTTTAAAATTAATTAATTAATTTTGATTGACAAATCATAATTATATATAGTTATGGAGTTCAATGTTGTGTTTTGATAAATATATACAAAGTAGACTGATTAAGTCAATCTAGAAACATGATTTCATTTACATATCATTTTTATAGTCAGACATTTGATGCATACTTTTAGTTATTTTGAAACATATAATACATTATTGTTGACCATAGTCATGCTGCTTTGCAATAGATCTCACAATTCATTCCTCTTGGTCTGTCTGAAACTTTGTACCTTTTAATCAAAAATATCTCATTCTTCTCTCCCTTCCCCTCTAGCTGCTGTTAACCAGGAGTTTAATTCTCCACTCCCATGAGTTTGACTTCATTAGAGTCTGTACCTAAGTGAGATCATGCAGGATTTGTTTTTCTGTGTCTGATGTATTTTACTTAATGTAATGTCTTCCAGATTTATCCATGTTGTTGTAAATGCCAGATTTTTCCCCTTTTAATGATTCAGTGATAATCAGTTGTAATCAGTTGTGTATATTTACCACATCTTCCCTATTCATTCATCCATTAATGGACACTTAGGTTGTTCCCCTGTCTTGGCTATACTTCAGTGAACATTAAGAGTGCAGATATCCTTCACCATGTTGACCTCCATTTCTTTGACTATAAACCTAAAAGTGGGATTAGTGGATTGTATAGTAGTTTTATTTGCAGTTCCTTAAGGATCCTCTAGACTGTTTTTGATAGTTGCTCTATGAATCTCATTTCCATCAGCAACATATAATGAGAGTTCCCCTTTTTCTTCAAACTCTTCAACACTTGTTATCTTTCATTTTTGGATAAAAAACATTCTAAAAGGTATGAGCTCTTCTTAAGTAGTATTGATGTCAACCATTAAAATCTCTGGGTTCATGCATGCAACATGTCCCTCTATTATAATGTACTATGAATTTTGAAATTTTCTTTAAATCACAGCATTGTGGTATAGTGTTCCCTATGTATGACTTCCTCTGGTCTGAGATTTTTATCAACATAAGTCTCATTTGCAAGAGTGTGCGATAAATTCAGGTATAGACTGTATTCTCAAGAGCCAAGAGACATTAGACACTTCCCATGTGAGCAGAATTTTGTTCTTGGTCTTGTATAATGTCCTAATGTCAGTTCCCAAGATACATACCATTCACTTCTGTCAGTGCCTTCAATAAGCCTTCCTCAATAGTCATAGAAATTATCCTTGATCCAAATGCATATAGTTTTCATAATATTTTTCTCTTTATTTCTTCATAAATTCCATTTAAAGTATAATACTACTAATATTTTAACCCTAACTATATCCATGATGGAATTACAAACTGCAATGTAGAAACATGTCAACTTAGAGTTTATTAGGTAAGGTCAGAGTCTTAAAACGAGGAAAAAGTATGCTGGCTATATTTATCTTCCGTCTGCACGGAAACTGCTTCAATTGCCAACACACCAATGCATCATTTATTTATAATAATGCATTAATCACAATAATGAGCAATCAATTTTCAGATGTTAAATGAGCACTCAGAATAGGAAACCCTGTCATTTAGAAGGCCAGTTAATGAGAGCAAGGTGGAAAAAATTGCTTGATTAGGCAGTTGACTTTTTAAATACAAATGTTTATGTCTCCATGAATTTAGAGTCTTCTAAACAACTGAGTTTCTTTGAGCTGATTTTCAGCAAATAAAAGAGAATAGACTGCTTTGAAGAGGGAACTTAAGGGCACTAAGCTTCATAGAGAAATTACTTTGTGCATAGTGGATGCTTAGAATGTTGAATATAATTAAACTACTGGGTTTGTAGGAAATGAAGAATGGGACATTACTGACCTCATTTGGATGGGTAAACTAAATTTAAAAAAATGGCAACACAAAATTCAACAGGTTGATATAATTAGAGATATCATCTCAAATATAAAAATCTATATAGATTTTTCTCTATAAAAGAAACATGTATATGTGCATATGTGTTTATGTGTACAGATAGGTTTTTATATATCTATGTAGATATTTTATATGTGCACATGATGTATTATGTATATGATATATTCAGTACAAATGCAATATAATGTACACACATATATGGACATATAAAAGATCTACATAGATATATAAGAATCTATCTATACACATATGCATGTATACATATATATCTCCTATATAGATATAGATATATGTGATAGTATCTGAAGAGGTGTATGCGTGTGTGTGTGTTTGTATGTGTGTGTGTGTGTATGTGTGTGTTTGTGTGATTATATCTGAAAGAAAATTTTTCTATTTTCTTTGGGAGGAACGTGGCCACCAATTATGGATGCGAATCCTTATTTTCATGGGTCCTCCATATAATTTTGACTGAATGTGTTGCATATAAACAGTGCATGGACTAGAACAGGCATTGGAAAACTGTAGCCCAGAAGTCAAATACATCCTGATATCTGCTTTTTCACAGTCATTGGAGTAAAAATTGCTTTTACCATCTTACATGGTTTAAATAATCAAAAGTAAAGTATGTGTGATTTATGAAAATTACATGGAATTCAAATTTTAGTGTCCATAGATGAAGTTTTACAGCACCACAGCCACATTTATTTGTTTACATATTTTCTGTGCTTGCTTTTCTGATATATTGGCTGCCTTGAGTAGTTGAAACAGAAGTGATGTGGCCTGCAAATATGAAAATATTTGCTCTGTATCCTTTAATGAAGATGTCTATCAACCCCTGGTCTAGAAGCTATATTGCAGAAAATATGTACCTTGGGGGTGGGAGTGTTACACAGAATCAAGTTGTATTCCTTGTTCTGCAAGTAGATGAAATAGAGCAAAACAATTCTTCTACATCTGAAAAACATTAGGGTAACATTCAGTTTCATATTTTATGCTTAATCTAGTTCTGCTTTAAAAGAAATAGGTTCAATTTTCTATTGGTTGATGTTTAATTTTATTCATAGAGGACCCAGAGTTCTCCACCCTGAATTGTTTGCATATTTTTATATTTTATGGGAGTTTTTCTATGGAAGAATAAATTAAAACCCTTATGTAACATATTATATTACTTTATTATTTAACTAGGTTGGTCATACTTCCATAGGTCTCCGTGTCTTATTATCTAATAGGAAACACTACATTCATTTCCACATAACATGCCCAAGGTACAAGGAATTACACTGTGCTGAAAATATTTATTATCATGAAGATAATAATATTAACAAATTACAAAGATTTATTGAATGTCATTTTGTCCCAAGCTTATTTTAAATATAGTCTTTGTGAAAAATGAAGAATAGTAAGTTATCCAGAGGGGACTAATTCCAGGATCCTTGTGGATATCAAATCTGTGGATGCTCTTATCTTTTTAATAAAATGATATGAAATAAAATTCTAATGCACAGTAGGGCAATTATAAATAATGATAATGTATTACATATTTTTAACAAACTAGAAGAAAGAATTTTGAATATTTTCGGTACAAAGAAATGATTCATGCTTGAAGAAATACATATACTTGCCCTAATTTGAAAATTACATTATGTACATATGTATTGACATACCTCTGGTACCCTATAAATATGTACAGTTTTGATGCAAATATTTTATAAACATGCAAAATGAACCCCCAAATGAAAAAGAATTGGTAATGGTCCTCCAATGATTAATGTTAATGTTGATAATAGATTCAGTTCTTTCAATGGAAGGGTAAAACAAGTTGATATGCAACCATTTGGAAAGTAAAATTAACTTTGTGTAACCAAAAAAGCAGTCACATTGTATTTTCATGTCATGTACCTACATCTTCCTGTATACTTTAAGCAACTCTAGCTTACTTACAATACCTAAGAAAATGTGCATGCTATGTAGATGGTTGTCATATTATATTGTTTAGCAAATAATGACAAGAAAAAAGTCTAGACATACTGAGCATGAATGTAATTCCATTTTTGAATATTTTCCATCCAAGGTTGGTTGAAGCTACCATTATGGGACCAGCAGATATGGAGAACCAACTGTACTTTATGTGTATTAGCACAATAAATTCTCATAATTATGCTGTGGTCTACATACTGGCATATCCTCTCTTTCATTGATGAATGTTTATATATAAACAGAAAAGATTTCAGAACTTATTGCAATGCTGCCCAAAGCCCTCTATTTCCACTCTTCCTGAAATTCAAGACTTCTGAATTCAAGCCGGAAAACATTGTATAAGAGTGTCATGAACCTAGCACTACTGTCTGAGGCTGGCTAACCTCCCTTTCTCCCTTTAACATTACATGGGATCCAGTGCTTTTTGTTCATATGTTCAAGAAATAATTATACTGATATCCTATGGGGGGAAGTCATTCAAATAACACAGCAACTAAATGCCTATTTCCTCATGACATTAAAAAAGTAGGTTCTATCTGATATACTCTTGTCCACAGAGTCTTGAATGACTTAGTAATGAATTTGGTTAGTGATTCAATAGTATCTCACTGCTGATGTGAATAATTTGACACTCTTCCTATATCTGAACTAAGTGGAACAATCTTGTAGAATGTAATCATTTGCATAATGCTCCCTTTAAGATAAAATCTACATGGATATGCAAACACTACATATGTTTAGACAAAGGTATGGATGAATACTGCATGCTTATTTAGAATATTAATTATTAGAATATTACTTTTTTCCTGCCTGTAGTATTCTTTCCAATGTCTTTTCCTGTCTTCTTCTCTGTGAAGGTGACCAAAGACTCAGATTGTCCTTCCTTGTGGAAGGTTGTGAAGCAGGGATCAAAAATAGAAGATGTTCATTGAAATACTGTCTTCCTGTAAGCTGAAGGCAAGGTGGATGTTTTTCTTTTAGAGAAGGTGTGTTGGAAACTCTCTGGAGCTGAGAAGGAGACCAAGGCTTTCCTAGTGAAACTGCCCATTTTCCTGTAGCAATTCCAGGAAGATGGCAGGGGTTAAGGGAAAAATGGCTCAATTCTAGAGAGCTCCAGATTTCTACTCTCAGGAAGGATGTGTGTTCATCAGGCATGGACTAGGGACAACCCAGCTTGTATACTGAAGATTCTTCTCAGGTCATCAGTGAGATCATTAGTGGTACTTATAATGACCAAAAACTAAAGAGACTTCTTTCTTTTGTCAAGCACTACTGAAGCCTCTTTGTTTTTTGGGGGGCAACCTGAAACAAAGAACTAATTCTACAGTTAATTCTTATGACTAAATTTTCCCCATAATTTGCTTTAAAGAAAATAAATAAATGGGACACCTCTTGCATACTGGAAATTGTGGGCTAAAATTCATAGCCACTACCTATAAACATATATAAAACAAATACTTTTCCGAAAATCCCAAACAGGTACCTTATGTCATTCTCCTGTTGAGTCACACAAAACTATGCCAAAGTGATAAAGAAAAGTATTATCCAGTTGGCAAACTCAGAAACTCTTTCTTTCTTTCTTTTTGATAAGAATATTCATCATGAATGAAAACTCTTACTGTAATTTCTCAGCATATTACATAAAAAATGATACTTTTTTGACTTCATATATAAAGGACAATAGTATATTTCTCAATTCCTCTTTTTCCCAGCCATTTCCATTAGTTTTGGACACTTTCCCTATAGTTATTCTTTATTCTGGTCCATTGTTGTTTTGTTTTGTTTTGTTCTCATTATGGATGAAGATCCGGGACTGTTGAATTCTTAATCTTCCCAACTGAGTCATAGTAGAGCCTCTGGCAGTCATTTAATTTCTTCCTACTAAAAAGCTGCCCATCAGAAATACCCAACAGAAATACTCAATATGACCTCTCAGAAGACATTTGATATTTCTACTTAATTACAATTGGTGAAACATTTGAGATTTTCTAATGAAAACTTCTATTGCACGGTAATATATTGTAATTTAATTTGGAACTATTATCCTGCTTTGTTCTGCTTTCAGAAAGACATGTAGACATCCAAGCTTTGTATTAAATAACACTTTTGTGAAGTAAATAACAGCAATTTAAAAATAAAAGTGGAGGATTACAGATTCCATTCAGAAGATGCCAAATGGCCAATTCTATAGGAGGTAAAGGAATTCAACTCACCCATCAGCCTACTGATTGTAAGGAGAGAAAATGTTAACTTTTTGTCTACTTCTTATGGCATTTTTTAATAGCATACTATATTTTATATTAAACCTAATAGGGTGTTTTCTTTTCTCACCTCTACTTATTATAGAGGTTTTTTTTATTTTATAAATTACGTTTATTTCACTTGGGGCCTCTGAATGCTGTGCAACAATGAATATGCAGCGATTAGAAATTGCTATTATTTTTTTTCCTTCTAGGGATCTATTGACAGTAGCATAAATAATTCTAGTTTTTACATAAACAGACACTCTCTGTGGTAGTATTTGGAAAGGGCAATGGGTAGCGGTTCTAAAACAACCTAATCTCATTTGAGAGAAGATATATTTTCGTCATGATTCAGTAAAGACAAGGTATTTGAAGACCATTAATAAATCTTTGTTCTGTCTATAAACAGAAAATAAAAAATAAACTAGACTGAGCTGCATATAACACACTGTCCTTACATTTTTTTAAAATATGACTGATCATTGATTTCTTGTGAACCATAGAAGAAGGACTTCTTTAGAAATAGAATAAATAAGTGACGGCAAGATGTGGTATAAGGGGAATTCAAAAGGCCTAAACCTCTAGACATCACCCAAATACAATGCAGCCCTGTTATACAAACACCTTTCTTAGTTTCTGATGCTTCTGTTTATTGATTTTTTTTAATTAAAATATTCCTATTCATATTAGCCATAATTATTTAAGTCACCAAATCTTGAAGGCAGACTTTGTAATTATGCTGGGAGCTGTATAGTTACGTGTAACAGATGTCTGTTCTCAAAGAGGAAGTCACTGGGGACTAGCAGGTAAATGGAAGGGAACCAGGCAATGTCACCTGCCCAAAGATTCCTCTGGAAGTTATCCTGCCAATAGGATTGTATGTGGCCTACTTATGTTATAAAGTTTCTTTGAGGTATTTTTTTCCTTTGGCAAAGGCTATAATGATATTGAGCTCTGTGTTCATTAAAAATCTGGTAGTCAAAAAAAAAAAAAATGGTGGTAGCTGGGCATGGTGGCACATGCCTGTAATCCCACAGCTCAGGAGGCTAAGACAGGAAGATTGCAAGTTCAAAGCCAGCCTCAGCAAAAGTGAGGGGCTAAGCAACTCAGTGAAACCCTGTCTCTAAATAAAATACAAAATAAGGCTTGGGATGTGGTTCAGTGGTCGACTGCCCCTGAGTTCAATCCCTGGTACCAAAAAAAAAAAAAAAAAAAAAAGAAAAGAAAGAAAGAAAAAAAAAATCTGGTGGTCATGTAGCCAATATTTTTTTCCCATCTTATAGCCCAAAGCTTATTTGTTTTATATGTAGTGTTTCTCTCTCTTTATCAACCAAATTATAACCCACTTTTTAACAGGCTGTTTCATGACATGAATTTTTTTCCCACTCTTAGAGACTGTATTCATGAAGCTTCTTCAGAGAATCAGAACCACAAGAGCTGATGGTGTGATTCTATCAAAGTTGAAGGCCTAAGTATAAAGAGTTCCAATGTCTGTGGGTGGAAGATGGATATCCCAGCTGGATTGGATAATACCAATCTAACTTGGTGGAAGTGATCTTTATTCAGAATACCAATTCTAATGCTATTCTCTTTCAGAGACACCTTTACAAATACACTGAGGAATGATGCTTTACCAGCTATCTGGGCAATCTTTAACCCAGTCAAGTTTATCCACAAAATTATTCATCACATGTTGAGGGCCACAGCTGAGTCAGGATGATGCATGGCATCTTGCCAGAAGGGAGTGGTTGAGAGGTGAAGCCAGCAAGCCATTGAGATGTTGATGGTTATGTTAAGCTGTGTATTCAATTGTATATAGACCCCTGCTGTCTGCCTTGGGTGACAGCTACTTTGGAGTTCTCTCGTGGATTCCTGGGGAGTTCACGTTGGTTGATGAAGTTCTGGTGGAGGGAGTTCAGGTGGGGGTGTGGCATTCCTGAGAGGGCCGTGTGGGTGGCGTTCAGTGGAGTTGGAAATAAAGTTTGTTCCTGCTTGAGTGGCTCGTGATTTGTGCCCAGCCAGACTGCAGCAATCACAGAGACTTAAGATAATGCAGTGTTATAACACACTATCTTGGATAAGAATTTGACTCTTCTGTTTTTTATGTGTCTGAACTTGGCAAATTATTTACTCTTTCTGTTTCTTTACCCAAAGAAGCAAAAAAAAAAATAAAGTAAAATTAGAATATTAATATTAAGTACCTACCACAGCTATTGGTAAGGTTAGGTTTTTTGGGGGAGGGTGTGTGTGTGTGTGTGTGTGTGTGTGTGTGTGTATCACTTGGTACACATTAAGGGCTAAATAACAACCATTATTGTTTATTCAAGAAATATTTATTAAGTACCTACTTTATGTCAAATACATTCCTTAGAGCTAAGCACACAACAATAAAGACAAAGTAAAACAAATACTATCACCATACGAAGTCTATATTCTGAATTATAAGGTCTTGCTATAATTATTGCCTACTATTTCTTATAATATTGAAAGAAGGGCATTTGCAGTCAAACCAGCCAAAACAAAAAACAAAACAAAACAAAAATGTAGAGTAGATCATAATACTGTATTTGTATTTTGCTTTGAAATATTTGCTTTATTCATTGTGATGCAAGTGTGAATTATAGCTAAGACAACTAAAATAATTAAGAATGAGAGTCTTCCATATACTAGGTTTAAATAAAAGTTGTTGCTTATTGATTTTTTGACCGTTTGTCAATAACTCTCACTAGACCTTGATACCTCTTACTTTTTTTTTAATAATGAAAACAAACAACATTAAATTTTGACACAACACGTATCATAATTTGGCCTTGCTCTCTGTAGCCAATTGAATAGGAATATACATATACTATAAACTAGGAAGAAGACTTTGATAAATATTCAATCCAAAGACCAATTAAGATCAAATACATCCAAATAAAACTTTACCTGAATTTTATGTAAATAAATAGCATTTTTAAAAAGATTATGATGCAATACTCATTGTTTGGAAATCATTCCAAAATTGATAATTTTCATGTTTTTTTTCCACATGTTTTTAGTGGAACCAATTAATAACTTTGTATGACCCATTTATTCATGCAACTACTTCTCTTTAGGTAACCAATTGATTTATTTAACCTTTCTTAATAGGTCAGGAGGATAAAGCATGATTTCTAAAAGTCATTGAATTAGATAGTTTATCTATTTAGCAAAATAAAGGAATTGTGGAATTTTATACTTTAAAGGAACAATATGGATCATCAAAGACATTAGCTTTCAAGTTTTACTCTTTTTTTTTTTTTAATTGTCAATGGACCTTTATTTTTATTTATTGATATATGGTGCTGAGAATAGAACCCCTGCCTCATACATGCTAGGCAAGCACTCTGCCACTGAGCCACGACCCCAGCCCCAAGTTTTACTCTTTTAAGCTGTGTAATTCTTTCTTCAAATATAAATTTATGCAGAAGTCCAAAATGTAAAACAGATAAAAGGAAAGATGTTCTGATTGAAATGAGATGTAGGTTGTGGAGCTCAGCTCCTGTGGTGATAGCAATGGAATTCAGGACAAATTTCTCTTACCAAATTCAAGTCCTTCATTTCACATTTGATGAACTCTAGGCTGGAGAGGTAAAACTATTGAAGGTCAGGAAATAGGGCCAGGAGTAGAATCAGAATCTCCAGAGAGCACTACTCAAGTTATTTTTTTTTTCCTTGAAACTAAGAAATAATATTTTGCACCATAATTAAATTGAAGGTCAAAACAGGTCATGCACTACTGCTGCATTGCCAAGGTCACATTTTAAGTAGTGTATGCAGACTGAGATATTGTTACAATCTCTATGGAAAATAAAAATCTGCCACAGTCTTTCCTCTGACCACAAGAGTCACATTCCTCCAACATGAAAAATGAACTTATCTCCTCCTACATATATCCAACTTCATCCCATTACTGCAACAGCTCGAAGTTCATGATCCCATTATCAAAAGCAGTTTTACGTGCACAAGAGATGTTTTTGATACCTTTTCTCAAATACAGCTGTTTGGATACTCCTCCTCCTGATCCGAGCACTTACAATTCAAAGACACAAATTATCTTAAACATCACATCCCACAAGCAATGGCGGGTCAGGCACAGGATGGCATGTTCAGAGAGTGGGAGATACAGGAGGCCCATAGCAGCTACTGGTTCACAGGAATCCATAAAAGCAAGCAGTTGCAGATTCAGTGATTAGGTCTCCATCCCACTGTCTGAGCCTAATTCTGCATAGCTCTGAGCCTCATCATTTGGCTTCCTGTTTCTCTCTTCTGAGTTATCCTTTCTTTTCCATAAGAAATCACCAATGCTTGCAGCTGAGTGGTTTTCTAGATGGCTTCTTTTTCATAGTAGTTCAGGAGTCTAAAAGGCAATTTTTCATGTTATACTACCTATAATTTTAGTCCATAGTGACAGTGTTTGCTTTCCTCTTGAAAATTTGCAGGATCCCTGTACATTTCATTAGAGTTCAGTTCATTATACAAAAGTCACACCCTACCTTACTTTGACCTCTCTACTCTCAGCATCTTTTGAGTTTGCTATTGGACAATAATCTTACTCATCTTAGAAACCTCATTTGAGATGTGTGTCTTTCTGTTTCTTAAAGGTACATTTATTTGAATGTCTGTTTGAAATGGTACTGCCTCTGGTCTTTCTGAGGTCTTAACAAAGGTCTTTACAATATTACCTTTGGCTTCATTTTTGAATGGTTCTTTTTTATTTTTTTCTAACAGCACCCTAGATTAATGCCTACCCAGAAGTTATTTACTATTTTTAGCTTCTTTTGTCATGCAGAGATATTAAAACCAGAAGTTTTATTTTCAAACCCAGCAAGTCTCCTTTCCATACAATGTTTCTTTCTTTAGCTTATTTTTTGTTGTTGTTTCTTATTCTATTATCGGCAGATAGAAGAAGCAAAACATGTCATGCCACATTTACCTGGAAATCTTCTTAACTAAATCCTATAATTTGTTGGATATATTTTTTTATTTTTCATATTGTCTCAGGTGGAGGTGTTACCCACCTCTCTATTTCATTAAAAGTCTTTTATCCGTCATTGTTTAATCACATTCCTTTCACTTGCCTTTGAGTCCTCACTGATATTCTCAAGTTCTTTGAGCTTTTGTTAACAGCTTTACGGACTTTCAGCTTCTGGTTTCAGCCTTTCTCAAAGAGTGCCATGTGATTTTTGGCTTTATTATAGTAGTTTCCTATTGTTCTGATTACACTGGCTGCAAAACAGATCATCTCAAAGTTAATGAAGAATAATAAGAATTCTTTATTGTTATCATTCCTGATGGATTTGGAAGCTGACTCTGCTGATGTAGGCAGTTCTCCTTGGGGGTATCTCATGGGGTTGTTATCACACAATGGCTGGGACTGGAGTCATTGTTAAGGCTTCTAACATATCTGGCAATTGGTAATGGTTATTGTCTAAAATGTCAGCATCATCCCGACACAGTGATCTAGGCTTTATTAAAATAGAGTACTGGATACCAAGAGCCAGTTCCACAACAGAGGACCAGGCAGAAGCTGTATTGCATTATATGGCTTAGTCTCAGACAGAGACAGCTTCACTTCTACTGTATTCTGTCAGTCAAGGCTATAGCACTATAGACACAAGGATAAAAGACATGGGTGCCTCCTCTAGGTGGAGAAGTGGCAAGGCCACATGCTAAGAAGTGTGTTGAGTGATAGGAAACAGTATTGTGGACATCTTTGGAAAACACAATTTGTTACAAAAGGTCATCTATAACGTATCAAATAGCAATAGAAAAACATAATGAAAAAATTAGAATAATGAAGCTGGGTATAGTGGCGCACACCTGAAATGTCAGCAGTTTGGGAAGTTGAGGCAGGAGGATTGGGAGTTTGAAGCCAGCCTCAGAATTTAGCTAGGCTCTGAGCGACTCAGCAAGACCCAGTCTTTAAAGTAAAACATAAAATAGAGCTGGGGATGTGACCCAGTGGTTCAGCATCTCTAGGTTAAATCCCTGGTACCAAAATAAGATAAAATTATAATAATAATGATATTAAACTAGTTCACACTTCACATTATATGAATGAAAACAACTTACTATATTTTATTAAAAATAGAAACTTCACAACAGAAATATTTGAAAAACTGACTATGTTCATGATTTTTTGGGGGAGCGGAGAGGAGTACAAGGAAATGAACCCAGTGGCACCCTACCACTGAGCCACATCCCCAGCCCTATTTTGTATTTTATTTAGAGTCAGGTCTCACTTAGTTCCTTAGCGCCTCACTTATGCTGAGGGTAGCTTTGAACTTGCAATTCTCCTGCCTCAGCCCCTGAGCTGAAGGGAATACAGGCCTGTGCCACCAGACCAGTTTATCTCCATGTTTTGATATTTGAAAATAGGCAGACCCAACAAAATGTATGAAAGTTGCTGTAGGGAAAGTAAATATTTCACAATAAATAAGAAAAGTCATATTCCAGTGGGACAAGTAAATATTCCAGACTCTCTTGGAGAGCTAAAATAATCTGAATATGGAAAGAATGTCTTTCCTACTAAAAAATCTAAACTGTATTTATGTGATAGAATATAATTTCTAAAACACTGAATTTAATGAATTTTAACCCTATTTGATTGAGTGTTCTTCCTCCATTTCCAGTGATTTTGTGATAAGATAAACTATAAAAACATTAAGTAAAAACTAATTACTTTAGCCTGGTGTGGTGGCACAAGTCTGTCATCCCAGCTATTTGGGGGTTTGAGGCAGGAGGGTATCAAGTTCAAGTCTACCTTCAGCAACTTAATGAGACCCTGTGTCAAAATAAAAAATAAAAAAAAGTTGGGGATATAGCTCAGTGATAAAGTGCCTCTGAACTCAATCTCCAGGACCAAGAAAGAAAGAAGGGGTGGGAGAGGGAGGGAGAGAGGGAGGAAGAGAGATAAACTACTGTAAATGCTGCAGCTACTTTTGGGCAGCAATTCAACATGCTCTCAAGCACAGATAGAAAAATGTACCCTTTCCTGTGGGAAAGGAAAATAGGATTAATGGATTCCAAACTATCAGAATTTTAAGTTATTGGAATCTCAAATTAGGAAGCACTTAAGTCATAATTACATGACATTCAAATAGATGGCCATGGTAGGGAATGTCCTTAGTTCCCTCTTTCTGTGAAATTAAATGTATCTATTCTAACAGGTTTCTTTATATTTTCCCCTTGCTTTTCCATTGCATTTAGGCCTTTAAATAATTTCATTAATGGATAATATTTATTGCATGTCAGATATGTGCTATCCATCATGTGGGTTCTTTTAATCTGGTGTCATAATCTTGTCTCATAGCCCACTATGATACAGGTATTCATATCATCATTTTGTCTTGGGGTTTGTGTGCTTGTGCCATGATTTTATTTGAAAATTATTTTCATAAGATATTACAGGTGCATAAAAGCACAAAGAAGCATAGAATGAACACTTGTGCACCTATCAACTGGCTTTTAGGAAATAAAATATTCCAAATAAAATTAAGGTATTTTTGTATTCTTTTCCATGATTTCATTTCCTTTGTTCCCATCCAAAAAATAATTAGTATGACTCTATCATTCTATACATAAAATCTTATATGTTGTTTTGCAAATTTCAACATCTCAATAATGTTTTCATACTTTATGCTGTATTTTTTTCATGAAATTTATCTTTTTACTTTTATCTATGTTGATAAAAGGAGTTATTCCATATTTTTATGTGTAAAAGATGTATAATACTTGTTATATTTATCTTATAGATAATCATATTTAAAAAATTTTTATCAGAAGCAATTATGTTTCAATAAGTATTTTAGACATAATTTATTGAATTTTGTCTAAGAAATCAGGATCATGATTAACTCCTTTATGGCCATCCTATTCTCTCATAATATAGACTACAGTTTTTTTTAAATCAATTCTATGCATTATTATGAACATAAACTATGACTCATAACTAAATCACATAGTGGCCTGTAGTTTTCTATTCTTTTGCTACTTTTTTTCTCTATTATTGTTTTTGTGGAATGAAGACTCAGGGAAAGATTGCTTTTGAGTCTTGCAATTGTATTTTATAAGCAAATAAATAGCACTTTAAAAAATTAAGTTATTAAAGTGAATAAAAATCTGTGTTAGAGAAGAGAAGGTAATAGAAAAGATGAGACAAGAGTGATATTTTCATTTCTATTTGTTATTTTGCAATTCTATCTTATTTTTATTAGTATTTTTCATGCCCTATTATAAACGATGACTTAGAGACCTAGATTTTGGTTCAGTTCTCTCAAGATTCTTTTTACATCTCCAAAATATTGCTTGTTGAAGTTCTTACCATTAAAGAAAAATTTCACTGGACTAATTTACAGGCAAAACTATTTAAAACTATTATAACAAGAAAAGTTCCCCCAAAACAAAAGGCAGGAGAGTTCTTCACAGTTGGAGTGAGCTAGTGGAAAACTAATAGAAGAAGTTAGCAGACAGGGTAGGTAGCTAATGGGTTCAGGTCATTGTTGTGTGCTAATTGATGTGTATCAAAATTAGGCTCCTAGCCCCACCAAGCCTGGGAGGCAGGAGCTCTTCCCTTCTTCTTGATGACTGCATTTCAAAGGGATGGCTCCCAGATCCTTGAGAAAGACTTTCCTGGATTGTAAACTGGCAAGAGACTGGGAGGAGTTACATCTCAAAGGGGCAGAGAAAGGAGTTAGGAGAGAAGGCTTTCTAAAGTACATGCTCTAAGAAAAGAGGGAGTGGGGGCCTGTGGTAAAGAAAACTGTCTAAGTTTAAGTCAAGTGGAAGAGAGTATTAAAGCCATCTTGGTCATTACAGGATCTTCTACTACCGGCTAGACATTCACACATTGTGAGTACAAAGGCAATTAAACTTTCATTGTATCTGAAGGTAATTTTCATCATTTACTGGGTAGGTGGAAGGCAACAGGACTGACACATGTCCTGCAGCGCTTGGGACAGGCTCACACCATACAGAATTGTCCTTGTGATAACATCCATAATGCGCCCACTGAGAAATTCTGCAGTCCACCTCTATCAAGTAACATGTTTGAGGATTCCAGGACTGGATATCTAAGCAGTTAAGAGGTGGTTACACCTCTGCCTCCAATATGCCAGAAGACAAAATATACTTCCATTTTCTATTTGTTTGTATTGGGTATATTTTCTTACTTCTGTCAAGAGTATTTCCCCAAATTCAGAATTATGGAGTTTCTCACCTTCTTCTGCAAAGGGCACAAAAATATATATGCAAATATTTTCAAGAAGTAGTGCTTGATTTCACAACTCCTGGCCATGACTATATTTATTAATGGAGCTCAAATTTCATTGAAATTTGTTACAAAGTTTTAGTGCTTGATTTTCTTATTTTTTAAAAAGTGTATCTCAGCTCTATCTCAGCAAGAATAATGTTTCATAGGCCAAATCATGTCTGAAGAATATATTTACAACATTGACAATTCCTCAAGAATTTCAAACACTGAATTGGCACAGGGTGATGTGATTTGGCTGTATATGTTTTTCTCTATCGTCATAGTTTCAACTATATGATTGAATGATTTTTCACTCTGTAGATTATTTCAAAGTTCTCTATTATATTTAAGAATGCAAAACCAAATGTATCATATATTGCTACTATGATAGGTGATCTTAAAGTAACCTAGATTGTAGTATACACTATTCTCTGTAATATACACTATTCTCTGTAATGAGTGATTTTTTTGAGCTTTTTCTTATTACAATTTATGACTAACATGGTATCTCAGATATTTATACACTACTTATTCAAACATATGCAAATATATTTACATTATATTACTAAATTCTGGACATCCTTCACTTGACTCTAATGTTTCCCATATAAGATCAAATAAACTTCCTTGACTCTGTATCTTCTTTTAAGTACCTTTCCCACTTGCTTTGCTCTCTTCTCTTGGACAATAATGGTCCCCAAATATATATGTGTTCTAGACTCTCAGATTTGTATGTACATCATTTTAGGTACAAAGAAACCTTTTAGGTGCAAAGAATCTTTTCAGATGTGATGAAATGTACAGAACTTGAGAGGGAGATATTTTCCTGGATTATTGAAGCAGGTTCAACTTAATCATACAAGCCCTTAAAATGGAAAATCTTTCTTAGCTGGGTTAGAGAGAGTAATGTGATTAAAAAGAAGGGGTGGGCGCTAGAAGAGATGTGATGCTGCTAGTTTTGAAGATAAAAGAAGGGGGTCCATGAACCAAAGAATGTGGTAACATCCAGAAAGTAGAAAACGAAATAAGAATATAATACTGCCTATATCCTGATTTTCACCCAGTAAGACACATTAGATCTATGACCTGCATAGTTGTAAAATAATAAATTGGTGTTGCTTATTCTTCTAAGTTCGTGGTAATTAGTCACAGTAGCATAGGAAATTCACACACCTTCATTGCTAAATGTCCTAAGAGAGGCATCTCTTCTTGTCTTCAACATTAACTCATTTTGAATTTTCTCTTTAACCCATTTGTATAGGGTTACTGATTTATTATCAAACTCATCTTTGAATTTTATATCTTCTAAATGCAATGGTTACTTCTTTACTATTATTTTCCATTACTTCCTTCCTCCGACCCCCAGAGCAGAAAAGATTTATTTAGGCTCATGGTTTTCCGAGGATTTAGACCATGGTGGGCTGGCTCCAAGGCAGAAACATCTTGGTGGAAAGGCATGACAGAAAGAAGTGTCTCAGCTCATGGCAGGCAGGAAGCAGAGACAGGGGAGGAGGCTAGGGAAAAGATGCCCTTCCAGGGCACACAATCAATTATCTACTTCTGCTACCTAGGTCAGACCTCTTATTCAGTTATCAATGTATTAATTTACCTAGTGGATTAATTCATTTATGAGCAAACCCTCATGACTGAATCATTGCCTAAAAGCCCTACCTTTTGAAACCTTCCTGCATTTTGGACCATTCTTTCAGTACATGAGCTTTTGGGGGAACATTTCAAATCCAAACCATAATAACATTCTAACCCTGAACCCCAAAAGTTTATGCCCATCTCACAATGCAAAACTCAGTCTATTTTCAAGAGTCCCCATTGTCTTGACAGTTCCACTATTTCTGAAAGTCTGAGTCTAAAATCTTCTGAGACTCAGGCAAACTCATAACAAGATCAAAACTCATCAGGGCGAACCTCAAGTCCCATAGCTCCATGTCTAGCATCTGGAATATGTGTTGGTGATATGAGAACTCCAAAGGACTTGAGCATCTCTGCCTCTGTGACCTTGCTGGTTGCAGCCCACATAGCCTCTCTTTTGGGCTGGCTCTACTCACTGCCTGCAGCTTTCCTTAACAGACGTTCCATGTTCTTGGCATCTCTAACTTCTTGGAATCTCCATGGCAGCTTTAGATTCATTCTCATAGTTCCATGAATCCCTTTGTGGGGGCCATATGCTTGGACTCCAACCCTGCTACACTTTGCCTGTTCCCCAGGTCTTCCTTGAAATTTCAGTGGAAATCTTCTTGATCCCCTAACTCCAGCATCCTGCATTGCTGTCTTATGATAATGTCCATATAAATGCACTAATAATCTGAACCAAAATTATTATTACTAATATAAAAAGAATGAATTTGCTTCAGCTGAATGCCACGGAAAAGTATCAGATGGAGCACATTTACATCTGAATTCTGGGTTTTGCTCTAACCCTTTCTCAGAATTTTATCCTTCCAAGTTTTTTTTTTTCCCTAACCTTAAAGTTGTAGGGTTGGTATAAACAATTCTGAGAGTATTAAAATGCAATATCCTATGGCTAACACTATATAATGATGCTAGTAAAGGGACATTGTCCTAATGTCTTAGAATTTACCTTCTTTTTCTTCTCCACTTTCAGCTATTATCTGTGGTTTCAGCTAAATCAATCAAGATATGTGGCTGTATAATCAGTCTCCTTATCATAAAGAGAAAATAAATCTCAATCTTTACCTCTGGAAAAGTTCTTTCTTTAATGTTAAATTGGTTAATGTTTAAACACATTTCCTAGGTTTCTACTTTGATAAAGACAATTCAAACTCTTAAATATGTAATCTCTCTTTGTTTTCTTTGAAATGTTTGCAATATAGTTTATTTAGCATCATGGAGGGAGAGGTTTTTGAATATCTACCTTTTGTAACCACAAGTAGGAGGGTGTGTGCCAAAGAATAAAATAAAACAAGTTATTTTAACAGATATTTTCTTGACATAGGTAAATATTTCACCCTTTGAAGTGACTTCACCTAAATATTAATTTGTTTTTTTAAATGCAATATTCATGACACTTCATATACTTTCAAACAATGTTTCCCTAACATGGAAAGAAATTTAAATTACTTTTTAGAGCTAGTGATACTTCTGTAGATGCTGATAAAATGCCTCATACCTATGAATAGAAGTTTCTCTCCACAATACTATTTCCATTACCAGATATTTAATAAAATAGAAGCACTTACTGTCAAATAAATTTGATTATTTTTAGCACATCATGCAATTTACCAGCTTGTGAACATCAGACAAGGCCAAATAGTATGGGAAAGTGCTGAGGGATTTGATTACAAGTTGTTGAATGTTTGAAAAAGAGATCTTGGAAAATACAAGGTACAGTTAGGGCATTGCTCCTTCTGACCCCACAAACTACTAGTTGCAAAATACAATCTGGAAACATAGTAAGACCACACAATTGCCAATTCTTTTTTCATGATATATTGAAGCCCCACCCATCATTATCTTAAACCTTGGACTCAAACTGCATGGATCTGTAGCAGTTCCCCCACCCCATCCTAATTTGCATTTTCATAACCATACAGATCTGGCAAATGTATTTTTTTTGGCACCCATCTCTCATCTCCCCTACCCCACGTCTAAAATTTCATATTTGTGCATGTGCTTGGTTGGTGATCACGATAGACGAGTGGAGAGTGGTAACAGATGCATCAAAATTCCAAGTAGATGTGTAACATGAGAATTCTTTCTGGGCATGGGATGTGCTTCCTGAAATGAAATGAACGGAGCTGAAGGTGCTGTAAACTAAGATTCTTCTAGAAAGCTATCTGATACTCAGGAACATTATTCAAGTTCCACAATCTTAAATGCATTTAGTACTTTCCTGTCTCCTATGCCTCATCCCCTCCTTTCTGCTGCTGGATTATTTTTCAGCAAATTTCAAACATTGTATCAATTCATTTGTAAAATTCAACATGTTCTTTTTAAGACATGGATTCTACTTATCAGCTATAACTACAATACCATCATCCCACTCAAATCAAAATAAATTCTTTAATAGCCTTACATAAACAGGAATTGTCTACATTCCCCTTATTAGCATATAAACTCTTTCTACCTCCTCTTCCGTTTCCTATTTTTTTTAAAGTATTCCTTGAAATTGGTTGATGCATCTCTTAAATCACTTTTAATCTAGGCTAACATTCGTTATTAGTCCCTTGGCAATGGAATATGGGTAATTTCTTCTGCTTTCATTTGCTTGATTTTACATTTTTCTAATCTACAAAATAAATGAATTGATTTTATCTTTTAATAGGAATATAATATATTAAATAAAAACAAATTCCAACTTAACTAAAGTTCCAATTTAGCTAAAAATGGAACAGTCAGGTTAGGAAAACAAAATGTTTACTATTAATAAAAGAAATGTGGAGATTAATTTTTTTAAAAAATGTAATTGATTTCTTTGTTTCAGGTAATGTAATATGATATCTAGGTGAGTCTTCCCTTTCTTCTTTTGTCCATATTCCATGGTATGAACAAAATTCCCTTGAATGTCAGTAAGCTTGTTTTTTCTTTATTTTTACTTTTTTTCTTTCTTTTTCAGATCTCTAGTGTGTTGAAGGAATTCATTCCAATTAATTTAGGTCAGGACTCTGACATAGTCAGATACTGTTGTCTCAATATTTCCATTTTCTAATAAGAAAGTTGGTTTAGAGAATGACCTGAAAGTGTGAAATATACTGATTAATAACAAACTTCCACAGTATTTTCCTCATACACATTTTCAGAGGAAATGAGAAGTAAGGTTGGATTATGAGATGAGTGTGCATACTGAAGTACCATCTAGAAACCTAAGAAGAAGCAATTGGCCAGTTAGTCTCTGGTAATAGATTTCAGTTGCTACAGAGTTTCCATGTTATTCTTCCCACCTGTAGCACCAGCTGGAGGTGAGCCCTAACAAATTCTCTATTCCAGGTACTACTGCTCTTTCTCCTTGAAGAAAAGTAAAAGAAGATAACACATTATGTTACCTTCCATAACATGAAATGATTTTACAACCCATACTTTTCTATGAAACTATAGAGGGATTCTATCTAGTATGAACTATCCCCCAAAAGAGTCCTTGTTTTAATCTTTGGTTTTTTTTTGCATTTAGATGTTGTTGCTTTTACAAAAGACAAAATTAACATGTAGTCAGAGTACCCTTTTCATTCAGTTATCCTTTCCTTTTTTTCAGAGCTTTTCTGCAGATTTCCATTGTTTTTAAGCTGTCACAAGAATTATCAAAGGTTCTAGTAATCTTTCTACTGTTATAAAAATTTCCTGTTTATATTTATTTTCTAACAGCATGTCTTTATCATATAACAAACATGTTATGATTATTAACAAGCACACAGAAACCATTTATTGAGCACCTACTTACTAGTTGGGGTTGTTGGCATGCATACTTTACTTTGTAAGTCATAAAATCATTTCTTATCCTCATTCTCTGAGGAGGACACTTCTACTTTTATACAGGTGAGAAAAATCAAAGTTCAGAAAGACTAAGTAATTTGGCAAGGTTTACAAAAATATGAAATGGGTTTTGAAGTCATAACTACCTGATGGCAGACCTCATAATTCCCACCCCCACCCCCATCTTACATTTCAAGGCTTCTCTACCCCAGCAAGCACCACAGACTTGGGAGAAATCTGTCTTCTTTTATCCATGCATTCTTAATATGTTATAAAATGTCTTACATATGCACGAATTTGGCAAGTGGAAAACTGCTGCTACAAATGCCAACTACAATTCCACAGGATATTTGCAGATTTGGTAAATGGCAAAATTTAGCTTTTAGCACATCTAAAAGGGAACTCAGTATCATAGTCTATCTTCTGACATTCTAACAAAAATAGGGAAGTGTATTTTTAGAATATAAATGTGTCCTTGCAATATGTTGCCAACAAACCTTTCTGAGTTAGATTTCCAAAATGTCCCATTGAAATTTAAATATTGCCTAAAGAACTAGTGCTATGAAGATGAAGCTTCATAACTAATTTCAAAAGCTTAATGGCTATTGGCTTAGCACCAGTTGTATGTCATCGGTGGGAAGTGGAACATGGGATACTTTTTTAGTAGACACCTCTATGAGTTGGATTTATTTGTTTTCACAGCTACAGGGATTAAGTTGTATCCTTCAGTAAGCATGGGAATGTGACTGATTTTTGTCAATACTCTGTCCAAAGCGAGCTTTCTCTTCTGCATTATTTAGTGCACTGGAAGATAATAAGGATGAACAATCACAATGAGGAAACACATTAAGAACAAAAACAAAACAAAAACCCTCACATCTTTCGGTTTGGCAGCATGGTGAGAACAGGTGAAAGGTCATGGAGTAGCCATCAATGACAGGACAGCATTTTGAGGCCCAAACATGAATTATGCAGGTTTTTCCAGAAAAGATTTCATCCCGATGTCCTGTGAAAATAATGATGAGTTTTATAGAGAAAGTGGAAAAATTAATTATTAAATCTGTCTGCACTCATAAAGACCTCCCATCTAAACAATAAATATTTCAGGTTGCATTTTGACCTTTCCTACACCTTTTCACATAGGCTTTCTCTCTTACAAAATGCTACAGAGAATGGAAGTGTTGTCAATTAAGTCAAAGGGGTGTTTGCATCAACCTTTTCATGTGTGGAATTTAATGACATTTTAAGGTTAAAGTAAAAGTCAAACATCGATTTTTTTAGTGTCTTCCCCTAATGCAGCTAATGAATAGAGATTCCAATAAAAATCTTTTAATCCTTTTTAAACCTCCTACTACCAAAAGACCTACTTTCTAAATTTTATTTTTATTGCCATTTTTTTCCCTCTCTTTCCTGACAAAGATTTAGGACAGAAAGAAACCCCATGTCAGGATGACCTGGGAAATTCAAATCCAGAAAATCTTGACAATGATGTGTTCTTAAAATACGGTTAATTAGATGAATCACACACATATGCATACATCTTTTAGAAATCAGGAAACTGGAAATTCACTCTTCCAACAGCATTAGATGGGATGCTGCTAGTTTTCTACATACTTGGATTTCTTTCAAGCTACCTACAAGGTAAAATAAGGATGAGAATTATTTTCCTACCGAATAATTGGTATGTCCTATAAAATCGAAAGGATGAATATAATGGATAACAATAGGAAAAAGGTATGAACAAAAAAAAATATGTGATTTGGTAAGCAGAGATCTGGCACTTTATACCAGAAAAAAAAGTTAATCAAAAGCAAGTTGGTAAAACAGCCCAGCTTCTTACTTCACAGGCAGCTCATGTGCAGAGGGAAGCCAAGCAAGATCTTTGAACAAAATTCAGACATAACAATCCTGATGTTGAAAGCTCTGTTAGAAATCTAAAAAAGTCCCATCTTCCTTAGGGTGAGTGATACAGGCTCAAGCTTCTTACATGCAATGTCATCACATTTTTGTTTTCAAAAACTGATGCTTGCATTGCTTTATCCACCTGTATCTGAGGCAATTTATTTGGCAAACTTTCATTGCCGGCTGGTAGAGTCATCTAAGAGATCTCCATGAGTAAAGGACCTGATTTCACGATGTGTTAGCAGGAGAGCTATTGGTCTTTCATGAGCAGAATTAAATACAGTAAAAGCCAATGTCTCTTTCACACTAATACTTTACATGATTGTTTTGTGTCTAAACTCATAGGCAGGGGTATTTTCTACATGTGAATTTACATCTGACTTTGGCATGGACTTCAGTGAAATGCTTTATCATTCTGTACCTTCATTTTTTTTCCCTCTCTCCTTTGGAATATATTCATTTAGAATAGTCAGCCTTTGTTTTTAGTTCTAAAATGATATATTCTTTGTTTTAAATTAAATATAAAGAAAGCCAGAAATGCTAGTCAATAGAAACAAACAAAAACAGAAAGAATAATTTGATGGGTGATTCTTAGAAGTGAAGCTCCTCTGAGACTTGAATGGGGACTCAGATCCTCAATGGAAAATGGCCAGCTTCTCAAGGGATGAGTGCATAGGAGAAGAAATTAAGGTACTTGACTTAGAATTGAAATGTGCTTCTGAAGACTTGCAGAAGCTTGTGTCCTTGGGTCTGTTTTATTTTATTTTATTTTATTTTATTTTCTTCAATTTAATACTGTTGCTCAACAAATTTTATCCTTCATTTCACTAACACCATAAAGTTCCATTCCCCCACCCAATTCTCTCAACACTTTCTCCACCTTCAGTGTAATTGATGTGTACTTTGGTACCAGGGATTGAGCCCAGAGACATATCCTCAGCCATTAAAAAAAAAAAAAAAAAAAATTTGAGACTGAGTCTCACTAAGTTGCTTAGGGCCTTGCTAAGTTGCTAAAGCTGACTTTGAACTTGTGATCCTTCTGAGCTGCTGGGATCATAGGCATGACCCACTCCAGTGTAATCGATATTTCTGAAGCTTTGCAGAGACTAGAAAAGCTAACTATGGCATGCCAGACACATGGAGGGAAACAACATTATGAAAGATTTACTCTGATGAATGGGAATTCTGAGATATGCAATATCTTAAGATAGCTACAAAAATTGAGAATGTACAGCTCATTTTTAATGTGGTCATTTGTTCATTCCTGTACTCCATAATGCATAATTCAACAAAGATTTATTGAACATCTACTCGTGCCTGACCCTCACAACACACTGGTAAGCAAAAAACAAGACAATCTAATCATTTGCACAAGAAGTTTTCTGCTAGTTAAGATGAGACTATAAATTGCACCATGCAATTTATGCTCTGATTGAGAAATTCATGTTGTGGCAAGAACATAGTGAAGAATCATCCTAATATCTAGGGGCAAATGATGAGCAAAGACTTTCTAAAAGTGATATCCAAACTGAGTCATGAATGCAGGTAGGTGTTAGTCAATGCAGAGGGCTGGAAGTGGGGATTGGAATGGAGTTAGGAGAAAAAAATGGCACATAGAAAGCCCTGGGAAGAGAGCTTTTGGCCAACTGTTTGCCAGGTTTCACTTGTCTGATTTAGCTCTAGAGGGTTTTTGTATTCTTTTTTGTTATAATTTTACATTGAAGTCTACAACCTGATATGGTGCACTCAAACTAGTGCACTCAAATTGCAAGCCTGACCTCCAGATCAGAGATCATGATTCTTCATCAATGCCATGCATACATACTCCAGAATTACATGGTGAGATTATTAGAAGCGGGCACTGTATTTTGTAATTGCAGTACTTAGTTTTAGCAAACACTTATTATGTGAAAGGTAATTATTCTGAATCTCTTGCAAGAATTAAATCATTTAATACTCAGTATACTTAGCCAGCAAGGACAAGTCTATTTTAAGCTCATTCATATTTTGGCAGAATTCAGTTCATCTTAATTGTAGTATTAAAATACCCATTTCCTTATGGACAATCAGTCAGAGACGGTCTTAGCTGCTTGAACCCACCTGCTTTCTTTAACATGGGGTCATCTTCATCCATGTTAAATCCCTGGGCGCTTGCCTATTAAGAGCTCACTTGATTAGATCAGGTTCCTTGAGGAAAATATTCTGTTAAAGTCAGTTTCTTTGGGAGTTAAATTTCACCTTCAAATTTCTTCATAGTAGCACTTTAGTTAGTGTTGCTTGAATAACAATAAACATGTATGTGCATAAAGTGGAGGTAAACTTGATGATTCAACTTAGAATTTGGCTTGCCTTAGGAGTCATCCAGTATGTTTCTCATTGTTAGAATACTCCATAACATAACTGTTGGATGGTCTGCTTGATCCTAGTGCCTTGAGCTGTTCACCATATCTATGACTCTTTTGTAGAGAAACCATTGAGTTTGTTCTGCAGCTGTCATTGATGGGTGTCCCTGTTCAAATCCAAGAGAGATTGACAATCCTGAATTCAAGTGAGTGTCAGCACATATTTTATTGATACATATTTATGCCCCCTACCCTAGAGCTAAGATTCACTCTAGATTCCTGATTCTTTTCCTCAAAATTTGTTTAAAAAAATATTGGGTTTGTCTAGTGTACAGGTGGGTTCAGAAACTGGGTGAGAGAAAATTAAACATTCATAAATTTTAAAAAATGCTTCTGAAAATCTAGATGTTAGGTAAGATAAGTGAGACAAGTTCAGACATGGAGGCTACCATTTTCTTTTGTTGGACTCATCATAAGGCTTTGATGTTTTCAGATTCAGATGAGGTAAATATTGGTACAGCCAGACATTAAAACAAAATTTCATGCAAGTGATGGTTTCATAATCATTCACTGTCCTCCTTTTATGAATTTATGTAGGTGCTGACATAGCAATGACTTAGAAGGATGTTTGTCAAAGTTTTGTCCATATGTTCATTATCTGATTCTGACTATCTGAGGAGAATTGCTGAAATGCAAATATCTTAGCTTCTCTAAAGACCTGCCAAATCACAATATCTGAATTCCTAAACTAGTTTCCCAGAAAACTCTAATCTGATCTGGAGAGTTGGGATTATTGTAAATATTTCTAATACATTTTAATGTATTAATTGTAAGGTTTCTTATGTAGACAAGTGCTCCACCCCCAAGATTCACTCCCATCTCTTTTTTCATTTTTTTTTATTTTAAGGCAGGATGTCACAAAATTGCTGAAGCTGGCCTTGAACTTGCAATCTTCCTGCTTCCGCCTCCTGAGTAGCTGGGATTAAAAGTTGGTGCCACTGTGTACCAGGCTCTAATCATAAAGTTGACTACTAAAAATCTTCCACAGAAAATCAGAAATACGAATTAAACTTTGAGGTTTAAATTCTGAATCATTTTTCCTAGTTTGAAATGATTTCCAACAATTTAGTGTCCATATCTATTATCAAATAACATGTTCTTCTAAGTCATCTAAAAGTGATGTTGTTATCAGCAACATTTTGTAAAAGCACACATTTTGTTCATCACCCTGACCAATTTTCTTATTTTACAGATGAGAAAAAAGAGGTGTAAGATGTTTAGATGACTTTAAACTTTGACCTTTAGTGGGGATGTGATGACTTCAAATCAATGTTCGGGATTTGAATTTCAGTCAATCTATCCAATATCAAAGCACTCTCGAATAAAGAAATCTATTTAAATTTAAAACAATTACCTACAACCACTTTTTTTCATCATGATGACATATACTATGACTTTTTAAAACTTTGACTCATTCCTGTTATACCAGGGATCTGTGGATTTTTAAAATAGATCAGGTGGTAATACTGCATTTTGGATTGTATCCCATAAAGTAGCACCAATGTAAAATACTTCATTTTTCTTTAGCGCTTTAAATGTTCCATATGCCATCCTTGGTGTATTTAAATCTCATTTTACTTTATATGCGATTTTTAATAATTGAAGTTGCAGATGTCTAATGCTTTAGTTTTATTTGTGCTGTCATATTTCTAAGGAGATTTTGCTTATAATTTAAATAATCTTTGTAATTCAGAATTATTTTGTTTTATTTCACTGAATATTAATGCTCCTGTTTTCACATTATCAATCTTTTATTCTGAAGTATAGCTCTATCGTACAAAAACATGAAATACTTCAAAACTTCACTGCAATGAAATATGATAAAACATTTAAAATGATCTCTCTGCTTTATGAAAATAATTATGTTTTATAGAGATTCTTTCTTAAATAATGAGCTTCTTCACATTTACAAAAAATGACTGATGAAAATAATTACTTAAAAAAATTTCCCACCTAGGTGATATCATTCTAACACAGTAACTTTCACTTTGAATTTGAAAAATGTAGTGAAACTATGGGCACTGTTTGATTCCATGGATTCACAGAGAGAAGGATCTGGAAGTACAGTGGGAGTAGGATAGTATTAATGCAGATGACAATGAACCTGGTCACCCAACCTGCCTCCAAGTTTTACCATAGTCTAAGATGTCTGTCCATCCACCTTGCTACATAGCAGAATTGTCACCAATCACACACATTCACTGAAGTTAACAAGCTTTCTCTCTTGAATTAAATATGTATGGGAGATTAAGGACTGACACTTATTGTATGCAATTGATTAGTTGAATGAGATTATTTCCCTTTAGTTCTTGAGTAAATTAATTTGGACTTGGGGAAGAGAATGAAGTAAGTAATTCTGGAATAAAGAATATTTGGAGAGATAGGCAAAGTCTTGCCAGGTTGACATAATTGGGGATTTTGAACAAGGGATAAGTATGAAGAACCATAGAGAATATTTAGAAGTGTGCATATGCATGTGTGTGTGTGTGTGTGTGTGTGTGTGTGTGTGTGAGAGAGAGAGAGAGAGAGAGAGAGAGAGAGAGAGAGAGAGAAACTGAAAAGATAATGGGAAGATCCTCTGGCTCTTAGCCCAGGCTTCATTGAATGTAATGGATTTCCAATTAAAGTTACTTTCCAAGAAAATGACATTCCATTCAAATCCAAAAATATAGCCATTGTGTTTCTACTATCTGTAAAGCATGGTGACAACTGAGGAAAACAAACAAATAAATAAACAAAGAGTGTTAATTTTCCCACATCTTTATAGCCAGTCCAAATAGGAAGACATATAATGATTTAATTTTTTTCAGCTTATACAATCATAAAGCAAGCCACAGAACTGGAGGAAATGTAGACATCATAGATTTTAATTTCCTCAGCCTACCAAAAAAAAAAAAGGAACTAAGTACAAGGGAGGTAAGCGATTTGCCAAGAGCCCCAGACAATCTTCTAACACTTCTAACTATCCAAAATAGACCTATATGGCTAAGAAGAAAAATGAGCTAAAAATCAAGGCCAGGGGTACCCAGCAAATATAATTGTTTCGAATTTGTTTATGAACAACTAGTTTAATTATATATGCAGCTTGCTACAGAATCTGAGCCTATTTTGGCTCTGAGACACAATTTTGAACTATAATTCATCTTTCATCAAGGTGAGGCTTTAGCAGCCTTCTCTCCCTTCTTAGAAATTCCCTAATTCCCCTAATTCATTGTGAAAACAAATGAGAAGCTAACTGTTATCAGTATAGGGTCCAAAGTTGTCTTCCGAATGGATGCTGAGACTATGGAGTTAGCCAATTGGCAGATTCTAGAGCACAGTTCACAATGAGGGCAATTAGAAATTCTCAACATCCCCCAGGAGCCTCATACACTTGGCCAGTCAGAGAAAAGGCCATGTTCTTCATAGCAATTGTTGAGTAGCTGCCAGTTGGAAAATTTTTTGAGCAGTTTCTTTAAATCTCTCTAAAAATGATCAGGTGGTAGCTTAAGATGTATCTGACATACTTCCAACCAGTTGATGGGTATAAAACTCCTAAGGTATGCAAATTATGTTAGGTGCATGCATGAAGATGTCACAATGATCTCCACTGTTGTGTGTCATTATAATGCACTCACAAAGTGGAAAAAAAATAACAAGAAATAACAAACAAATCCTAAGTTCCGAATATTTACCATTTTCATTACAGAAGCTTATCTTATAATTTCTTCACAAACCACATATTGCTTGACTTAGTTCTTTTCTTTTTGGCAGCTCAATTCAGGAATCTTTCTCTAATCAAAGAGATGTGATCCAAGAACATTCTTGTGACACAGTGGTTCCCATTTACCCCATTCCCACAAATTTCCCCAGAAGTTTCTTCTTGGCTAAATGTTCTGTTTCTTGTTTATTCCACTTAGATTTCATGTCTTTGGTCTCTATGGAGAATAAGTTACAGGGTACAATGAGTCTCAGATGGAGGACTGAGGCTGTGACCTTCCCAGCAGAAGAGCCTTGTGTAATGCACTTAAGCAATCTGCTGAGTATTAGCTACATGGTCTTATATGGTGGTCAAGTCTTAGGACCCAAAAAGTACATATATGAAGCTTTATTGATCTTCTAATAAGCATTCAATGAATAAAGATCCTGTTTTGGAGCAGGGCAGGGCTCACATACTTAGGAGTGATACTTAGAATTTTTTTCTCTGAATTTAACAACACATCATCATGATGTATCAATGTTTCTCTGCCCAAGTTTGAAGGCTATTTTTCATTTAGATATTTAGAAAAAATAGATATATTAACTTGATAATCATTCTTCCTAAACTCCTCTGGCAAAAAGTATCATTTAAAAAAATCATAGACGGGATCATGTTGCTGTAGTGGAAAGAAGGAGAGTCAAGGAATAGAATTTGATCTTAGCTCAAATTCTGGATGTAAAACCAATTAGCTTTTGACAGGCAGACATTTATTTATTTATTTTAATCTGTCCTTATTTGTAAATAATAATGATAACAACTGTCATGGAAGTCAGTCTTCTGGGTTAAAATATTTAACATACATGAAGCATAGTACCTGTGACATATAGAGGTATACAACATAAATTTTAATTAGTCCTTCTATTTCCAATTTCTTCTCAAATTGAAAAAGAAAAAGTGTCAAACAAATAATGCTTACTATGAACACCAAAGGGCTGGAGATATAGCTTAGTGGTAGAATGCTTGCCTAGCATATGGAACCCCTGGATCCTATCCCCATTACTGGTGGAAAAAATGAACACCAAGCAATCTATAGGACATAATTACTTTAGCAATAATCATTGTTGTGTTTGGATGAAAGCATAATGAAAAGGTTATCATTGTTCAACAATGTATCATCAGTTATCAGCTACAAAGGCAAGTGAGAATCTATTTATGGACAATTATGTATTGCAAATATCTAGGTTTTTAATGTTTCTTCAGACTCTGCTTCATATCACAGCAAGAATTAATACTTGTATACATGTAAATATTGACACGCAAAAAAAATTGCCTAAGGAGGTAAACATAGATATCTATTATATTAAAAAAAATCGAAATTGCTTAATTCAAGAAAATTGGCGACAATATTGATATATTGCCCTTGAGTACTCAACGGAAATCAAAAGGAAGGTTTGTAAACAAAATAGGTATAGATAGCAAAATTTTATTTCTTCAGGCAAATTTGTCACAGCTCAGACAAAAATACCAGGACATGGACTAAGATTGAACTTAGCAGAAGGTGGGAGCATGAAGTGACATGATACTATGGGTAGAATATAACACAACTCTTGAGGTATCCCTAGATATATTAGAGTTTTATAAATTCGGATTTTATTAAGGATGATACTAAAAGAAACATCCTGCTATATATATGGAATAAAGTTCCAAGATTTAAAATTAACAAGTGAGGAAGAATTGATATTCCAACTCTGAAACTTTTTCCTTTGAATATCATTTCAGAGTAGGTTCAGTAAAATGATACTGAATGTGTGTGAAAATGATATTGAATTTTCTTCATTTCATTTGTTTGGTATTGATTTACAAAATTTTAGAATAGACCCTTTAACTTCATCTTCCTTTCTGCTTCTAGAATTAAACCTACAGACACATATACACCCAGCCACAGGGACAAACACACACAACCACCCTTGATTATGTTTTTATAAGCAGAAGACAGAGCAGATGGTAGAAACTGTGAATTCCTAGTAACAGATTTTGAGACCATAATATTATTCTAGCAAAACAACAAAACATACCACTCATGTAAAGTTATCAATATATAACATTAATAAGTCCAAATATTTCTACCAATTCACTAAAGGATACAATATTAAATCAGTAGATTATGAACAGTATATTTTTGCTTGTCTCCACCCTCAGATTATTTTATTTTTCCAGAGTTGATAGAAGACGAATAAAAATAATTTAGTTTTTGGCAAGCGAGCAACACTCCTCAAAAAGATACCAAAGGAAATACATTTAAAGACAGAACCGAACATGGAACTAGTTTACCTAACAAAAGGAGAAATTTTAAAACAAAAACAAACAAATAAATAAGAAAGCTACTTATTCTTATTCACACTGACAACCCCAGTGCAGATTTTCAGACTTGGAAAACATAAGCTTGTGGCTTGTTAGGGAGAAAACACACACACACACACACACACACACAATACAAATGCATCTTTGTTTATCCAGGGAAACAATAAACCTCCAGGAGAACAGAAGAATCAAATACTAGAAGAATTGAGATAGCAAGGGGGAAATTGATGTTGCTGTGGCATTTATTTACAACATCAGAATATATACAAAGAACCACAGGTTACTACAAATAGATAATAAGCTAGAAGTTGTCAAGCTATTTTCTTAATGTCTTCAAAATCTAATGGAAAAGAGTTTAGTGCACTGGTCAGATCTGCTAATTCAATGAATGGTCACTATTCACCAACTACACACACCTAATCAGTTTTAGGCCAGGAAAGGATTTATGGGGCCATTTTCCTGCTCTTGGTAAACTTTCCTTTAACACAAAAGGGAAGCTTTGTACACTCTGCCACATTTATTCTGTTTCAGGAAAGTTGCATAGACACCACGAGTATTTAGAAAGCACTTTTGTAAAATCTTTCCTGAGTTCCCATAATTTCTTTTTATCTGCTGTTAGAAAACAAGATAAACCCATAGAAATACGGGACGATATGAGAGATTTGGGCTGCAGTACATTCTTCTGTGTGTAGAGTCACCATGGATTTCTCCTCCGATTCTTAAAATTTTGGATTCACATTTTAGAATGTCCAAAATCAGCTGAATGTTATTATTTGTTATTAGCTTTGAAGAGTTTGCTTATACTACTAAATTCATCTAACCCCAAAGATAAATTTATTGATTTCCTCCCATAAAAACATTAGCATAATATATTGATCAAGCTAAGTGCAGTTTATTTCTGTAGTGAGAAAGAGCTTTCCCCTAGATAGAGGCTTAGGAGTTGCTCACAGGGTAAAGAGATGGTGAATAACCCTGAGGTTTTGTTGGAGGACTTTAAGGTGGACCTTTCCTGGTTTGCATGTATTTTAGCCAGCTTTCTCACTGCTGTGCTTAGAGGACCTGACCAGCACAACTGTAGAGGAGGAAAAGTTTATTAGAGAGCTCACAGTTTCAGGGGTCTTAGTCCATAGAAGGCCAGATTCATTCCTCAGAAACATCATGGCAAGAGAGTGATCAAGGGAAGCAGCTCACATGGTGATCAGAAAGCAGAGAGAGAGAGACAGACAGGTCTACACTTGCCATATACAAATATATACCCGACAGCCATGCCCCTAATTCCCACCTTCTCCATCCACAACCTACCACTCCAGTGACCACTCAGTTAATCCTTGTCAGGGGATTAATTCACTGATTGGATTAAGACTCTCACAACCCAATCATTTGTCCTTTGAACTTCTTGCATTGTTTCACATGTGAACTTTTCTTTACGGGAAACCTCACATCTAAATCATAACAGCATGAGATGAGCTTGGTCAAAGTTTGCATTATATAAACATTTGGTTTACTATTGATAGACACAGTGAAGATAAATCCTCCATGAATAAACTGTTTTGATTAACCAGGAGGTTAGCTCAGCAGAATGATCTAGTGGCCTCTTTCCCTGATGTGCAAGTTATTCTCGTGAGAAGATTGGTTTAAAAGTCTAATCTTTGGATTAGTGGAATTTGGGGAGCACCAGACACATGGAAGTTATTTACCATTTTTCAGTTTATTTTGTTTGGCAAAAAAAAATTGCTGAAGCAAATAGGAGAGGGGTGTTGCAAAATATATTTAGAGACATACCAAAGCCTGTCATGAAGAATATGAAACTATCTTCTGAAGCAGATCTTCTCAAGAAAACAGATTGATTGATTGATAAAAATGGAAATGTGTTTACTGTAAACTTATCCATTTGATCTCCTGAGATGTTAAGTCAACATAAACACAAGCAGACATGCAGAATCATGAGAAATAGACCTCTTATCTTCCCTCTGAGGCATTGTGATATGGCTGGATGTATCTAAATAATGCTGGACCCAAATCACTGAAGGAAGTGAAGACAGCAATGAACTTGAGGCTTTCCCTCTTTGCACAGTGAGATAGATAACCCCCATGGACAAGGAGTGGATCACCCCGCTCCTGGACATTTGTCTATTGGTGATGACTCATGTGACTCAGCATCCCACACATCTATGTGTGAAGGAGGAAAGGTGCAGGTGGGCAGAGTTTCCCAGCATCACCTCAGCACGGAAGCGGTGTATGGGAAAATAAGGGAAAAGGACCAGACTCAGGAGTGCGTGGAGGAGTCGTCCATATCTTCTCCCTGATCTCAACTGTGGTGAAGAAATGTTTAGATCTTTTCATCACAAATTGCCAATATCTCTGAGGGCGTGGAAAAGGAAAGGGTTTATTTCTGTGTGAAAAGAGATGTGATAACATTTAGATTCTTGGTAGGTTGGATTATATTTACTGTGCTTGGCTGATATATACCTACATGTGTAATATATAATGAGTTATTATATGTAGTACATTTACAGAAATATTAAAGAAAGAAAATAGTTTGTATTCTCTAAGAATAGTTCATTATCTTAGATTATTATCCAAAGTACAGACAAAAGAATTGACAAGTGGATTCTATTTCTTTTATTTCTTAATAACATGGATCAAGTCATACTTTAACTTTGGTTTTTAATTTAAAAGTTACAGGGACTGGGGAATGTAGCCTGGTGGTGGAGACCAGCAAGTGTGAAGCCCTGGGTTCTACACCCAGAACCACAAAGAAAAACAAACCACCACCACCAATAACAACAACAACAAAAAACTAAGTTACTTATTAACAACATTCATAAAACACTTTGAACTTTTTGTAACATTTGTGCATAGTTCCTGCCTCTCACTTGAGGTTTGTCTGACAGTTGCTTCTCTAAATTATTAGAATCTTATCCACACCCTGACAGTAGAGAGCTTGTTGGATTTATTCTGTTCTGTGATTTCTTACACAGAATGATCTTGGAATATGTTAGACACACTATGAATATTTGGAAAACTAGTATGGAGAGACACAATTCTTTTCCATATTGCACGGTAGAGGAGATAAACTCAGAACTCAAACCTCACAGATGAGACATGTAAGGAAGGTGTCAACAAAGGAAAAAATAATGTGGTTGCTAAGTAGGAAGGGAAATAAATATTCTAATGCTTGGAAAAGGTCAAATGAAGGAAAGATTGCAGATCCTAGGCCTACAGAAATTGAAATAATAAGCAAGAGAATAATGTGTTCTCTCTAGCATAAGGGTGTTTAAGAAGTAAGGGGTAGTGATGCTCAGATGCAAAACACTGATGTAGTTACTAGCAAGAAATCTGTTATTGATCGTGCACAAAAATAAGATATAGACAACATCCATTTTGCACCACTACTAACTTTGCAAGTTCCCGACATTTGGTTTCTTGATTTTTGACAATCTTCGGGGAAAAAAAAATGATTCAGAGTATAGAGTAAAATGGAAGCTAAGGCAAGGTTTACCAATCTCAGCTTGAAATAAAATAATCACCCAAGAATTAAAAACCCAAAGAGTACATGTATGTAGACAATTTTGTCCACCAATGTTCCCATAACTATTGATAACTTGTTGGATGTACCTTTAGGATTCATTAGAGTGTCAGATCCTACTATGGATTTTGAAAAAATGTTTCCAAATCTTGGGAAAAAAAAATCTCTTGCAAATGAAACATGCAAGCACTAAAAGGAACCTCAAAGAGGACAGGGGATTGATCTATTTTAAAATTAAGTATTAAATTGCCATTCACTTTTCATCAAAAACAACTAAACCTATCGCAACCATGGATACTAGGTTTGACTAAAATGAATTAAACAGGCATTCATTTTGAATTTATACCTTCCTTAATTATTACTTTTTTTCACCCAGGAAACAGGTGATTATTTTCTCCTTATGAAGCACCAAATTATACACTTTTAAATTAAATATTATACTTTAGTATATACAAATCAAGCAATAGCATACAGATATATAAGGCACTATACAGGGGATCACAACTGTATTGGTTATAGTAATCTGTGTAATACTTATATGGACCAAGGTAAGTCTATCTGTACAGAATCCTATTTAATCCTCAGGCTTGAAAAAGTTATTTTCCCTCCCCCAATGGCTAAACAGATAGGAAATAGCAGAGCTATTTCTGAACAAAGGACCAGTTGACTCTCCAGTCCACTAGACAATCTTACAAAGTTTATAATATTAATCTCTAAGTAGTTATCAATGAACACAATATTTGTTCCACAACAAACCATATTTATGCTCTTGTCGCTGCAAAATCAACATAGCTATTAGTGTGTCTATGGAACAGTTTGCATAACAGTTGGTTTGGAGTATAGTACATCTAGTGTCACCCCTGACACACACTGCTAAGTGCCATGACTTTTTGCTACTATGAGAATGAGGGTGCATAGCCTACTCATTTTGTTACTTGAAATTGTACTCTAATTTACCCTAGTAAAACACAATTAAAAAATAAGCTATCTCTCCCTAATTGTAAGAAATTAGTTTAAATGAGTTTCATTGTAGACTCATGCAGGAATTCAAAGGATCAGGCCAAGAAGAACAACTTGATTCTCCAGGGTATCTCCCCGCTGGAGCCAAGTCATTGTTGACTGTCTCTCTGTCCAGAATAGATGACTTCAATCTTTCAGCAAAAGTATTTGGAATATTCACTTTTAAAGAGGGATTTTGAGAGTCAGGAGTTTCTTTCAAGAAAGAAAAATAAAAGGAGGGAACTCATAAACCAGGATCAGATGATTGTATTCATGTTAAAAAAAATTCAGAGGACAAAACAGAGAGTAAAGTGAAAAAAAAAATTGATGAGTTTTATGGAAGGAAGCCTCCGAGGTCAGACAATACTCTATATCACCGCAAAGGCAGAAAGATCAGTAGCCCAAACAATGAAATCAGTAGCCTAAACAGGTAGCCTAAACAATGAAAATTTTACCCGGTTCTGGTGGTGCTTGCCTGTAAGCCCAGTGGCTTGGAAGCTGAGACAACAGGATTTTGAGTTCAAAGCCAGCCTCAGTGAAATTAAGGCACTAAGAACTCAGTGAGACCCTGTGCTAAATAAAATACAAAACAGGGTTGGGGATGTGGATCAGTGGTTGAGTGCCCCTGAGTTCAATCCCTAGTACCCTCCACTCAAAAATAAATAAATGAATAAAAATTTTGGAGCCTGGTGAGATTTTCTTTCCCTTCACCTGGCCCTACTGTACCCCACCCCTACCTTCGCTGCCCGAAGGTTAGTCAGTTAACTTGATGATACTTGCCACTACTCACTGCTCAATAAAAATGCACCTGTATGAGTTCCTGTTTTTTTTTTTTTTTTGTACCAGGGATTCATCCCAGGTTTGCTTAACCACTGAGCCACATCCCTGGCCCTTTTTAATTTTTTATTTTGAAAGAGGATCTCACTAAGTTGCTTAGAGCCTTGCTAAATTGCCGAGGCTGGCTTTGAACTTGCGATTCTCCTGCCTTGGCCCTGGGCCATTGTGCCTTGCTAATTCCTGTATTTCTAAGAATTCAAGTGAAATGAGAATAAAACCGAAGTAAGATATTAAAAAATTCCAACTGGAAGAGGTAGTAGGCAAGGAAGATATTGGTTTGAGTTTAGAACATTGTTTAAGATGGTATTTTCAAATTAGTTTGATATAAAGATTAGTATAAAAGGTAATTTTTGAGCAAATAGTCAGGGCTTCTCCTCCATATTTCATGGCTGGGCCCAAGAATCTACAATTTAGTATGTTCCCAGAATGTTTACTATGATTAAGAATGGTTGATAAACACTAATATCTGCAAAGATCCAAAGGTTCAGAATATTTAGGTGGGAGACAATACTAAGACACTGTAGTAACATAATTGCTGATTTTGGTTATTTGAATTAAGGCTATGGGGAAGAAATCATAGACTTAATAATAAGCGTGGTTTCTGAAAAAATATGAAGTACTTGGCAAAGACTCTTAAATACCTGGTTAAATTATTATATGTTTGTGTTTTCTGAAAAAACTAGGAATTGTGTTCTATTCAGCTCTTTTGCCTCTGTGACCAAAAGACCTGAGAAGAACAATTTTAGAGATGGAAAATTTTATTTGGCATTCATAATTTCAAAAGTCTCAGTCTATAGACATGGACATCATTGCTCTGGGGCTGAGTGAGGCAGAATACCATGGCAGAAGGGTGTGGAGGAGGAAAGCAGCTCAGGACATGTTAATCAGAAAACAGAGAGAGCTCAGTTCACCAGAGAAAAAAATATAAGCCTAAAATCATGCCCGCAGTGACCTACCTTCTGCATCTATACCCTACCTGCTTACAGTTAGCACCCAATTAATCCATGTCAGTGGAATAATGCACTGATTAAGTTAAGGGTCTCATAACCCAATCATTTTACCTCTAAGCTTTTTTTTTTCATTATGTCACACATAGTTTTGGGGGGACACTTCATATCTAACCATAAAAAAATGCTTATTATAGAAAAATAAAAACCATTTAAAAGAAAAAAAAAGATTTAAAATAATTAACCATATAATAATATTTCCAAAGAAAAAAAATCCTATTAATTTTACTCTATAATAACATTTCAACACCACAAGGACATTTTTCCTAAAAAAGTCTTCATCATGTGTGGATTAAAATCTGTTGAGCATAATCAAATTTTTTACAAAAATGTTTAGAAAGATATTTTCAGAATAATTATGTTAACCAGGGTTCTTCAGAGAAACAGAACAAGCAGTGTGTGTGTGTGTGTGTGTGTGTGTGTGTACATATGAGATTTATTCTAGCAGTTAGATTACATGATTATGGAAGCTATAAAGTCCCATGATCTTCCATTGCCAAGCTTAAAAAATGGGAAAGCTGGTGGTCTAATTTAGTCTGACTTCAGAGGCTTGAAAACCAGGGGTGTCAATGGTGTATGTTTAGATCCAGTCCAAAGGTTCAAGAACAGGTGCTCTAATGTTCATGGGTAGGTGAAAATGAATGGGAATTAACCTTTCCTATGCCTTTTATTTTTTTTTTTCTAACAGGCTCGCCAAGATTGGACGACTTCTAACCACAGTGATGAGGATGATCTGCTTTCCTCAGTCTAGACATTCAAATGCTAATCTCTTCTGGAAACATTCTATGGACACACTTACAAATAGTGTCTTATGGGTTTTCTAGGATGTCAAATTAGCCCTCATAATGGCATTAATATTTTAACCATAACAAATCAACATTAAAGAAGTTCTCTCCTTCCAAATCAATTATATTTTTTCCTAAGTAACAATAATTATCTCATTAAAAAGTCTTACAAATTACATATTTTTATTGTACATAAGGTGTTTTGTAGAATAGGTGTGTGAGAATACATAAAGTCTAGGCTTATCCATACTCTCTCCCAGAAGTAAAAAAAATATTATGTTTGGCTAGGACTTGGGGTAAAGGTCACTGATGGAATGCTTACCTAGCATGTGCAAGGCCCTAGGTTCTATTTCCAGTACTGCAGAGTGAATGAATGAGTAAATAAATAAATAAATAAATATGGTTTGGTCAGCTTTTACAGTGTCCCCTTAATAAAGCAATTATTGAAGAATAAAGGAGAATCAAAAAATATTGAACAAAAACCAAAAAGTTCTCCGGAGAGGCCTCCCTCACTTTTTCACAAGCTGTTAGAATTTACTAAAGAAGATTCTTCCATAAGCCTTATATTAATAATTTCTGTTCTTAATATTTTGAAATAGCCCAACTTGATATGCCTTTTGCAATAGCTTTTTTTTTCCTCTCTTGAAAAAAATTATGGCAAAGTCTAACATGAAAATCATCATTTTTCACAAGTTATCTTGATGCTGTCATCCACAGAATCATAGTCATATTCTTTTCTCTTTCTCTCCATCCTCCTACCCTCCACATTATTTAGAAAGGAATAACAACTATAGTTTATGCTTAGTCAATTGCACTTCAGGCCAAGTTTGTGAGGCAAACATAAAATTATAAAACATGTTAACGAATGCTTTTATTTTATAACTTTTGTAGTCATAGTTTAAGTGTAGAAATTTTAATATACGTGATTTGCTGTTACAATTTCTGAAATATTATTGGTGTAAAAGTTAGTGTTCCTATAAAAAGGTTGAGGAAAACAATATTTTTATGTACCAAAACGTCTGAAGCCTGTGCTGAATTTCAGGAAAAGGGCAGGCATAATGTGTGATTCTAATAGAGTAAATGCTAAACAGGGACCTGCAGGCTGCATGCACTAACTGAGGATGTGTGGCGTCTCTTATTCTGCCAAGTCAAGTACAAGACTAAATTTCGATGAAAATCCCTGTTGATGGAGGCTTGGAACTTAGATATGTTTACAGAAGAAACTTCTAGCAAGAAATGTCTGGGATGGTAAAGGAAGTGCAAGTAATCACTTTTCATTCTTGGAGTCACCATCTGGGAAAATGTACGACAGTGTTTCTTAAGCCTTAGCTACCACCTCATTACAAACACTTCATTAGTGTTTTTCAGCTGCTCATTTGTCTCTCTTCTCTCCACCTGCACATCCTCCCAGCCAATTTTCAATAATGGTTGTCCCTTTTCCCAGCCCTAAATGTGCCAAGCACTGGACAGATTCTGAAAGGCTTTGCTTCAAAGTGAAATGGGGAATTTGGCTAGGACTTAGCTGCCATGGAGACATCCTCGATATTTTTCTTCCAACACACATTTCTCTGAATTGAAGCATTCCCCCCTGCCTTTTCAATTTCTTCTTAATGGCACCTTTTGCTTCCCAAATGCTCCAGGGCCACTCCTCTCCATTTGTGGATTAAGAGAGAACAAAACCGGGGCTTCTACTTGTTTAACATAATTTAAACACTTCTCTTATTTTGAAGTTCATACATTTACTTATACAATATTCTCTGCTCCGTCTATCATTTTCCAGAATTACTTTTATTTCTATTGGAAGCTTTAAACTCTAATCTACTTTATTTCCATCCAAGTACCTGACTTAAGCTTTTGCAGAGGATGCACTTATCTTGTATATACTTGGCCTATTTACTTAAAATTATTCTAATTCATCTCTTCAGACCATAATAATGATCTTTCTTTGTACCCACCGCCGTTTGGAACTGTTCTTGATTCAGTATGAGCAAAAGACAGTGTTGAAAGTCTCTTTGGTCTCAAACTCTGTCATCCTCTTCCACTACCATGATGGCTATGATGGCATGTTGATTGCTTTGGTTTTCTTCGGAATCCACTAATTCATTCTGGTCCTTTTTCTACCCTGTACCCAGAGTATTATTTTTTGTTTGTTTTTAATCTCTTTCAGAATGCAAATGGTGCCAATCATACCCCATACTCTGAGATCCATCTCCACTTTAAACTATTCCAAGAGTTTCCTTGTTAGAAAAATGGAGTTAGTGTTGTGCTGCTGTTGAACAACCAGCTAGCAGAGAGAGGAAGGGGTGTGGGAAATATTAAAAGCCTGGAGGTGTGAAGTATTTGCCAAATTTCTACAGTGTACTTACTCTTATGGTGACAGGTTCTAAGCTAGCAACATGATGTCAATGAGTGTAGAGTTGGAAAAATGTGTGCATGATTGGCCATGCAGAGTTAGTGCAAGCTGGCGCCAATACACTGCTGGATGGAGGCCAATCCTGAACTTCAAGGACTTTAGGCCCTACTTTATCTATCTCCGCTGACCTCTTGTTAACCATGACTTGCCTTAGTGTCTGTCCATTGGCCATTCTGGAATTGGTTTAGTCTCTCAGTTGTGTTCTATGCTATTCTCCCTCCATTACAGGGGTTTTGTTTTGTATTTGCTGTTCTTTCTTCTCAGTGCCTCCAAACACTCTAGAAGGGCGTGGTGGCAGGCATGTCTGTAAACACAGCCACTAAGGAGGCTGAGGCAGAAAGATCACAAGTTCAAAGCCAGCCTCAGCAACTTAGTGAGGCCCTAAGCAACTTAAGTAGGCCCTGTCTCAAAATAAAAGATAAAAAAGGACTGGGGGTGTAGCTCAGTGGTTAAACACACCTGGGTTCAATCCCTTGTACCAAAAAACAAAACAAAACAAATACTCTCTACTTCAGACTTTCTAGAGTTAAGATCTCACGATGGGACCTTTCTTGAATCCCACAGCACTCCGGACTAATCCATCTGATTTTATGTACACTAGGCCACATATACTTCTTCATCTCTTAAGGCTGTAATTTTTTCATCTATTTCTATCATTGCTTTATCAATGTCTGTGTCCTCGACCAGACTGTAAACTGTGTAAGAGAAGGGTTATACCTGGGTGGCTCATCATAGTATTGCCAATACCTATGTGCAGCATAGTTCTAAGATATATATATATAAGATAAAATATATATACATATATTTTTTATAAAGAACAACATATATTGAATGAAAACAGAATGAAGCAAACTTTATCCATTTCTTTATTGAACAGTACTTGGCTCATACTAGGGCTTCATGACTTGTTTATTTAATATTTTAAGGAGATTTCACCTACTTTATTTCCTCATTTCTGTTGAAATTGGTTTTCAACTTTATTGTGATCTTCATTCCTCAGTGTACCATAAATTGATGATATTCTCCACCCTTTACCTCCTGTGCTATTGTTCTCCACTCCATCTATTATAATCCTCAAAGCCTGTATTCCAAATCATTTAAAATGCTGGTTATAAACATAACCAGATGAATTGCTGGCCCTTGTTACAGTTATTACATACATGTACTATACTCTACTATCTTGAAAAAATCAATTAGCATAAAAAGTAGTAAAAAACAAGGAAAATAATATAAAATTATTAAAACTTATGTATATAATAAGTGAATTCATAGTTAGCATAGATAGTTTGTTGGAAAAGACATAATTATTTACAAGTAAATGTTGTGTGTGGAATCCTGAAATGACAGTATTCTACCACAGATACTCAGTAATGCCAGTCATTATATAAGTGATAGATTTAATGAGCTCACTCTGACATTCTGATTGCTAATATGGATGACCACGTATGAATGAACACAAATAATAAATGAAGGTTCTCATAAAATCACCAGTAGCATTTAGCAAATCGTGATTCTAGTGGACAATGTTATGTAAGGGTTGATACTTATTTATATAAAAACAAATGTATTAATTTAATGACCAGTCTTTTCATCATATAATTTCTTATTTTTTCCTCCTGATTCTATGTTCAATACAACATCTGCTGAGATTGTTTTTTTTTTCCTTTTTTCTCTTAATCTCCGTAAATTAGGCAAGACTCTTTGACCTTTGTACCTTTTTCTTGAAGAGTCATATGTCCCTCTTTTTCCCCCCAAATGTCTCTTTATTAAAAAAAAAAAAACTTTAAAAAATAAGAGACCAAGAGTCTATTTTATTGAGATTTATATTTAAGTATTACGATTAAGGTGTTTTTTGCTTAGTGTTTTAGAAGCTAGAGTATTTCTTTTGAAGTGTCAATCTAACTCTTACCATGATTTTGATGGTAATTACAGTGGAATGCCCATATTTCAAAGAGTGAGATCAGAAGTTCATTTGAATCTCAATACTGAATGATCTTGGCAGTGTTTTTGTGGCTTTTGAGTCTTGAGATATATATTTGTAATGCATTGATGCAATAATAAGTTTGGATTTACCTGGCTGGTTGTACAGTCAGCTATATTAACAAGTATTCAGCAATTAAACATATGATATCAATATTGCAATTATGTGTGGAATTTGTTTTAAAGGTAGAAATTATCAGACAAAGACCATATGTACTTCTGTGGAAAATAATCTGAGTATAATCAGAATACAAATTGAAAATATATATATATATATATATATATATATATATATATATATATATATACCTTTCATAATAAAAATCATAAAACATTCTATTGGAAATATAAAGAAGTGATGTCCTTGGTCCTCCTTGTTTTATAAGACAACATTATTATTGAAAATGGATAAAGATAAAATAATAAAATGACTATAACAAGTAAGAATATTTTTAAAAATGCAATGCAGAACTTGATAGTTATCAAATGTGATATCTGTGCATACAATCCCATGGCAGCTTCCCTCTAAAAGTATCACCAAAAGAAACAAACAAAAGGGGTACCACAGGAGATGCAAGAATAAATACATGGGAATGCATGATGTTAGGAGTTTGTAACATACTATTCTCAATCCAATACAGATTAGTGGACAAAAATAAGTGAGGATATAGAAAAACCAAACAAAATTAGAAAGGTAGACATAATAATTATATATTAAAATTGGCACCAAATAATAGTGACTATGCATTCTTAAATATATAAGAGGGCATTCATTAAAGCTGATCATGAATTAGCCTGAAAAGGCAAACTCACTTTTTTTTTTAATCAACATGTGAGAAAAATTGACATTAATAACAAAGTTTTTAAAAAAGTTGTTTTTTGTTTTTGTTTATATTTCTTTTTTAGTTTTTGGTGAACACAACATCTTTATTTTTTTTTATTTTTTGTGTGGTGCTAAGGATCGAACCCAGCGCCCCGCTCATGCCAGGCAAGCGGGCTACTGCTTGAGCCACATCCCCAGCCCTGTTTTTGTTTTTTTACACTGAAAATATGTCATTGAGTCAAAAGGAAATACAGAGAAAATTTAAAAATAATTTTAAAATGATAAAATCAGTAAATTCTACTATCTATAAGGTAATATTTTAAAAGATATTATAGGAAAATTCTTAGCATCAGTTACTTAGGTCAATACAAACACAAGAATGAAACATATTAAATATTCAAATAGAGTATTGAAACATTATGTTAAAAGGAGAGGTAAAAATCATATAATGATAAATTTTAACACAATGGAATTAAATTATAAATACACAACAAAGGGAAATTTGGAAAATTTTCAATATGTCACATAAACAACATTCCCAAGAGCAATAGGTGGAATATAAAATCACAAAAGAAAATAGAAAATATTTTTGGATTAATTAATTGAATAAAATAAAAACATAAAATGCAAAACTTAGCAAGTACAATTGTTGGATGGAAATTTATAGCCATAAATGTGTGCATAAAAAATGAGAAACATCTCAACTAGATGACCTAATTTTTTATCATAAGGTGCCAGAAAAAGGAGAGAAAACTAAACCTGAAGATAGCAGGAGGAAAGAAATACTCTACCAATAATAAACAGCATAGTAGAAATCAGTAAAATATAGGGTAAAAAAATAGAGAAATTCAATGACATCAAAAACTGGTTCATTAAAAAAGGCAAATTGACAAATTGCAAGCTGGTCTGATCAAGAAAATAAGAGAAAAGACTCAAAATGGCAAAATAAAAAGTAAAAGGGTATAACTGCCAACCTTTCAGAAATAAAAAGGACTGTAAGAGGATATTATGAATACCAACATGACAATAGATTGGAGAAATTAGGTAAAATGGCCATCTTCCTTAAGATACACAAATTACCAAAACTGGCTCAAATAGAGAAAAATTAATCTGAATAGATCTATAATAAGCAAAAAAAATAATTAAAAAAAATTCCCTCTGATCATACATATGATCTCAGGCCAGGTAGAACACCTAGTTAATTCTAACAAACATTGAATGAGAAATTAAGAGCAATTCTTTATAAGCATTTCTCAAAATAGAAGAGAAAGAAACACCTACCAAGTTATTCTACAAAGCCAATATTATCCTCATACCCAAAACTTCATAAGAAAATAAATCTGTAAACCAACATCCTTTATAAACATAGACACAAAAAATCTCAACAAAATACTAATAAGTAGAATCAAGCAAGATATAAAAAAAAAAACCAAAAAAACACCACGATTAAGTGAGATCTATCGCAGGACATCAAGAGTGACTAATTTCCAAATATTAATTAATGTAAAACACAACACTAACAAAGGGGAGGGGGCAAAAATATAGTAATTTCAATTGACACTGGAAAAGCATTTGTCAAAGATAATAGGTTTTCATGTAAAAATATTCATCAAACTAGAGTTAACACAATGGTATATACCTATAATCCCAGCAACTCAGAAGAGGAGGATTGGAAGTTTGAGGTCAGCCTAAGGAATTTAATTCAACCCTTTCTCAAGATAAAAAGGGCGGTGGATATAGCTCAGTGAAAAAACACCACTGGATTCAATTCTCAGTGTATATGTGTGTGGGTGTGTGCGCATGTGTATGTGTGTATGAATTGAATATATATATTCAACACACTAGAAATAAAAGGAAACTTCTTCAACTTGATAAAGAACATGTATGAAAAACTCACACCTAAAATCATACTTGATTATAAAATACTGAATATTTCCCCCTTAAAATCAGGAACAAGATAAGGATGACTGCTTCAACTGAAAATTGCACTGGAGGCTTTAGTCAAGATGATTTGGCAAGAGAGAAGAATGAAAAAGATTCCACAATGGAAAGAAAAAAATAATAATAAAACTATTTGAGAGCGATCTCATCTTGCACATAGAAAATCTGAAGAATTTAGAGTTAAAAATGAGTTCTGCAGTATGACAAGAGACTAAATAATATATAAAATTATTTTATTTGCAAATACTGAGAATGGCACAACTCAAAAATAATGTCAAGAAAACAATTACACTTACAAAGCACTGAAAGAAATGAAGTGTTCAAAACTTTAATCCTGAAAGCCACAAAACAATGTGTAAAAATATTTAAAAATCCTTAAATAAACAGAAAGATGCACAATCTTAAAGAATTAAGACTTAATAATTTTAAGATGGCAATATACCTCAAAGTGATCTACAGATTTAATGCAGTATGTGTCAAAAATCCAAGCTGTTGCCCTAAAGAGCAAATGGATCTCTCTATATATATACTGTAAAAACATCATCTCTCTCTGCTTCTGGCTGCCATGAGCTGAGAAGCTTTCCTCCTCCACTATCCCCTACTGCCATGATATTCTGCCTCAGCTTATTTAGGCCCAAAGCACTGGAGCTGAATATTCACAGACTGAAACCTCTGAAACTGTGAGCCAAAATAAACATTTGCTCCTTTCAGTCATTATTGTTGAGTATTTTGGTTATAGCAATGAAGAGGTGACTAACACATCTAGTTAAAATTAAATGACAACCTTGGAGAAAATTTGCAATTTGTATGACTGGCATGCAGTTATAAATTATGGCATACCCAATTACACAACCATGAAATATGAGGAAGTCTTTACCTAAAATATGATTTGTTTCTAAGATATGTTTTTAAGTGAATAAGACAGTTTGAAGTCCTATATTTAGTATGTTAATACTTGTTTTAGAAAGGAAGTGACATATGAATATAGACACGTACTTGTTATTAGCAAAGAGGAAACTTTATATATTCATGTGAATGGTTTCCCCTCGGAATAGAGATTGGAGTAGAGGAAATAAGAATGGAAGAAAACTGTCTCAGCAAATTATTTGATAGAGTTTGACTTTTGAATCATGTATTTATTTTAATATTTATCATTTAAATACACAAAGTTAGGGCTGGGGTTGTGGATCAGTGGTGGAGCGCTTGCCTAACGTGTGAAGCACTAGGTTCAATCCTCAGCACAACATAAAGATAAAAATAAAGATATTGTGTCCCTTTACAGCTAAAAAAAAATTTAAAGAAAGAATTGGGGCCATTTAAATACATACATATATATATGTGTGTGTGTGTGTGTGTGTGTGTGTGTGTGTGTGTATATATATATATATATATATATATATATATCAAGTTATTTTAAATAATTTGTAATTTCTACCATTCATCTATTTGTGTGATTCATACATCATTTGTCCTTTCAGTCTACTGACATTTGCTAGATGACTTGGGCAAGATCCTTGCTCTCATGGAACTGACTTGGATGTTCCTGCCTTTTCAGTGAGTATGCTGGGTCCAGTGAAGAGCATGTAGTCCATTTGAGATCTGCTTAGGCTCCATAGAATTTGTGCACAAAACAATTGATTTAAAGGAATGATTTTGCATTCAATTAATTTGAATGCAAATTCTTTTCCAATTTACCATTGGAAAAGAGGTTTTGGTTATGTTCAGAGCAAACAAGTGCTCCAGAGAGAGTTAAGAATAGGCTGGGAGTAGTGGTGTATGTCTGTAATCCCAGGGGCTCAGAAGGCTGAGGCAGGAGGATTGCTAAGGACTCAGTGAGACCCTGTCTCTAAATAAAATACAAAATAGGGCTGGGATGTGGCTTAGTGGTTGAGTGCCCCTGAGTTCAATCCCAGTAAACCCCCTTCCCCCCCAGCAAAAAAAAGAATTAAGGATAGATGTATTGTTTGTTATTGTGGTATAAACCTGTGGGCTTGTCTTAGATAAAGAAAAAATTCACAAATATTTATCTTCTTGTGATTATTGTAAAAGAAATATTGAAAATAATTACACTCAAGTATTTCCTGTGATTCATACATTCTGCTTAGGATTTTTTCCTATACTTCCTTAATTTATCTCCATTGAGATGACCCCTATTATACATATAAATCTACTGAAGCTTAAAAGCTTTAAACCTTGGATGATATCTTGAAAAATTTACCTGAGATGAAGTAGGTAGAGCTAGCACTCTGATGCTGTTCATTATGAATTCAGAGTCTAATTCTTCATCATTACTCATAGTAATATTGAAAAGTAAATACATGTTTTCAGAGCAAAAAGGTCAAATAAAAGAAAAATAAGGAAAGTTTGAAAAGAGAAAGAGAAAACCAAATGGTTTGAATGAAAGTTATCTGTGATCCTCCAACTCAATATCCATTACTAGGGAAAAAAAGTTTTTATTTTGTTTAACTTTGAATCTATCATAATATACAAGATTATGTTTTGCAATGTTAAAAATTAAAAGTTCCAAAAGATTTCTTGAACTGGACAAATTCATTCCAAGTTTTGGAATGAACCCTATTTTTACTGTTACAGGATCTTGGAGATTGGTAGAAATGTGGAAATGGAAACAAGATGATCAGTTTTGACTTTCCCAAAGGTGAAAGTGTAACTCTGAACATTATGGATGGTTGTGGTTAGAGTGGATCCTTGACAAAATGCTATCACATGTTATTTGAATGCATAATTTCAAACACCAGAGAATTTCTGAGAAACTGCATTGGACTAATTCCTATTAGCTTAATCCAATTTTCCAGCTTGACAAAATTTTTGATAGGGAAATGAGGTTGATATAGATTACAACAGAGTTAACAAGAAGATTTTCAACAGTATCTATTGTACTTTGATGTTTCCTGCTTCAGAAAGAGAAAGAACTTGGTAGAAGAAAAGCTGGCTGGATATATTATTGGTTAATGGCTTATCTCTAAAAGAACAAATTAACATGGCTAACTTATGAGCTACATGCAAATTTGGATTTGCTGTATTTTGCCTACTGATGTTTTTGCCTCAAATTCCATTTCCCTGGTATTAATTATGATGCTTCAGTTTTCTTTTGGATAGCATGGTCTGGAATATCTTGTTTATCATTAGTTTCAAACTTATCTTTATATACATTTGAAATAGCACAGATTTAGAGTATTTCCTTTTTTTGTTTGTTTTACTGTATATACTTAAGCTGTACTAAGTAGTGTTTTAGTGTTTATGTATCAGAATGTTTAGTGTAGTCAGACAGATTAACATGTCTATCACCTCATACTCTTACCTGTCTGTGGTTATGGCACCTGCCATTTGCTCTTATAGCCATTGTCCAATACAATACTGTTGACACCATCCTCATGCTATGCCACAGGTCTCCAGGTTTCATTCTATATAACTGCCACTTTGTATCTTTGGCCAACATCCCCCACTCCCTCTCGTCCTACTCTCCTTGGTACTTCCATTCTACATTACTTACTATGACAAAAATCTGCTATTACATGGATGAATTTAATTCACTCACATTTTACAAATATCGATATATGGAGAAATTGTCTCTTCAATATTAGGTTGTGCTTTTTATTTAGAAACCTACCTTTTATATGTCTATTTCTCCATTCAGGTTCTGGACTGACTTGTTAAAATAAAATCTGTCCCAGCCCTTTCTTTCCTCTGTTTTTCACACCTGTGCTATGTTAAAAGTAATAACCTATATTTCTTCTATACTCCTCGAAGGTATAAACCTAAGCAATTAATTATTAAATTTCATCATATATACCAAGCATATACACAAAACTCAGAGAGTAACTCTAGAGAGTCAGGGAGTGGGAACTGAGCTGGAAACTGGAGAAGAAGGAAAAAAATTGTGATATAAAATAAAGAGGAATCAAAGAGGAATATAGTTGGCTATGGGCAGCCATAAACTATTCAGGGTGATTATGTGCTTGTGAAATACTAAAATGAAAAATTTCACAATTTATCTCTTTCTAAATGTGAGAGATTTAAACAAATTTCAATTAACAGGAAAAAAATTATGTTATTGTTGACTAGAATATAGCTTTACCTTTATAAATCCATTATTTTCTCATTTTGTCAATTTCTGTTTTCATTTTGTATTGTGCTGCAGTTTTACTTTCAAATTCACTTTAATTTTGCTAACATTTGTCCAAAATATCCACAAACTCTCTCTTTCTAAGTCTGAGATTATCTTTTATTTTGCCCTCATTCCTGAACAGGAACTCACCTCAACAATCTGTCAGTGAATTTCTCTCAGCACTGCAAAGGTGCCATTCAGTATCCTTTGACTTCTATTGTTGTTTTAAAGAAGTCTGGGTCAATCTAATGCTGCTTTTTTGTAAGTAATCACTTCTGTGTCTGTTACCTTTTTTAAAAAAAATCCAAGTTGTAGTTTTTATAATTTATTACATATAGAAAGATGTACATAAATATAAATCTACATACTACAGGTATAGGTAGAAGACAATCTCAGCAGGTGATTTTCTATTTTAACTTTAACACATATTTATTAGTGTCTCCAAAGAACCAAAGTAGACTTTATGAAGCAGGTGACATAAAAATGCTATCTGAGGGACTGGGGCTGTAGCTCAGTGACAGAGCGCTTTCCTAGCATGTGTGAGGCACTGGGTTCCATCCTCAGCACCACATAAAAATAAACAAATAAAATAAAGGCATACTGTCCATCTATAACTATAAAATTTATTTTTCAATGCTGTTTAATGTGTAAAGCTTTTTTGGCATGACAGAGTAATTTTCATGGGCAGAGTCAGGGAAATATGAGTAGCCCAGTTTAGATGAATATTTACTATATCTTTTCTTCTAATTCGTTAGTTATTGAACACATCCCCTGAGTCACACTCATGGCTCTAGACACTTTCAGGTACAGCAGTGTGGAAAAAAATAGTCCCTATTCCCATTCCAGTTGAGTTGCAGGGGAGTTGTTTCAGAATAGACTCCCCCATGGATACCAAAACCGTCCTTTGCTAAAGCCCCTTATACAAAATGTCATGGTACATATGACCTGGGCACATCTTCCTGTATACTTTAGGTCATCTCTAGATTACTTACAATACCTAATATAATTTAAATGCTGTGTAGTATTTTTATTAATTTTTTTATTTGTTTTAATTAGTTATATATGACAGTAGAATGCATTTATGCACTTGATATATCATACATAGAAGGGATATAATTTCTCATTTTTCTGTGTGTACATGTTGCAGAATCATATGGATCATAGAGGAAAGACAGTTGAATGTCTGTTACCTTTTAAAAGTTAATTCAACTTTCTCTATTCTGCAGTTTTACTACAGGTTGTCTAGTTATGGGTTTGTGTTTATTTATCCAGTTCTCTGCAAAGTAGACTTTTGATCTGAGGTGTATTGTCTTCCTTCAGTTCTGGAAAATTAAGAGCTATTATCTCTCCAAATAATGCTTTTCTCTTCTTTTTTCTTTTCTTCTTTTTTTTCTTCTTCTGAGACAAGCTTTGGAATTCTACTGATGATCTTCAAATTTTGATCACTTATTAACTATCTGGCTACAGATGATTTATATAAACTTTCTGTGTATGTTGGTCTCATCATTGCAAAACAGGGGAAATGCCTGTCTTACCAAAGGAGTAGATAGATACATAGATGATAGTATACATGTATATATGTATGTATCTATATATATGCATATTTATGTATGTAAAATAAAAATGTATACACTTATCTGTAAATATATGTGATTATATATGTGCACACAGACATAAATATGTATATACTAATTGTTTTAAAATCCTCTCTACTATTCCTTTACATATCTTTTACATTCCCTATTCCCATCTTTCACTAATTATCCCTTTAGTCCTGTGTTTAGAGTTTATTTATTTTTGTTTTTGTTGTTTCATTTCTGCTTGTTTTTGTTTTGTGATTTCTTCTTTTTTCAAGTGCATTTGATATTTTTTGTCTCAGGAACTCCAATTATTTTGCATTGAAGCATAACTTCCATGTCTTTATCTCTATGTTTACCAACCCTTATCAGGCAGGTTTGGTGTAGCTTCTAATTGGCTCTAGGAACTCCCAAACCTGAAAGAGAGTGTTAATGGTGTTTCTGAATTTTGCCCAGTAACAGTGGTCTGGGATATTGTGGACATGGTTACTGGTTCATGGTCTGTTCACAAATTAGGGCTTCTTCTCTTCTACATCTCACAATCGATAACTTCCTACCTGATATAGCAAAATAGGTGAGCTCACAGGTTTTTCAATTGGTACGTGTGTGTATGTGTGTGTATGTGCGCGCGCGTCTTCACTAGTATACCATCTTTCCATACTTGACTATAAGAAGTGAGTCTACTATTTCTGGTTCCGTAATTGGAAATGAACATTACCCCCCACATCTCAACTCCTGGTTAAAACTGTCTGATTCCAAAGTCCAACATGACCACAGCATCATAATCTTTATTTTGTGTTTTTGTACAGTGTCAGTGTAAGACACATTTATCTTGTTTTTCAACCAAGCATTTTCTTTTCTTTTTTATCTTTTCACGTACTTTTTTGTCATTTCTATGCATTTGGATGGGAGCATTGGAATGGGAAATGACTATGTGAAAAATTTGTAGAATCATCCTGACTAGAAACCTTTCTCACATACTTTTCTATGTTTATTATTCTCTATAGATTTGCTATTTGAAAGCATTTATTTCTACTGCCATGATTTGTATAGAAATAAAATATATTGGATATGAACAGTGTGTTATTCGAAAAATAACTGAAAAAAATAAGGGTGTTTAACCTGGAGATGGTGGAGGAATAGGTTTAGAGGGGAGGATGCTACAAAAACTTTCATACATTTGAAAGGGTGTCAAGTGCAAAGGGATTAAATTCATTAATATCTGCTTAGTTTGACTAAGTAGGGAGAAATATTTTGTTTTAAGATATGGTAAGGTAAAATGATAGCTTGAAGATGTAAGGTCTTACTTACAGACTTGGTAGTGATTCAAGGATTTAAACCTGGAATATGCAGTTAGAGTAGATGAATTCCAAATCCTTCTCACAACTGAGATTCTCATCTTAATTTAATGGAAAGGGGAACATAGAAAATTTGAGGTTATATTTATGCTTATGTAATCATAAGCTTGAGGCATTTACATACTCCTAAGAAAAAAATGCATGACATCTTGGGCTCATTTTCAATAAAAACAGGTTATTATTCATTTTAGTTCATTATATAGTAAGAGAATTTCCTCATCCTCAGATATATATCTATGGTTTTGTAGATCAAGGGTCTTTCAACTAAGGATCAGGGTATTTTACTCACTTAGCAAATTATTAAGTAGCACTTAACAGTTACCCATGCACTGTTCTAAGTGTTGCACATGTATTAACTCAATTTAATCTTCAAAATTTCATGAGTCAGTACTAGCACTATTCTCACTTTACAGAGGTAGAAAAATGGGACCTAATAACATACCTGAGATCATATAAATAGTAAGGACAGAATAGGAATTCAAACCCGGAAAAACAGGAACTTGAGTATTCAATTTTTATAATACTGAGGCTTAATTTTTATAATACTCAAACATAAAATCATTCAATAAATCACAGGTGTCATCACATTCTTGAGCAACTATGCATTTTGTGTTCAGGAGTACCAATAATGCTATTTACATGTTGAATTTGGAAATATTTCATTATATATAATAATTAAATAGCAGTTTTACTGACATAGAATACATTCTTAATATATGAATGTGAAAACAATAAAAGAGAAATGAAAATGTCATGACAGAATATCAAGCTAAAATTTTAATTATCCAGTGACATCTTTAAATTCATTGATGGTCTGCTTTTCTGAATGGGGTTTGGGTGGTGAGAGCAAAAAGTAATTGTTTATTGCATGCCTTCCTTTCAAAGAAGTATTAAAGTAATCATATGCACATATAAGTTTTACTAACAGACTCCAGGGTGATAAATCACTTTATTTGGAAACCTAGAACTGCATTAACATTCCATCCATGATTTGTCTAGCAGCCATATTTGTGGAACAATTTGTATGTAAATTTTAAAAAATAAATTGATATTGAGGTTATCTAAGGATGGCTACTTTATATGTATGATTTACGATCAATTGTGAGCATGGTGTTTATTATGCAGACACAAGGAATAAATTGAACAACCAAAGCAAATCATAAAAATGGAAGAAAAGTACCCAAATACTCCTGAATTGACACATGTTCCCAGGAAAGTGTGTCTCCATTCATGCTTCTTTAGGTTGCTGATAAATACATAAAATAATGCCACGCATCATTTTTACCATGGTTACAAATGTTTGCTACATGTGCATTCTGTTTACATGAAAGGACTTCCTGGTCTTCAGATTCATCCTTACCAGTTTAATTTTAACTGGAGATACACTATGGGGTAATTGAGTTGCTACTTGTAGTTTTTTTTTACTGCCCATTTCTCTGAATCACAGAAATCTTTTAAGATGCATGGGGAACTCTGGCAATTAGCCATCTTCATTACCATACAAATATTCCTGAACTTCTTTGTTTTTATTACCTTCTGCAAATAGGTATTAGTTACCTTATCCTTCAGTTTTCCCATTAACCCTGTAGTAGTAGTCCTTAGTGGGATAGGCAGGGAGGGACTAGAATAGGGGACACAATGGTGCATAAACTTTTGAACCTTAATTTATAGTCTCTAACTAGAAATCTTTTCCTGCTCCCCCAATCTTACAATGTATGAAATGGTCCTTTAGCTCACTCACCTATTCTCTATCCCCTCTACTGGGTATTGAACCTAGGGATACTCTACTGGTGAACTACAACCCCAGCCCTTTTTATTGTTTAAAGACAGGGTCTGGCTAAATTGCCCAGGCTACCCTTGAACTTGAGATTCTCCTGCCTCAGCCTCTGTCTCCTTAGACCCTGAAATGATGAGGTTGGGACCCCAGACTCGCTACCATTCTATTCTTAATCAAATGAATGGTTGTCAGGTGTCAGGTGGAGTGAGAAGATATTACAAAAGTTGCTTCTACCACAAAGAAACTCAAATAAATTATCATAAAATAAAGATGGTGGAATGAGATGGATATCATTACCCTAGGTACATGTATGACTGCACATATGGTGCAATGCTACATCCTGTACAACCAGAGAAATGAAAAGTTGTGCTGAAATTGTATAAATGAATCAAAATGCATTCTGCAGTCATATATACCTAATTAAAATAAATAAATAAATAAATAGATTTAATAAAATACCAGATTCTTTCAACCCCAATCTGTATATAAAATGGTGGGCTATTTTTTTATTCAAGGGAAGTTTTGGCTTCCCTTTCAATCAGGGACTCACCTTTACCTGGGCCTTTCTGTTCTTTCCTTTCCTTTTAGATCATGTTTTTGCTGGCACCTGGTCAAAACTTTCTGTCCCCATTTCATTAGGAACAAACCAAAACAAAAATTTTTTTTAATTCTAAAATGTTATAAATAAAATAATGTTAAAAATGGTTTATTCCTACCCTAATGAATTCTGCTAACATAGTAAGTTTAGTGAGTGTTAATTACATACATTACTGGGCTGCACAAGATTTCCTATGGGGAAGAAGGGACTAGACTATAATAGCTCTCTGCTCTAGGAATATTCAGAGTCAAATTGGGGTTCATTCAACACCATCTTTCAAGAAAGAGGGTAGAAAATTGTTTCAATGTTTCCATTTCTAAAATCCCTGAAAATTACTCAGAACTTTTAAAATAGAGGAGACCTCGGGAGGTTGGTGAAGATTTGTAAGACAAAAGGCAAGAAACCCACATTTGCAGTTTTGTTAAGCCTGAGTAAGACAGCACAGGGTGGGGGTGCAGAGGTGCAGAAGGAGAAAAGACACAGAGTTTGCCTTCTCCCAGGTTCCTGGAGCTTTTCTTATCATGTCAAAAGGAACCAGGACTTCCTGGGGCCAGGATCCATATCTTTGTAATTTCAGAGGATGGGAGACTTCCAAATTCAACTTCTTTCAAGTATTCCTCCCAAGAACCTTTTCCTAGATAAACATTCTCAAAATCATCTTGATTTAGGAAAAGAGTCTCATGAATGAATATATCCTCTAAGGAATCAGATAGACCTAAGCCAGTGGAGATTTCATTGGTCTTTGGTTTGGTAAATGTTTAATTTGTAATTTTCTCCATTCAGAGTCTATCAAAATGAGCTGTTGATCACAGGATGATATTGGGTTTTACAGAACGGAAGTCACTTTCCTGACAGTAAAGCTCATCTATTTTTTTCCCTTCTGAGTTCTGCTATAGCAAATGATTGCTTTTCTGCTTAGCATCCCTGTCATACAAGTTTCTATTGAGTTTTCCCTTGGGATTGATGTGAAAGAACGCAGACAATTGCAGCAGATTGCCATATTAAATGACAATAGAACCCCTGGGATCCAGATGTTCCGTGTGCTTGTGGTCAGAGAGAAATTCTAGTGGGAAAATTGGAGCACAGGTTTGGATGGGAAGAAAATAGGGACTTTCCTATTAGACTAGCAGTGGAAATTAGCCTAGTTCATTTAGAGACAATTGACTCAAAATTCAAATACTTAGTTTTCATGCTGTCTTGGGAAAAATCAACCATCTCATTTTTCAAAGCATAATAAAAGAGATCTTATAAGACAATAATGTAGGAAAATGTTTTCCCATTGAAAAAGTCTTTTAAATCCTATTACTGATGGTAGACACTTTGGTTTAGAGAAAAGTTATTACAAATAAGATATTTACAAAAATACTACTAATACTGAAAGTGCTGATGTCTAACATTTGATTAAGGATTTACCATATACCAAATAATATGCTAAGTCTTTAGATGTATGAGCTCAGTGAGCTAGAAGAAATCAGAAAACCTGAATTCTACCATTTGCTTGTTAATGCAATCAGTATTCTCATCTTATAAAAGAAATAAAACCTACTCTGCAGACTTTACAGTATTTCATTGAGTTTCAAATATATACAGCATGTAAAAAAGAATATTTAATAAATGTCAAGACATGCTATTTTATGGGGTTGGGGCCTTCTGGGAAACTGAGACCATGTGAAGATACCTCAAACCCTAATTCTTGTCTTCAATTCAGAAAGATTTCAAATATGTGGATCAGAGTTATTGGCATGAGTTTATAGAAGGGATAGGAAAAGGGAAAGGGGACTCTCAATGGAGTGAGCGGGTCTGCTCAGAGAGGAGAGGGGCAGTGTGTCTCTCCTGCACACGAAGTTTATTAAGGACCCCAGAAAAGTTTCCAGAGAGTCCCCCCCAGCTTCACCTCTTGACTTTTGATTCACAGCATGATGACATCAGACATTCAAGTCCCCATTGCCATGACTACTTTGGTCCATTCTGACTTGTTCTAAGGAATTATCCTTATCTCTCTTTGAGTTTTGGAATCTGCTCTGTGAAAAGGGTCACAAAGTCTCCCCTTTCAGCATAACTTGAGTTCCTTTTATCAACCTTAGTTCAGGTCTACATTTCTCCTTAGATAACAGGTAGTTTGCTGATATATGTGATATATACAGTCAACTTAAGGAGAGCTCAGAAAAGAAATCATGTGGGGGTCAGCCCAGTGGCCCCATTTTATAGGGTTATTCTGTTAACCTCATGTTCCCATTATTCTCATCTATGTTTCCCCTATCACTACCAATGAACAGAACTATCATTGTCTTTATTAAATTCCAATAATATCTTCATCTTCAAAAAGATAAATTCCAAAATAAAAGAAACTGTCTCAAACATTGTCCTGCAAGCTCACAACAGCAACAAATTTCCAAGAGTGTTGACTCATTATTTTATCTTCTTCCATGACATTCTATCATAGTCAAAAAAGATTCTCAAAGCCATATCTATTTATTATTAGAGATGCTTTGCCTTGGACAAACTCTAAAACAAATTATCCTTTATAGGTTCTCATAAGAGAGCCATTTTATAATACAAGTTTTTTTATTCACAAATGACAGTGGATAGAGAGGGATGAATGTTGTTTTAGGAATTTTCCTTCCCCCCCCCAAAAAAAAAACCCCAAGATTTTACACACACACACACACACAAACACATGAATTCTAATCAAGTTTATTTCACACCCATCTCTAGCTTACAGAAGCAAACTCAACCATCACATCCTTTCCTTTTAGGTTTGAAATACATTGATATAATCCACTGCTTCTATGCTAGCATTCTTCATTTCAACAGCCTCCTGGCTTTGTTGCTTCTGTTGTCCTGAAAGGTAATGGGGTCCTAAATGAGCAAAATGTGTGTGTGGCAGCAGGAGTTTCTGGAAACAGAGATCCCGGCTTTCCAAATATGTCTGTTGGAGGTAGCTGTAGGTCACTTTTAGTAGTTGGTTATTTCTGAGTTCTTACAGTGGTAGAGTGCAGTGATTTAAAATGAGGTCAGCTCAGAGTAGTTCTTGCAGAAATAAAGGAAAGTTTTGTTGAGGGCCAAGCTGATCCTTTGCTTATTTTACTGCAACCCAATACAGCATTCCTATTTCTAACAAGTTTACCATTTTCTTCCTTTACAATATTAGACGAAACATACATCTTTTGATGTTCTATCAATGTCCCAGTTGTGAAATACAATCTAAACTTGAATATGGCAATAGCATTTTCTTTGCAGTAAAGCTGCAAAGAAAATTAACAACCAATGGAGTTGTAATTAGATTTTTATTTTCCACCGTTTTTCTAGATAGGCTTGCTGACAAAAATTCAAATTTTTTCAGTATCTCTAGGCAACTAAAAATAAAACTAGTCTGGGAACTATTTATCCTTCAACTTGAAACACATTTAATCTAATTACTTACTCATATTTTTAGAAATCTCTCTGTTTTTATCCTTGGGTTATTTGAGAAATCAGTAAAGTCTTGTCCAAAACATTTTGATGAGAGAAAGGAAGAAGCGAAAAAAATCTATGTTTTCATTGTGATGAGCCAATTGCTTAATACCCTATCACCACTGTCATACATAAAAAGTCGGTGGCAGGGTGTTTAGGATAGGAAAAGGTGATAGTATAAACTGAAGTCTTACACATTTTCCACCTTCTTTAAGAACCAGAATATGGGTATTCACCTGAAAAATCACATTAATGATTCCCTCACCTTGAATAAATGGTAGGTAGGTTTCTTCCTGAATAGAGCACCCTGTGTTGAGAAAATTTTCACTCTTAAAACTTCCACTCTGCTCTTTTGTAAAGAAGTAAATCCTCTGCCAGTTTTCCAGTCCAGGAATGTCTTCCTCCAGGATTTTAGAATCATCCCTTTGAAATGTAATCAGGAAAGACAGCACTCCTACTCCAGTCTTTGTGAGAAAGTAAGAGTCTAACCTGGATAAGGATCAGTTAAAAATCAGGTTAGGCCCCAGACTACCTAATCACAATACAACCTTTCTGCCAACTTTCTCCAGTAGCTCATTCCAGCACTTAATTCTTCTGCCTTTTATGTGAGTGAATTTGAGTTCTATTTCTTTACTGCAATAGTCTTGAGTATGCTTCCCTGCCTGTTTGCAGTGCAATTTTTATTTAATAATGGAATATCACTTTTAGAATGTTTAAGTGGACATTGTGTTCACCAGCAGCAGCCTAGTGAAGCCTCAAAGAAATCTCAAGAAACAAAAGCAGTTTTACCTTCCACGAGGAAAATTACAGGGGGATACACACTGTTCTTTTCTAGGTCCTTGACAACTACCTGGGCCACTGACCTCACCTTACCTTAATCACTCTCTGCTGGGATTTCCAATCTGCAGTGGTTCAGGTAAATATGCAGGGTCCTAGCTGGAAACTGGTCTAGGAGCAGTAGTGGATGCAGTGGTAAGGAGGGCTGCATCTTGTTTGGAGGCAGCAGTGACCCTGTGGCCATAACTGTTTCACAACTCTCTGTCAGGGTTATGAAGGGTGACAGCATGGAAGTAGCTGTTCTGGGTACCCAATTTCTCTTAGTCCCCATCTGGTTCTTCAAATTTCCAACAATTCCTTGCAGTTTGGGGTCTGTTTTAAATATGTTTCATTCTCTTTAAATCCACCAAAGTTGGAATATTTTGCTTGTAACAAAAACCATAACTAATAGAGGTGACGAAGGTGGTAAACACCAAATGGCTAAGTGTGGCACAGAGAGCACATTGAGAAACCTCCTTTCTATTCTTGCTCTGCCCTCCCCGCATTGTATATGGGATGTACCATTGGCTGAGTCCCTTTATCTTTTTGACCCTCAGTTTCTTCCTCTGAAACAATGATAAAGAGCAGAATTCTTCATATTCTCAGAAGGTGAATTGGTGGCATGACAACAGAAAAAGTGATACAGATTGAAAGGAGGAACAATTGCTAAGAACTTAAATAAACGTCCAAGAAAAAGTTCCGAGCCCAAGGTTTTCTAGCATACACTTAGATTTTTATTAGATGTATATTCATCTAAAAGGTTTTTTTCTGTCTCTATATAGGATATTTTGAAAAGTAAAAACACAAATATTAGTAACAAGAGCATGAAATATATAAAGGAGATTTAAAGGGAGGCTACAATTTAGAGCAGTTGTCTGACAATGTCAGTACAGGCTGCATCCATGACTCCAATTATTAATCAATCAACTTGTTACTAAGAGCTTGCCACCAGTGAGACATGATGTAATGGGTGAGACAGGAGTTATGCAATGTTCTTCCTGCCCTTAAGAGATAAATACATGATGACAAGTGCTGTGAGTGGAATTTCTCCCTACCCGTCAATATGTATCTCTGCCATGTATTTATTCCGCAAGGGCCCAGAGAGAGCTTGATTCTCTTTCTGACTCTGCATATTACCTGATACAAAGATATAAACTAAATTCATGGATTTCTGTTACCTATGGATATTGTGTTAATTGGTTTCTCAATATTGTGATCAAAATACCTAGCAAGAACTACTTAGAGGAGGGAAAGTTCTTTTGAGGGTCATGGTTTCAGAGGTTCAGTTCACAGTTGGCTGATTGGATTGACCCTTTGCTCTGGATCTCAGGTGATACAGGAGGACATCATGGTGGAAGGGTGTGGCAGAGGAGAACACTCAGCTCAGGACTGCCAAGAACCAGAGATAGAGATCAAGACACCAGGGACAAAATATAAACCCCAAAGGCATGCCTCAAGTGACCTACCTCCTCCACCCATACCCTGCCTATTTATAGTTATGCCAGTAAAGCAGTCCTTTCAAATTATTAATTCATCAAATGATAAAATTACAATTCTCATAATCTAATAATTCCACTGAATATTCCTGCATTATCTCACATATGAGCCTTCAGGGGATACTTCATATCCAAAGCAAAACAGATATAGATTCAAGACTTAATCTTACTAATTTATTAGCTTTTGACTTTGATTAAGCTACTTTTCTTCCTAAAAATTTTAGTTTTATCACCCACCAAAAAGAAATGTTTAGTATTATTAAATAGGTCAGATGAAATTAAGCACTTAAAGGTTAGCAAAGTATTTGGTATTTCAGCGAATGCTCCATAGTTAGTTCTTTTATTTTCATATTATATATATATATATATATATATATATATATATATATATATATATATATATATTTTAAATCATTGCTGACGCAATACACAGCATAAGCTGGGAGTGTCATGAAGCTAGAAATAAATACCTGAAGACTTGTGGGAAAATTGGAGGCCTGGAAATCCTGCTTAAAAGCTGATAGATGCAGATTGTGTGAGGAGGCAGGTGGCAAGAAGTAGTGGAGGATGAGAGGGAAGTTTCTGATCCTGAGATTTCTAATTTTTTTTTAGAACTATCTCTAAGTATGAGCTCAAGGAAAGAAAAATTTTACAACTAAGTCTACACACACTGTTACCTAGGAAACCAAACTGTGTGGCATATGCAACAAACACCAGTAAGGATAAGCCTAGAGTCTGTTTCCCAAATCTGGAGGAAGAACTGTAGGATTTAGACTCATGGTACCTCTCATGTGAACCTCAAGGCAAAACAAAAATATGAAAACTTATCTTTGTTTTATGACTAAATATGAATTGCTACAAAGTTATGGAACTCATTGATGCTATAGCAATACAAGATTCTAAGAAATTTCAAAATCATCTGTTTTTTTAAGTATGCAAAACCAAGAGCTAGAAATCTATAAGAAAATAAGTTTTCTCTCCTTCTCTCACTTCCTCCCTGTCTTTGCTGCTCACTCTCACTCTTTCTTGAACCCTTCTGTCTCTCTTGCTCTGTTTTTGCTCCACTTTCTCTGCATTATCAGCACCCCTACTCATTCTGTCACTTTTATCCACTTTTCCATGTATAAAGTATCGATAGTCCACTTCCAATCAATCAGATTTACATGAACAATTCAGACAGAATCAGAATAATTCTTATTTCTAAATTCCTTGGAAGTAGCATTTGATGGAACTGGTTTGGACCAGTTATCAGCCCTTGGTCATACGGCAAAAAGCAGGATCCTTTGGATAGTCATCGTAGGACTTCATTTGATTTTTCTGGAACAGAGGGACAGAGAAGAGGCTGGGTGGATAGGTTCTCAGAGGAAAAGGTATTATTAGGCACTGACCTCAAATGATACCTGCTTCCTGTAACTTGAGTAGAACAATCACACGTTTAATTATGTCAGACTATCAAAAAAAATCCAATGAATGGGAAGATGCCAATAATTTTTGATATGGAAGTATTCTAAATAATTTTGAGATGGAAAGATTACAGATTATGGTAATAAACCATGGGATGAGGTTCTTCACAATTAAAATAGCAATAACCATTTAAGAAAAAAATTAACCATTAAGTTAAATAAAAACAATATACCAGAAGATGCAAACCAGGCATCTTGGTGTCAGTCTCTAATACTAGTAAGTTGTGATTTTGAGATGGGAAGATCATAAATTCAAGGTCAGCCTCAACAACTTAGTGAGGCCCTAAGCAACTTAGTTAGACCTTGTCTCAAATTTAAAAAAAAAATTAAAAAATCAGGGATACAGCTCAGTGGTAAAGCACCTCTGGGTTCAATCCCAGTACCCATCCCCCAAAAAAGTATTTGTAAACATCTTCATGATCTCTCACTTATTCTTAACAATCAGCACGGTTAGTTTGAATCTTCTACTGATCCACAGCATCCTAAAGTAGAAAATGAGGGATTTAATTTCATGTAAATTTTGTCCATGTTTGGAGAGTTCTAGCCAATAAAAATGATGAGAACCCATTAAAAAATTGGGGAATATATACAAAGTCAAATTCCCTGAGACCCACGAAGATCAATGAAAACATGAAAGGAAACTGGGTTAAATTTCATGATGTATTTATTTTTCATTAGATCACAATATCTTAAGAAGAAGCAAAAACTCAATTTTGCAGCAGAGGTCTTTCCTTTTTAAAAAACTAATTTAGATTCATGAAGCCCTTGTTAGGAGCAATTCAGTTATAAATGCAATATTATACATGTCAAACATAGCTCACATCCAATTTGGTAAACACGTGCATTATCTGCATTGTATTTAGTTAGAAGAGCAATTAAAATAGAAAGTAAAGAAACTGAATATACATATCTCCCTGTGCAAATGTACAAGAGGATTTATTTCCTATTCTGAGAGAAGTTTTCAGGAGACATTATATAAAAAATCAGAAAAGCATTGAAGATTATTTCAAAGAACATTTATGTTCCCTTGAAATGATTTTTTAAATGGGATTTTCAGAACTCTCTGATGCTGAAGATGATCTAATGCCCAAGATAGTAATACAATCACGGTGCTACACACACAGGTATTTGGTTACAAAGTAGGAAACGAAATGTCTGTTTGGCACCATCCCTACTAGGAGAATAATAAGATTTCTGTGAAAGGTCCATTGAAATTACAGCAAGCAGATGCATTTTCCTTTAATCATTTATTGATTGATATTGTAAGACCCTCACTTCTTTACAATGGGTAAAGGACTACTTGAGAACAAGAACTGCAGTTAGTGTTGTTTCCACTCACACTTACCAAGTGGATTTAATGGACATTAAAGATTGAATGTATTGTAATATCATATTTCCTCATTGTTTAATCATTAATAATACTTGACAGATCTTCATACATGTTTTAATGTCCAAATTAAATGTTAATTAGGCAAGCATTCTGTGAAGATCCAATAGTATCTTAAATAATACTTAGCACAGGAGAACAGTATTTACAAAAGGAAATACTAAATGCTATGCTTTGCTGGCTTTACACCATGCTTTTAATCTCCTTGATCTTTGTTAACAACACAATTCTAATTTAGAATAATGAGAAGATAGTTCATTTTGGCAAGAAGGCAATAGTGGGAGCCATAAAAGTTTTTTTTTTTTTAAATTCCCAGGCAATAATTATTTTACTATACTTTCATCTACAGAAGAGATTTGCACTAAGTTCTAATTGGATGTGAACCTCAAACTATTTCAGCTTTGAGGCATATGGTGAAGTTTCCTGAGGAAATTGCATGAGTCAGTCATTTCTTATCAATGAACATCACTAAATAGTGGAAACTCAGTATTTAGAGGAAGGGACTTGGGACCATTTGCCAGTAATGAGTGAAAAATAGATAGAACCTTGTTTAAAATGAGATTCAAGGCCTATCAAGTGATATTGATGTGGATAATTTACTCTGAAAAATTCCATAGATGGTAGTCCAGTACCATGAATAAAACAGTTTAAACATTCAACTTCAATTTACTGAAGATCAGGGTTGGGCTTCATCAGAGGAGCATTTAAGTATTATTTGAGTGAGCTTCCAGCAACTTTGAAATGTTTGTACATTCCAGTGTAGCACAGGATTTTCCAAAATGAAAGTGAAATTCACTTTCAAATAAAAATGCAAACATGGTTAATAGAGACAACAGGATTAAATATTGGATAGAAACTGTCCTTGTGTTTGTGCTGATGTATTCATGAGAGTACACAGTAAATGTAGTTAAAGGAGATAACCCAGAAAAAAAAATGTTCTTTCTATCCAATGGCCAAGATAGTAATGCACTTTGGAATTAGACTGCTATACCAACTGGAGTTCAGTCAACTCAGAATCCTACAAAGGTTCCTAAATCGGAGTCCATAGAATCATAAGAGTTCAAACTTAAGGAATACAACTTTTACATCACTGTATTCTATATGTAAATTCTATATCCTAATAATATAACATATAATAAAACCAGGATGATTGTGAGTTTTACCTTATAGGATTTGGGCATGCCTAATATAAATATTTAAAAAGCTTATCACAATGTTTGTTACATTATGGGAATTATCCAAAAGCAATCTATGTTTATTATTTTTGATAATGTAAGCCAAACTGGAAAGTGTTTTTGCAATTGCCATATTCCAAACATTTTCAGGGTACTCTAATAGATATCAATTGCTCAAAATGGATTAAGAGATGAAAATGCCAGTCAGTGCATTAAGAAAGGAAACTATCAAGGTTTTGAGTGTTTTTATCACAACTCTGGAAAAATCTACTATCTCCTCTTAAAAATAAATAATTACCATCACTGCAGAGATAATTCATCTGCAGTTATAACATGAATTATCCCACTCATTGAGGCAGTTACATGAATGGATATAAGATTGTTCCCAGAGAAAGTTAAGGTTAGAGTTCGGTAGAATTGATCTATAATGATGTGTACACACAGACTATAAATTGACTTTGGTTATAGTTACAGGACATTTTCTTGAGCACTTTTTATCTTTTGTCAGAATAAGTGACTATTGCAACAAGTCAACTGGCTTAGTTTAAAATCAGTTCTTAACTGAAATATTATCAGAGATATTTCCATATAATGTTGAAAAATATTATATAGGTACAAGATCTAATCTTAGTAAGTCCCTGACTTCCTTGATTTTTTTCCCACAACTCCCATTGCATACTCCACTCTCAAGGAGAAAAGGTTAGTACTAACCGGTCTCTTTGGAAATTGTAAGAAAACCAGGAACACATTTTCTAAGTAATTGTGATTTGTATTTTTCACATTTAATAAATAAGACTTATAATAAGAAATTATTCACTCTATTTAGGAGCATAATCTATCAATTACATATTTTTCTATCATCTATTCTTCCACCTATTCATCCATTAACTATCCTAAAACTGATCATCTAAGTTTTGTCCTTTTAAAAGGCTTTTGGGTAAATTTTATGATTACCCATATCTGGAACTGCAGTTGGGATAGGAGTATGTGGGAGATATATAAATTTCTCATCCTAAACACAAAGACTAAGAATAGAAGAAAAGTAGTTTCCTGAGGAAAAACTAGAATGGCAAAGCCAGAATAATGGGGAATGGATGATGATTAAGCTCACCAACAGATGTCCACTATTTAGTTTTAATGACAAGTTATTCAATTTAAATGTTAAAATATGTGTTTTTTTCCAATGAAAAAATTACATAACCTTAAAATAATTTGCTAAAATAGTGAAATCAAGAAGCTAGAGAAGTAACTCTTTTGAGTATGGGCTGTGGCTCCATGTTCTCAATGAAATCATAAGGAGTACATCTCTTCCCCTTCTCAGTGTTAAGTTCCTGAATGGATGGTTTGCTTTGTGTCCTTCATGGGAAGAGTGAGAAAGTGGTGATGATCTATTTCTGGTTTATTGGTAGAGAATAGTTTTCTGGGTGGAGGTCTCCTACTCGATTTTCCATATTGATTGTACCCTGAATTTCATCTCTTGCTATCTGGGTCCTTTGAGGTAATTTAACTTGATTCAGCAAATGCTTTCAGTAGTAATTATGGCTTTCAGGTTCTGCTTACCTATCTGGGTTTCCATCTTTGTTTAGTTGTAGCCTGAGTATGTTTTACTTTCTAGGTTCATTGGTATATTAAAAATGATATTTAAAATACTTTTCCAGGAATTTTAGTTATTTTCCCAGAAAGAGAGTCAACATTTGTGCCTAGTTAAACATGTGGCTAAAAATTGATGTTTATAAAGATTTTTAACTGTATTTTGTTAGCCATGGGAACCACTGGGTGTTTTTAGAACAGAATATTTCTGTGCTTTAGAAAAGTTATCATTGACTATTGTAGAAAGAGTGAATTACACAGTTGGAGATCGAAGGCAGAGAGAGAACTTAGGAAACAAATTCAATTGTCTAAGTAACATCTATTGAGAATATAAACTAAAACTGGGTTAGCTGAAATGGAGAAGAAGAAACAAATACTAGAGAATCAAAATTTTCAAGCACAGAAATACAAGAGCATCAGCCCCAAGAAGCTAAACATTTTATCTTGAATCCATATTGCTGGTAAATACCACATAGTAGTTAGGTTAAATTACGTTTGTATATTTGGAATTAAGTTATGTGTTAGATTGAATCACAATAAATATGAGCTGTATCTGGATCTTTTCTCACTATGGTTGCAGAGGCTGTTTGGTTCAATTACAGTGTAAGAATTAACCTTATCAGGTGTCTGAGAAGATCTTAGCTGGATCTCAGCAAGTGACAAATCTTAGAAGGTTTTGCATGCCAATGAAATTAATCACTGATGCCATCTTGGTGAGAAAGAATGTAACTTATCAAGAAAAGCAGACATTGATTGGAAGTATTTTTTAAAGAGTGATAATTCTCTGGAGACATTTTAATGCATCCTAAAAGCAAAGTGCACAACATATGAGTGATGAAGCTCTTTATTACACTCTACTGTCAAAATGGAGGGGGGAAAAGCTAATTAAGGTTCAGTTCTAAACTCATTGCCTGGGGAAAGTCTTCCTAATGACCCCAGGATTTATTCATTAAGCTATGTTTAATTCTTTTATGAATTTATTTATGTATCACATAATTAACATCTAAAATAAATCGTTTTCTAGATGCTAGTGTTATAAATTCACAGCCTTGGAGAAACACTGTAGAGTAATAGAAGACTGTGGACTTGGGAGATATCCAACCAGTGACATATTTGTTGGGTTTGAATTCAGCTCCAGCACTAAGAATCTGATAGATACTACTCAAATGTCACATGTTTTCTGAGCCTTATTGCCCAATATGTCAAGGCATATTGTTTTTACTCCTAAAGAGTTTAAATTAATTTGCGATAATATAAATTGACAAGCAGAGTGGTTGAAATGTATTAAGAACTTATTGAGAGTCTTACAAGATGGTACTGTTATGGTTTAGATATGAGGTGTCTGGCAGAAGCTCATGTATAAGACATTGCAGGAAAGTTTAGATGTGAAATGATTGGGTTACAATAGGTTTAACCTAATCAGTGTATGATTCCCTGATAGGGATTAACTGAGTGGTAACTGTAGGAAAGGAGGTCTGGCTAAAGAGATGGATCCTTAGGGGTGGGCCTTCAGGGTATATATTTTCTCTTTATTGAGGGGAGCACATTCATATTCTCTCTCTCTCTCTCTCTCTCTCTCTCTCTCTCTCTCTCTCTCTCTATCTCTCTCCTGGTGGCCATGTCTTGAGCCACTTTCCTGCACCATACTCTTCTTCATGATGTTTTGCCACAGCTTAGGCCCAGAGCAATAGAGCCAGCTGTGTATGGACTGAGACCTCTGAAACCATAGTCCCCAAATAAACTTTTTCTCCTCTAAAATTGTTCTTCTCAGGTCTTTTGGATATAGCAGTGAAAAAGCTGACTAAAATATGTACTATGTCTTAGAATAAGTGATTAAAGTCACACAAGTTTCTTAAATATCAGTTTTTTCCTGATATCTGAGGGAATTAAATAATTGTATCTAAGGTGTAATCTAGTTCAAAGTCTGCTTCTATTATGTTTCTGAATCCAGTTGATATGTAAAATAGTACTATATGTGAAGAAATGACTGAATAAGAATGTGTGCATTATTATTTGATATGATTCAAAAAGCTGATATTGAACTTTCCATTAACTTTTGAATTTTAACATTTTAATTTTTTCTTATATATGTGTGTGTGAATTTTAGTATTTTACATATAAGCTAATTTTTCATGAGATCTTTGTATTCAAATATATCTATGTATGTGTAAACAAATTATAATCCTACTGTAGCTAAGGAACAATTCCTGTTTTTAAAAATTCTATCATATTGCTGTGACAATCTAAATTTTAAAATGATAAAATACAGGAAGGAAAGTGTTTTTGTTTTTGTTTTTTTCTTCCATTTTTATTATCCTTGATGCAAGCTATTGGAGCTTGGGAGCTGAAAGGAGAGTGGACAAGACAGAAAGAGACAGGATTGGGGATGTAACTAAGTGATAAAATGCTTGTCAAGCATATATGCGGTCCTGGGTTCATTTCCCAGCATCACAATAAATAAGTAAGTAAATAAATAAATAGATTGATTAATTAAAGGGGAAAGAGAGAGAGAGAGGCGCAGGAGGAGAACATAGACAGTGATAAGGTGTGAGTGTATATCACAATGTTATAGGAGGGAATGACTTGCAGACTGAGATACTTAAAGACTGGGACACTTTAAACAGATATTTATGGAGAAGCAGAAAGTGTCACTATTTGTGTTGCTTGGTGGAAAAATTAGAAAGCAAAGTTTTATGTTGAACAAGGACATAGTATTTTTCCCAAGGCCACGTGTGAGCAATGATGGGACTCCTAATTTTTGTGCTGTGCTAGGTAGGCATTTTTGGGTTGTACAACAGGCTAAAAGTCCTTTTTAAGAAGGTTAGATTTAAGATGGAGGGAAAAAAGGGAACTAAGGGAGAATAGAGGAGGAAGGGAGAGAGAGAAGAATAGAAGGAAAAAGGAATGAGTGCAGGAAGGAGAGAAACAACATGCAATGGGCATTCGGTATGCCTCGGTGACCTTAATTGGCCATCTTACAAAACTGACGTTTAATTAAAATAGGAAGAACAGACTAATAATCATGCAATCATGCGATACTGTTGGTTCGTATGTGATCATGTAGTGTTTTTATATACATTGATTCACAAAACAGAACAAAGTACTAAACAATTAGACTGGACTTGAACTGATGATTAGTGCTTTAAATTAACAAAGGATTCCCAGAGAAGATACACCTTGGTAGAAAACAGGTGCAATTTAAAGTTGCCTCTTAGTGAACCTTTGGCAACTACACCAATACAATATATAAAACTAATACATTCATTACAGAATTTTAGTTTATAACTAAAAAAATTTCAGGTCCTTTGCTTCCTGAACATCTAAAATGAAAATGCAAACAAACAAAACTTGGGACTTGGGGCCAAAGTTGTTTAATAATACCCCAGACCCTGAGGCCTGTGAACAGGCTGGATTCTTCAGTAATTCCATATTGACATATTCTTCTCCCAAATTAGCACATAATGTGAGGAGAAAAATAGCAAAACTAAAGACAGTTAGGGACCATTGTTTTTCTTCTTTACAAAATATGGCCTGTGGACATTTCAATGATTATTACCTGCCCTAAGTGAAATTATCGAAATTCTACCACAATTTTCACACTCTGGTTAGCTGGTAAGAATAGAGAAAACATTTAGTTTTAGTGAAGACGGTTATGAATAGAAAAATGGTTTATGGGAATACAAGGTAAAAGCTTTATTGGGAATGTTAACTATTCCCTAGGGTAACCCAAACTTCATATATATATATATATATATATATATATATATATATATATATATATATAATACACACACACACACACACACACGGCTGATTTACATGTATGTTTTTATCTACTTTATCCTAAAACAACTCCTTCTTTCTTACAAAATGCTTACTTATACCTGTTACTTCTAACCTGTAAAACAGTTTGAATCAATAAATTTCAGGAATATAGGTTGTGTAAATTTATAACTTGAATGGTTTGATGTTATTTTTTGAATATTAATTTTTTTATTAGTTGTTCAAAACATTACATAGCTCTTGACATATCATATTTCATACATTTGATTCAAGTGGGTTATGAACTCCCATTTTTCCCCCATATACAGACTGCAGAATCACATCGGTTACACATCCACGTTTTTACATATTGCTATACTATTGTCTGTTGTATTTTGCTATCTTTCCTATCCTCTACTATCCCCCCTCCTAATAGTAAAGCAATTGGAAAAGACAAAATATTTCCACTGCTTTACCCATATACTAAGTTATATGAAGATAAAATTACATATACAGATATATATGTATCAACAAATACTCATATGTAGAAAAACTTTATGAAAAATTTTATCATAAAGTAGGAGATGACAGTATGTATCAAGTTGACAGCTTCCTTTTTAATTCTTTCCCATCTCAAGGTTTTAAAACTGAGTTATTACATATACTTGGAGTTCTTTTTTATTTGATAAGTCACTAATTGTAAAATAGTCAAATAATTTATTGGTTTGTTATATTCTCCGAATCTTTGGAATGTGATTCTAAAGAAAATTATTTTGGAGCTGGGGTTTTGGCTCAGTTGTAGAGCACTTGCCTGGTATGTATGCGGCACTGAGTTTGATTCTCAGCACCACATGTAAACAAATAAGTAAATAAGGTCCATCAATAACTAATAAAATATTTTTTAAAAGACAATTATTTTGCATTCTATAAGATTAAAGATATTAATAAGCCTATCTGTATGAACCCCAAAGTATGCAATATGCTTAGGAAACTATCCTCTGGATGAGAAAACAAAGAAATACACTGTATGACAAAATAACATTTAGTGCAGGACTAGAGGAAGCAATGAAGTAATATTAGTATAAATATATGGAGAAAATATATATTAATATATTAGTATATATTTATACTAATATAAAGAGATGCACAGTAAAGAGATGCACAGCAGATTACACATTTTTTATAAGCACAGAATAAGAAGCACGTGGATTAAGAAATGTCTTGCTCTTTTGTGTTTAAGATACTACAAACAAACAAACATCAAAAGTCTAAATGATGATTGGGGCAAAAGGAAGGAAAAGAATTATGCAAGCAGGACAAGCATTAGCAAAGACTTTCTCTGCAGACAAGAGAGAGGAGAAAATCTTTAAATTAAGAAGATTTTATTCCTCTGCCTCTTTTGTAGTAACATACTCTTTCATATTGGTGAAATAACAATCAGCTACAGTAAGACAGTCTAATTTATTCCAAATGGAAATAAATGAGGCTTTCTCTCTCTTCCTTACAGGTTTCGATCAGTAGACTTTGCATGTCATGCCAACATCCATATTTAGCCTGTGATAAAAGACAAAGTGTGACAATCTTTTGGGCAAGTATTACATACAAATACGGATTAGATTAATAATTATATAGTACAGTTGAACTCCTGTGCCGGGATTTATGTTCCAGTGGTAAGAGAATTCACCACATGGCACTGATTGTGCAATATTTTGCATCGTTTTCTGTCATACCTTCTAAGTAATCCAGAAATATTTTCTGGAGAAGAAATGAAAACTGTGGTGATTCTTTGATCCATGGAAACTGGTATAATGAGAGGTATGAAGTCCCTATGACTCCAATCAGGTTGAGCTTTGGCATGACTCCAGTGTTGACACGACTCCTATGTTAACATGCTTTCAATTTTCTGGAGTCTGGTGTGAACTTGGGAATATTACTTAACATTCCCGAGAGTTACTTTTCCATTTTTTTAAATGTAAATGATACCGTCTACCTCATAGGAGCCTATAGGGCTTTCTAAATTATGCAATGTGAAAAACACAATTGGCATGTGAGAAGATCTGAATTTGTATTACACGTTTTATTATTACTTTTTGTCTTCATCCAAACTCATTAATCTTTAAGTCTCTAAATTTCTCTCTTCGTTTAAATAAGCAAAGGATATAAGATAGATAATTCCCCTCCAGTTCAAAACACATTAGGGACATCCCCCGTGGCAACAAAATGACACCTTTTCTCCTGTGCACAAGGACCTGCACCATCTTAGACCCACCACCCTCACCTAACCCATGTGTCAGCCACGTCTTCTGCACTGTCCTATGGTTTTCTGCACTTAAAACTCATCAGGTTCTTTTGATCCTTAGGGCATGAATTTTGTTGCCTTCTTTGTCTGGAATGTTTTTCCTTCAGTCCTTTCCTTGGCTAGATCCTTCTCAAAATTTAGGCTTCAACTCAAAACTTGCATCGCTAGTGACGCCTAAAGTGTCTTCCCAGTTTGTTCCACTCATGGTATTTAGCATATCTGTAATCATTCTGTAACCTACTTGGTTATAGTCTGCCCTCAATTTTCCTTTAAGGCAGTTCTTGTTAGTACTAGTTTAAATGGCAGAAGAGAAAAGGCAGGTCTATGACAACAGCTACTAAATCTCTCCAGTAAAGAGGTGCACAGCAGACTCCACATTTTTATAAGCACAGAATAAGAAGCACTTGGATTAAGAAACATCTTGCTCTTTTGTGTTAAGATACTACAAACAAACAAACATCAAAAGTCTAAATGAGGATTGGGGCAAAAAAGGAAGGAAAAGAATTACCCAAGCAGGACAAGCATTAGCAAAGACTTTCTCTGCAGACAAGAGAGAGGAGAAAAGCTATGCGAAATACGAGAAACAGGCGACTGAGCTTAGATGAAGGAGGGTGTGCAGAGGAGTGGTAATGTGAGGCAATGTTGGAAATAAGCTGAGGGAAATGAAGGCCATGATGTTATCTGTGAGCATCCAACAATGTACATGTATCCAAGTGTAAGGCACTCATTTTAGAAGAAGCAGAGACCCAATAAGAGACGGAAAGAACACTGGTTCTATTAAATGCTAAAGTCCTGAGAACATGGGTTTGACACTGCTGAAAATTAGCTCAGTGATTTAAAAAATATATATATTTTTAGTTGTAGATGGACACAATACCTTTATTTTATTTATTTACATGTGGTGCTGAAGATTGAACCCAGAGCCTCACATGTACTAGGCAACCACTCTTTCAGTAAGTTACAACCCCAGCCCAAACTCAGTGATTTTGAATGTCATTTACAAACTGCAGATACATTTATACAGGAATAAACAATTGAATAAGTGAGTTTTAGGTTCTTTTTTCTGCTTTAAAATTCTGGTCATAAACAAATTAATCTAGCACTTGCTCACTATTGATTCCTGCAAACACTATCAAATAGATAATATATTTTTTATCTAATACTATCCATCCTTGCAGATTTTCACTTATTTTCTTATTAACATCTATCAATGAGTTCCTCCTCCCTTTCTTATGGAAAAACATCTTCCTATTTCTGTTTTTTGTTAGGACAAAGATAAAAATTTCTATGCATCATGTATAGCTTCATGTATTTTTGGGGGGGGTTCTTTATGCAAATATTAAAGCTGGCCCAATTTCTGTACTTAGGTGGCCTGGAAGCCCTGACAGATGTAGAATTTATATTTCTCAAAAGTATAAATGCATGTTTCTAATGTGAAAAGAAACTGATGAGCAAAACAGAACAGAAATCCTGATTGAGGTCACATCAACAATTTCAAGAAATCAACAAAGAAATTAAAGGGAATGAACTTAGTTCCTTCCTAATAGCATTCCGGCTTGTTTCCATATTGTGCCCTTTTTTTCTGTTATTATGCAGTTAATGCAATCTAATTCAGTAATGCCTTCTGAATGATTAAGCCATTTATGATTGAACCTGATGAAGGAAATGAGAAAAGCCTCTTAAACATCTAAATAGAATAATTCCTATTAACTGCTGTAAATCACAATCAGAATGCTATTGAAGTCAACATTTTACTCAGGCACAAATATTTCCAGAATTGAGACATTTTCATCAATATTTGTAATGGAACTTAGAAAGAAAATTAGAACTCCTGACATTATAACTACTTGTATGGTTTGCAGAATTTTCATACAGAAAGAACACTAATATCTCCAGAAAATAACATTCCGAGAGAAAATTCTGCAAACCAAACCAATTGTTATAATGTCAGGACTGGGGCCTATGGAGTTGTCCAAGGGTCTGGTAGTCAGGGATGTTTTGTTAGCACAGTCTTTCTCTCTCTCTCTCTCTCTCTCTCTCTCTCTCTCTCTCTCTCTCTCTCTCTCTTATTTGTTCTAATTAGTTATACATGATAGTAGAATGAATTTTGACACATAATACATAAATGGAGTATAACTTCTCATTTTCTGGTTGTACATGATATAGAATTATACTGGTCTTGTATACACATATAGGGTAATAATGTCCAGTTCATTCTACTGTCCTTCCTACCCCCATTCTCTCTCCCCTCTTTTCACTCCTCTCTATTATTCAGCCTTTGGTTTTTGGGGACTGGCTTATTTTGCTTAGCATGATATTCTCCAGCTCCATACATTTACTGACAAAGAATCATGTAGGATCAGTTCACCAGTATGGTTCAGACAAGGTTAATTGAGGTGGCTCAAGCTACTTAAATGGATAGGACACCACAGAAACTTTTATTCAGGATCCTGCATACCGTAGGGACATCCCTGATTATTTGCCATTAAAGTTTAAGTTTTTTTTTTGTTGTTGTTGATAAAAATGTATAATTTTCTGTGTGTGTTATGGTTTTGTTATGAGATATTTTCTCAAAGTTCCAGTGCTATTGCAAGAATATTCAGAGGTAGAATGATTAGATTTTGAGGATTGTAACCTAATTGGTCCTTTGTAGTTTGAATGGGCTAATTGGGTGGTAAATGTAAGCAGACTGGAGTGGTTGGATGGGTTGTGTCATTGGTGATGTGCCCTGAAATGGAATCTGATTCATTATCCCTGTGGTCTCCCCACCTCTGTATGCTTCCTGGCCACCATCAATAGAATACCACTCCTCTGTCATACCCACCTGCCATTGTTCGGCCTCATATGGGGCCCAGAGCAATGGACTTGACTGACTACGGACTAAACCTCAGAAATCAAGAGCCAGAAAATAAACTTTTTCTCCTCTAAGTTGTTCTTGCCTGGTATTTTGGTCACAATGATGAAAAACTGACTAACAGTGTGTTTTGCTCTATAAATTTCAGTAATAGATAGATCTAAGACACTGACAAGATACAATGTCATTTTGAAGTAAACATAGTAAACATAAAAATAAATATTTTGGTTTCTTTCATCAAAAAAATAAAACAAGCTAATGTTGCTAAACATTAATATCAACAAATTTTGAAGCTGACAATGAAAATGCTATTCCAACACTACTCTGGGAAGTTACTGCATCACATATCAGAATGAAGCATATACAATTAGGAAAAAATAAATATTGAAATTTGTGCAATTGATGTAGTGGCGCTTTGGCAAACTATTGCTCTAAAACAATCCACTCCAAAACTCATTGCATTAGAGAAAAATAAATAATTTATTTTCAGATCTTCAGTTTGAAGTAAGTTATAAGAATAGCTTTCCTTCTTCCAAATAGCCTCAGCAGAGGCAGCTCAAATAGGGAAGAAGCATCCAGTTTCAAGATGGTTCACTTACCTGGTCAGCAAAGTTGGTGCTGTGTTTTGACAGCTGGCTCAGTCAAGGATGTCAGCAACCATCAAATCTCCTCTACCTAGATCTTTTGCTAATTACACTTACTAATAAGATGACAGCTGAAATATAATAGTAAGTATTCCAAGTGATAAGATGTAGACTCAATCAACATCTTCGTGATTCAACATGAAAAATAACCAGTGTCATGTGTGGAATATACTTTTTGTCAAAGGGTTCACAGAGTTCTCACTTATAATTCAAGGAAGATGATAGAGACCCCACTTTCTAATGGTAGCACATCAAAAGCATCCATGTCCATCTTTAATTCATTATGAGTAGACAAGAAGATAACTACAGAAATCCAATAAGAATCATCATCTTTTCCAAAGAAATTATCTAGGATCCAGAGAAAAATATCCCATTCTGAACACTGTAATATGAGAAAATGAAATCTAAACAGCTTACGCTGTAATGTATCTAGAAGGACACCTGACCAAAAAATAAAATGGCCTCTATAGAAACAATATAGTTAGGAAGACCACTGTCTCACACTCTTGTTGAAAACCTCACCTGAAATTGCACATTGAAATTTACAACTATAAAATTGCACTTTGAAATTTACAACTATATGAACAGTTAAATTTCCTATTTGTTTATAATCTAATTTCAGGGTACTTTTGTATTAGTTCCAACTAAGATTATACTAATTTATATAGTCATTTTAAATATATAGAAATGAAAGTCCATCTAATGCAAGTAACCCTTCAAACACTTAAATAGCTGTTTGGTAGCAGAATCAGATCTTAATCAAGTGTTCTCCCCTCCACACACAGTTCTATCTTTCTTATTTCCATATTTCATATCTGATATTTTGATCATGTGTTCCATTTCTCCTCCTATCTTCTCCTGAGGAAACTGATTAAAATATTTTTTGAATATGGTAGTATGAAATAAGTGAATAAATTAAACAAAATGCCAGAAAAATATTATTCTTCAAAAGTTAAATAAAGTACAATATTCAAAGATTCCATTTTTGTCCTGAACTTTTTTGCTCCTGATCTTTGCAAGGCCAAATTATACAGAGACTTCTGGGTCAAATACCAATTGTCAAATCATTTGAAGGTTTAAGAAAGTCAGGTCTGCAATGTTGCAATGAATGGTTTAGTGTTTTCACTTTGAAATGCTGCCTGAGAATTATTTTCAGATTTGAAAGTACTGCTGAAAGCCTTTTGTAGCAGATTCTTCTGCATGTAATATTTCCCTATTCATCATTAATTGTCTTTTGGAAAAGGATATAAATGAGTTTCACTACAGGCAAAATGGACTCAATTACAATTTCCTCTTATGCTAAAAGCAGATTTGTGAGCAAATAATAATGTTGTGTAAGTATAAGAAGGCTTTAAATATTTAAAGAGAAATTGTGAAGAATCCTGAATATTGAATTAGTAAAGCCTAATACTAATATTAATTCTAATAAAAAAAAGAATCATGGTAATCATTCATTCATTCATTCAGCTAATGTTAATGAGCTTGAATTATGAGAGACCGAAATTATATGAAGAAAAATGAACTAAAGATCAGAGCGTGGTATATTTCAATCTATTAGTTAACAGTATAGTAGCTAACTTTTTATTAATTTTTATTTGTTATTTTTGGTTATGCATGATAATAGAATGTATTTTGACATATTATACATGCATGGGATATAACTTCCCGTTCTTATAGTTGTACAATGTATGGAGTTACACTGATCATATATTCATATATGTATATAGGAACGTGATTCATTCTACTCTTTCCTATTCCTATTCCTTTAATATTTTATTTATTATGTGCTTCAGACTTGATGTTCTATTTGCAAGCATTATCTCATTTACATCTCAATGAGTTTTAGTTTCTATGATTATCTCCTTTTCAGAGATGAAGAAACTGAGATGTTACTCAACTATAAAAGTGCATTATGGTGAGAAATGAACCCACTAGGGAATAAAGACACAAAGGATGTTGTCAAGAAGAGAAGTAGTATGATAAAAAATTTCATTTTTTATTATGCATGATTATTTTATACTCAATTTCTATGAGAAATTTCTCTTGCATCTCTCTTCAACACCATTCACCCAGCATATTCCAGATGAAGATGACAAAGCAAAAAAACATAGAGAAGAAAAAAGTCCCATTCTTTTCTCTTAAACTTCAAATTTGTAGATCAGGCCTAAGACCAAAAAAAGGAAAAAAATAGCTTTCCTCCCCAAGAAACTATTAAATTTTACCCAAAATAGAGAGAAATGAAAGAGCAGGGTCTGATGCTGGTCTTCTTCCTAAAGTCCAGGGAAATGACAGAACTTCAGCCTCATTTCATGGAGAGGAGCAAATGAAATGTATAAATGGCATCTGTGCCTAGATTGAAGGATCCAAGAAAGCCCCACTATCATGTAAACTGATTGTCATATATATGTGTGTATATATACACATGTATATGTATATATATTCACATGTACATATATATTATATGCATAATATATGTTAAGTATATTATATATATATATATATATATAATATTTGTGTCTTTATATTCCCACAAACTCCATCTTACATTTTATATCAATTGAGGAAAATATCATCATGAAAGATTATCACAAGAAATATAAATCACTGTTGGATTTTTAACCTCAAATACAATCTGATAGCCAATTGGAATAAACTTTGTAAATGGAATTAAGCATGATAGGTTAAATTAGGAGATACAGATACTCAAAGAACAGTGGACATTGTTGTGGCATGTGTACATTTACAGTTACTAATCTAAAAGATATTTAATATCTTGGTAATATATATAATCAATTACAGATAGGTTTTGTTGATTTCTATGCACCAGGAATGTTAGATACAAGCAGTAGTACCTCCATATAAAGCAATCTTATATTTAGTCATGTAGAGGAAGAAGAATGAAGAGATTTTGGATTTTTTTTATTATCATGATTGTTGATAAACTGTACTAATAGTTTAAATATTGAGATGGCAAAAGATGGGGGAGAAATCAGAACACAAATGCCTAATATATCAAAAATTCATGCTACTCCTACAGAAACACACACAATTGCCCCAAAGTATTTTCCCAGCCTTTTCTAAGAAGACATAGTAACCTGTGTAAAGTAGAAAAGGCATTCTCCTGGACATGGAAATTGTTATTATTATTTTGTTATAGCTTTTAAAATACTCATAAAATTTGGCTCAGAAACTTCAGTTCCAGAGATTTAATCTTTAAAATGATCACATATAACAATACTAATGATTTTAAGATTTACATATAAATTCGTTTTCTAGAATGTCACTTGTTTAATAAAATACTGACAAGTTAATTTCTTATCAAGAAAAAATTAATTCAATTGTACTGTATCATGTCTTATAACTATGTTTTTGAAAACTATTTAGATGCATGGCTAAATACACCACAAAATAGCAAATAAAGAAGATTAAAGGCAAAATAATATTTTTTTTACCCGTGATAAATAGGTGAAAATTTGTAACAATTATCTCTGATGGCAAGCTTATGAATAATTTTATTTTCTTCATAACTTTTTATTTTCTAATTTGTTTTCTAAATTCATTTGTGTGACTTTTATGATAAAAATGAGTTATTATTTAAAGTCAAAGTAAATACACAGGACACAACATGAAAACTTAAAACATGGCTAGTTGCTTTTCAAATTCAGCCTGCATGGGTCTAACTTTGAGTACTCATGAGAAGAAAGATCAGGCCACAGGGTCAACATACAACAACACTTAATGAGTCTCTAAAGGCTCATCTTGGATATACCCCAAAATATTCAGCTGTGCTGTTGAAAATTAACCTGTGTCTTCCAACCCTCTGAGGTTTATAATACTGAAGATAAAATCTGGAAGAATTGAAGAGATAAATGTTTAACTCAGATTCAAAATTTCTTGTAGGATTCCAAATTGATTTTGTCATTATAACTAATCCTGGGTGAAATAAATTAATATATGCATTAAATTTTAAGCTGGAATGTGTTTTTGTAAAATGCTTTTCCATTACACCTACTGTTTTTATTGTTAAGTACAAAATGAAAATAACTTCAATATTTGTTTTTTTTTCTTTTGATATGTTTATTGTAACAGACTCCACACACATAATTACACTCAGATTTTTAAGAATCAAACAGGAGACTAAAAATAAAGTAAAACTTGATACATAGTTCATGTATTCCAGGCACTTCTTTGTATATAGGTACACATACAGGTGTTTCAAAACTTTTTAAAGTATTTTAATCTATTTTTCCCAGATAACAAAACTTAAATCAAACTAATATAGGATTGCTTCTAATCTGCATAAAATACTTCTATCTTGCTTTTTTGATTAAATGTGATAAATATATTTCTCACCTATATAAAGAAACCTTTGTTATCAGCTTTAATTAGCTAATGCTTTTATTATATAGCTAAAATATAATTTACTGAATCTTCATCACACTAGTGTATAATTTAGTTTAGCCATTGCATGAGTCACTAAGTGAAGTATATTCCTCAGGAAAAGACAAAATCATTGTAAGTTTTTATGAGTAAATCAACAAATATATACAAAAATTAGTACAACATAGTGGCTAAAATTTAAGTCTTTAAGACAAGAAATATAATCATTGTACATGGGATATAATGCAGATGATCAACCTGAAACACAAAAGTGTTTCATTTTTGAAACACTTTTGAACCAAGACCAATTTAAGAAATTATACAGGAAGCATATGTAGAAGACAAAAAGCCTGAACCCAATACATATTATTTTTAAAATGGAAGGAATAGTTCATGGAAAACAAATTATGTCTTTGTACATAAAATGTGGAGGTAAAATCAAGGGCTGTAAAGAAGTTACAGAGAAACATAAAGGCTCCAAAGTATTATGGGTCCAGAATATCTGTGGCTGAGTCAGGATTGCCTAGCCACTCAGCTACCACATCAGATGGAGCATCAGACACCCAGTATACACTCCCATCTGAAACAACCAAAAAAGTGGACAATAATTGTAAGATAGGTATGAGTAAGAAAAGTACTTTAGGCAATAAAGAACAGTGGTCGCTCAAGTCAGGAAGTGAACGCAGTGCTTAACGCTGCCTGGGATAATATACTATTATGGAATTTTAAACACATGTAAAAGCAAAGTGAAATTCAATAACAGCATAGAAGGTGAAGGAGAGAAATGGAAGTACATTATTGTAAGGTTGTTATAATTGCAATGGTATAACACACTTCAGAAATAGATTGTGATAGGTTAAAGATGCATACTATAAATGCTAAAGCAATTACATGAGTAACATAAGTAACAGATTTATAGCAGATCAGCTATCAGAGGAGATAAAACAGACTCATAAAATATATTCAATTTATTCCAAAGAAAGCATAAAACAAAGACAAGGTGAATAAGAACAGATGGGACAAACAGAAAACTAATACAGGATGATAGATTAAGAATAATCATACAAAGAAATAAATTAAATGTAAGTAGTCCAAACATTCCAAGTATGTCAAAGATGGTCTCATTTGATACAAAGGAAGACAACTGTATGCTGTTAAGATGAAACATACTTTAAATAAAGTTACAAAAGTATATTAAATTAAAAGAATTGAAAAAGTACACTTTATCAAACAAAAAAAAAGCTATTCCTATAAAATAATAGAGAAAAGCAGGCTTTACATGAATACTGACAGAGAGAAGGAAGGTCATGTTATAATGATATTATAATAAGAAAAGGTCAACTTATTAAGAGGATATAAAAATCTTAAGAGTTTATGCATCTAATAACAGAATATCAAAACAGATGTAATAAAACCATAACTTTTAGAAGAAGCAAGATAAATCCACAGTAAGAATAGAAGATTAAATGCCCCCATCTTGATAATCAACAGACAAGTAGACATAACATCTGTAAGCCAAAAGGAGACTTGAACAACACTCATCGACCTGACCTATTGGGCATTCACAGAGTATTTCTCAGTAATGACAAAACACACATTATTTTTAGGTGCACACAGAAATTTTACCAATGTAGGCTACATTTAGGGCCATAGGACAAATTGGAATACATCTAAAGAGATTCATGTTATTCAAAGTATATTTTTTGACTACTCTATTTAAATTACAAATCAATGATATTTAGTTATTTAGTAATGAAACAAAGATTTCTGCTACCCTACTTTTATTCAACATTGTACTGAAATCTTAACCAGAACAATAAGGCAGCCAAAAGAAATAAAAGAACTTTGGATAAAAAAATTATAGAGGTAACATTATCTATTCTCATATAACAGGAATGCTTTTTAACAAATCTCAGATTATCTACAAAAAGTAACTAAGAGTCACAAATGAGTTTAGTAAGGGTGTCAGATATAAAATTGACACAGAAAAGTCCATTTGATTTCTATGTACTAGAAACAAAGATTTTCAATTTAAAATTTTTAAAAATACCATTAATCATAACACCAAAATTTGAATACCTAAGGAAAACTCAACACAATACATAAAAGATCTGTATACCATAAAGCACAAATACTTGTTCAGATACACTAAAGTGTGTCTTAACTTTTGTAGAAATTGACCTAGTGACTGTCAAATTCATATAAAAATTCAAAAGATCCAGGATGTCCAAAATGATATTGAACTAACACTACTTTCTCTCAAAATTTATTATAAGCCTTCAATAATTAGCACGGTACAGAATTGAAGGTAAGTAAGCAAATAGATGGGATGAAATAGAGTACAGAAACAGTTCCACGAATTTGCCCATTTGAGGACAAATGCTTTGAAAAAGATGCACAGAAAACTCAGTGGAAAAATGATAGTCTTTTGAACAAACACTGTAGGACAATTGGATATTCATAGGCAAGAAAAAAATTTTTCATCTCTCTCTCAAACCATTTACAAAAATTAAATTAAATGGATTACAGATATTAAAATATAAAGCTACTCAGGAAAAAACAAAACTGAAAGTCAGAGACAGCCTTTGCAACATTATTGGGAAATGATTTTTTATCTATGATACCAAAACTATGGCCATGGAGCTTCTACTTTATAAAGGATACTTAAGACATTGAAGGGGTAAGACACAGACTGGAAGAAAAATATTTGCAAAGCAAATAACAGATAAAAAGTTTGTCTATAACCCACGAAAAAGCTCTTAAAATATAATAAAATTTAAAGAGGCAAAAGATTTAGCAGGAACTTCAATAAAGAAAATATTTGAATATCAATTAATTTCATGAAATGGATACCAAATTTCATTAACCATGAGGAAAACAACTTAAAACCAAAACAATATGTGAAGACAAATAGATCATATATAATTAAAAAGCCTGAAAATGTCAAATGTTGGCAAGGAGGTAGAGAAACTAGAACTTGGAAGCTTCTGGGAGGAATGCATAATGATACAACAAATTTAGAAATAATTTTTAACTTAGGCATGACTTTCCATATTTCTACATCATTTCACTTTGAGATATTCACTCCAGAGTAATTAAAAGCATTTGCACATACAAGGACTTGTACACTAATGTTCACAGCATCTATGTAATAGCTGAAAAGTAGAAACAACCCAAGTGCTCATCCACAGATGAACAGGCAAAGAAACCATGACCTGTTCATATAATGGGATACTATTCAGCACTAAAATGGAATAAACTACTGATATACACAGGTGATTATGATCCTTGAAAGATGGAAGCCTAAAAAGCGTGTACACTTCATGATTGCATTTATATGCAATTCTGCAAAAAGCAAGCTAGTATGCAGTGAAAGAAAGCAAGTCACTGGCTATCTGGGGATTGAGCAGGGGAAAAGAAGCCAGGTAGGTAAAGCTCACAAGATGGATACAATGTGTCCATTATCTTGACCGTGATCATAGTGTCATGATTATATAGTTATCTCAAATCTTATCCAATGGTAAACTTTAAATTAAACAGTTAATTTCATTCAGTTTTACCTCAATGAAGTTTTTAAAATAGTAAAGAAAACACTTACTAGACAATGAGGTACCTTCTCAGATGGAATAAACTGATTCAGCATGTTAAAGTAGATGTCTTAGACATAAAGCCCATGTGTGGTGTGACTTTGTTATTCTTATTATATTTTGTAACAATCATATTCTGTGATTACAACCTCACAGTTGGGCTCATTGTTGTTAAATGCTCTCTCCATCTGAGAGATAAATTTTCCTGTGGATAAGCTTCGAACATGTATTGTCATTTCAGGAAGAATGGAAATGATTCTTGCATGTGATTTGAAACCTGTGATTTAATCCAACTATATTTACTATTACAGTGTATATAGACTCTGGTTTAAAATTGAGAAAATATAATGAAATAAAATTAAATGAAATACAAAAGAAAAAAGAAAAAGAGACTCACCATCAGGGATAATTCATCTGTCTTTGCATGACACAGTGTGTGTTATTATCCCTTCTATGAATGGCCTTGCCATTTGTCACCACATGTGTAGTAGTGAGGAGTGAATAATTTTTTCTGGAATGTGTGACATACCTTTGTCACCCATTATTAGAGATCTGAATTCACACTTTTTGTGGTGTTCAATTAAAAAATAATAACTTCAACATTTAGATAACAAACACGACATAGTATAGAAATAAAAGTTTTGAAATTAAATTATGAAGAAAAAGGTGTGATGGAATTTTCCATAAATCAGGTCTGTAGTTCAAATTTCACCCTGGAAATCCAATGATTCAGTGATCTCTTTCCTACTAAGATTAAAAGTGAAAACTCTCAGACCAAACCAATCAAGTCAAGTTCCATCTTCTAATTCCTAAAAACTCTCTAGATTTCAACTGGACTGTGTAATAGCAACATCTGAATCTAAAACAGGGAATTATTCAGAAACCATATATATTGAGCCATCTCTAGGGATTTAAATAATAAAAAACATCCTTCAGATGTGAGGCTGGAAACCGCTTGATTTATGTTAATGCTGATGTGCACTTAGTGTTTTAGAAAAGGATTTTATTACTATCTAAAAGCAGCACTATATTAAACACACAAATTAGCTTCTGTTCTGTTTAGAATCTAATTATCCATATACAGGGCAAGAGTCCAGCAAGCCAGGGGCAAAAATCTTACCTTTGTAAATGGAGACTTGGATAGGGAAAGTGATAGACTATGAACTAAACAGCATTTACTACAGAATTCACACGGGACTAGGGTGAGCAGGTGTGAACAGCACCAAGGCAAAAGGCCCATTTTTTTCCTTGACATTAGGTACTGCTTTCATCTTTCTTAGAATGTAACCAAAATTAACTTTTATTTCCTTGTCTTTAAGTTTTCCTTTTGGGTACTCCCTTCTAACTCAAAAACATATTCTAGTTGTCACCTCTTTTCAGGTTTTTGCAAAGATCAAGTACCTATCTTTTGGGGGCATAGCATGAGTTCACTGATTTAATAATTTTCATTTCTTTTATCTTTTACTTTTATGATCTATCATTTATCCTTGCTGTATTTTTTTATGGGACCAATGATAGTGACCACAAAATGTGGAAAAGATATGCTTGCAAAATATCCATGCAGAAATAAACTTAGTTAAGGAAATATCACTGAAAGGAATGTTCTTTACTTAATTTATCTAGTCTAGATTGCCTGCAGTATTTAGAGGGCAGCTAGTAGTCTATGAAATGGTTAACATGGCAGGTATAGTAGCATGTCTATATCCTAGCAATTTGGGAGGCTGAGAGAAGGATCTCAAATTTGGAGCCAGCCTTGGTGACTTAGTGAGACCCTGTCTCAAAATAAAAATAAAATAAAATAAGAATTGGGAATGTCGCTCAGTGTCAGAACATCTCTATGTTTAAGCCCTAGTAGTGAACAACAACAACAAAAAGGTGAATGCCAATGGATTTCTTTTCTGTGGGCTTCTATGAAAAAGAAAACAGTGGAAAGCACATTATGGAATTTATGTAAAGTTTAATATTGAGTTAACATATGGAAAAAAACACAAAAATGCTATATATGGGAATTTTATATTCATCTCTAAATTTCCACAAATTATGGAATTGATTATCATATTTAAGCAGGTGTATGTCTCAGGAGCTTCTTTTTTCTTCCTCTTGTGAATTAAATGAATATTTCTTGAGTGTTCTTGTGACAGGTAAGGTAAGGACCTCTAGGGATACAATAGTGAAGGACACTTGAGTGCTGCTTTTCTTGCAGAGGTGAATCCAGTGAGGAAAATAATGTGTGAAAAAAATATTAATTCCAGGAGTGTCACCTATCTACCTCCCCACCCCCTCTCTCTCCTCCTCCTTCTCTCTTTTTCTGTGTGTTTGTACTGATGATGGCAATATTATTGAATTTCACTGGGTTCTTTCCAGAGGAAATTGAGAACTAATTAGTAGGGACTCAAATACTTCATCTAACTTAGGGAAGATGTTTAATAAAACAGAATGGATTTTGGCTAGTGCAAAATTATCCTTTGATACATGATATCTGAGTCTGGACACCATTAGTTTAACTTGCTTTTTATATGTTTCAAATAAGTAAATATTCTTATAAAAAATTACAGCCTGCTTCTCTTATTCTTCCCCAAATGAAAGTCATCATACAACAGAGGTTTAGATATGTGCAGTATATCATTTCACTTAATTCTAATTACCTGCAAAAAAGGAATAACTACTTTTTGCATGATGCTAAAGCTTATATCCAATTTTTTGTGTATCTTTAACATTTGCTACTTTATTTTTTAACAGCTATACAAACATACTTTGACTTTAAAAAATAAAACAAACTCTGCCTTTACAAAAGTACCTCTTCTTTGTAAAATAAATAAAAGATGAAAAGTAAAAATTGATTTTTCAAACTCTCAAACTTACTTCATTTTATATATATGTATACATATCATATATATTTAATTTTCTCTTTTCCTTTTCTTTTGTTGATGCATCTCACTTATACCTACCGGTGGGTTTCACTGTGGCGTATTCACACACACATACATAAAAACACAATTAGATCAATTTAAGTCCCCCATACGCTCCACCCTTTCTTTTCCCTCCCTGGTTTGCCTCCTTCTATCCTAACAGTCACCCTGCTACTTTCATGGAGTCCCTTTTTTCTCTTCTTGTTTCCCAATATGGAAGAAAAGATACTTTCTTCTGAGTATGAATCTTATTTCTCTTAAAATTATAGTCTCCAGAACCATGCATTTTCCTGAAAATGACATAATTTTATTCCTTTTTATGGCTGAATAAAACTCCATTGTGGGGAGTGTGTGTGTGTGTGTGTGTGTGTGTGTGTGTGTGAGAGAGAGAGAGAGAGAGAGAGAGAGAGAGAGAGAGAGAGTGTATCTTCAATTTCTTTATGCATTCAACTGTTGATGGACATCTAGGCTGATTCCATAACTTGACTGTTATGAATTCTGCTGGGATAAACATTGGTATGCACATATATCTAGAGTATGCTGACCTGAATTCTTTTGGATAAATACCAACGAATGGTATAGACAGATCACACAGTTGTTCTATTTTTAGTTTTTCAAGGAAACTCCATGCTCATTTTCACAGTGGCTATACTAATTTGCATTCGCACCAACAGTGTATAAGAGTTCCTTTCCCCCTTCTTCCTCACCATTATTTATTGTTATTTGTATTCTTGATGATTGCCACTTTAACTAGAGAAGAAATCTCAGTGTAGTTTTGATTTGCATTTTCTTGATTGGCCATTACTACTTTATCTTATGAGAAGTGTCCAATCACTTTATTTACCCATTTGGTGATTGGGTAATTTGCTTTATAATGTTGAGTTTTTAAAAAATTATTTATGTATCCTGGATGTTAATCCTCTGTCAGAAGAGTAGCTGGCAAAGATTTTCTCCAATTCTGACAGTTGTCTCTTCACTCTGTTAATTGTATCCTTTGCTTTGCAGAAGATTTTTAAAATTTGATGTTATCTCATTAATTGATTCTGTCCCTTATTTCTTGAGTGATAGGGATCCTATTCAAGAAGCTTTCTGTTCCTTTATGTTAAAGTGTTTTCCCTACTTTTTTTCTGACATTGCAAAGTTTCTGGTGGCAAACTTTGGTCTTAAATCCATTTAGAGTTGACTTTTGTATCCGGTGAGAGATAGGGATCTAGTTTCATTCTTCTACATATGAACATCCAGTTTTCCTAGCACCATTTGTTAAAAAGATTGTCTTTTCTCCAACATTGTTCTTGACAACTTTGACAAGAAACTGATGATTGCAGCTGTGTGGGTTTGTTTCTGTTGCATTGGTATAGGTGTCAGTTTTTATGCCAACGACATGCTGCTTTTCTTACTATGGCTCTGTTAGTATAATCTGAAATCAGGTATTGTAATGATTCCCACATTAATTTTTTTGCTCAGGATTGCTTTGGTTATTCTGAATCTTTTCTTCTTCCATATAAATTTTCAAATTGTTTTGTCTGTTCTGTAAAAATATCATTGGTATTTTGATGGGGATTGCACTGTAACTGTAGATCACTTTTAGTAATGTGGCCATTTTAACAATATTCATATTCTGCCTCTCCATGAATACAGGAGATTTTCCATTTTGTACAATTTCTTTTTTCAGGATACTATCATTTTCATTACAGAGGTCTTCTATCTACTTAGTTAGATTTATTCCTAGATATTCTTAAAGCTATTGTGAATAGAATTGTTTTTCCCAATTTCTTTATCAACAAATTCATTGTTGGTGTAGAGAAAAAGTATGGATTTTTTAATGTGTTGGTCTTCTAAGTAAAGGATCATATCATTTGCAAGTAGGGATAATTTGATTTCCTTCTTTCCTAACTGTATTCTTTTCTCACAATTTTTCTTTCCTAATTTCTCCTGTTCAAAATAGAATTAAAATTTAAAGTACTATAATTGAATCGGAGTGGTGTGAGTCTTTTCCATTATATTTTTAAAACATAGGACAAAAAATAGAGATTCAATCATAAAGATATATATATATCTTTATGATTGAATCTACATATATTTCCTCATATTTGACCAATATTCACATACATAGCCTATAAAATTGTGTAGTTTTAAAAGGAAGTCTTAAAGAAAAAAAGAAAGAAAGAAAGAAAAGAAAAGAAAAATCCAACAAAACTTGCATTTTTGTTACTTCTGCAACTGTAGAAATGAACTTTTAAATAATTCTTTTTTTTTAAGAGAGAGTGAGAGAGGAGAGAGAGAGAGAGAGATAATTTTTAATATTTATTTTTTAGTTCTCGGCGGACACAACATCTTTGTTTGTATGTGGTGCTGAGGATAGAACCCGGGCCGCACACATGCCAGGCGAGCGCGCTACCGCTTGAGCCACATCCTCAGCCCGAACTTTTAAATAATTCTATCATTATGGTATATAATCTAATATCCCATGGTCACTTGTGTAGTTAACATTTATTAAAGTCAATCATTTTTCTAAGTATCCTAAAATATAGTTTATATTTAGCACAATATCTTCATAAAACAGATTTTATTATTATAACTGTTTTTCAAAAAAAGGAAATGGAGACACATATAATATGGAAATGTTCCAGTAGTATTAGAAAGTTATGAATTAAAGATTTACCTCTGAAATTCTGAATTGAGAGTCTGCTCTGAATTATTGCACCATGGTTGCCTTCAAATAGCAAAAGAAAACAAAGTGGAGCAAATAAGTACATAAATACAACACAAGCCAAAGAATGGAACTGAAAGATGAATGAAATGAGTTAGACTATTTAATCACTTACTTCTGAATTTTAATATTCTTTTGTTTCATGCTTCATATTTTCTAGATTATAAATGATTTTTATAAAAATGCATAAAACCCCATCATGTATTGAGTATCAATTACTTAAATAACTGACATGTCAACTTTTCTTCTGATCTGAGGGGATATTCGTATTGAAGAATGAAAGTACATTTGCACAAATGCCTTTAAATATTAAAAAATAATTTCTCTCACTACAGTATAATAACAATACACATTTATTAGGTTTGAATATTTCAAATGCTATTTTACATACCTCCTAAGTGCATTGTTCTATGAGAACATCAGGGTAGGTAAGACAGTTCTTTCTTCATATACTTTATTATTTGGATAGATATTATATATACATGGAAATAATATAATCTAGGGTGGAATATGTAACAAAGAGATATGCAAATATATGACATAGAAGTTTCATAGTTAATCATTGAATCAATCATCTTAGTATTATTCTGACTGCACTATTACAGCTTTTGAATTCCTAGTGTAGTTGAATAACTATCTGGGATAATAACCCAGATAGTTAATATTCTTTATTGTTGAAGAATATTTTCACCAGTTATAGCAATCAGTATTGATACCTTTTTTGATTGATAGTTTTAAAAATTCTTTTGGTATATTGCTTAGTACATGCGAAGCCCTGGTTTAGATCCTAATGCTGGCAAAAGAAAAAGAAAATGTTGTTTCACTCTCTTCTGGTAATATAATTTTTTATGAGAAATCTGTAGTTATTCCAATTTTTTGTGTGTTTTCTTATATGGAATATGCTACTTTTCCCCCTGAGGATATTTTAAAGATTTTCAGCCTTTAGTAATAAGTCTTATTAGTAATAAATCTATTTTTAATATTAATCTTTTTTTTATTTCTTTGACATGCAAATTTATGTCTTTCATTAAATGTGGAAAGTTTGGATTATTGACTCAAATAATTTTTCTTCCCGATTTTCATTTACTTTTCCTTCTGGAATCCCAATTACATATACTTTAGAACTTTTAATATTTTCTTACAAGTAACTGAGGCAATCTCTTAAACTCTTTCTTTCTAATATGTGCATAGTAATACTATAATGTAATATGTAAATATATGTTATAATAATTGTATGGTTAAATAGCATTATTCTTATAACTGAGATATATAATATATTCCTTTTTATCACTTTTCTTCAGATTAGTAAATTTCTATTATCCTATCTTCAAATTCATTGAATCTTTAATATTATTCCCATTTAGTGTATTTTTAGATATTTTATGTTTCCATTCGGGAATTTCCATTTGAATCTTTCTGTAATTTCTATTTCTCTGATATTTCTAGTATTTTATTGAGTTAGGCATATATACATGTCTAGTTGTACATACCTATAATAGCTTCTTGTCTAATAATCATAAGATCTAAGTTATCTTAAGTTTGACCTAAAGATTGTCTTTACTTTCAAGAATAGGCAACATTTACCAATTTTTTTGACAAATAGTTTTGGATTGTATCTTGAAAATTGTGCAGAGAATGCTGTGGGTTATCTGGATTCTGCTTTGTCTCCCTGAGAAATAGTATTGTTTTGTTTCAGTAAGGCAATAACTTTATTCAGAATCTAACTGAAAAACTGTCTTGCATTGCATGCAGTAGGCAGCAGCCCAAATCTCAATCTAATTCTGTTTTTCCTTAGCTAGACTGTTTTGGGTCTTCTTGGTGCATGAGCGGTTCAAAGGGCAGTCAGAGACTTGAGCATATTTATAACACATCACTTTCTTATAGCAATGGTTGCTATGGATTCTGTCCTGCAGGTCATCAGGTCAGTTTTTAAATCTGAATTTAGTTGTGCTTGCTGTGTTACAATGCAGTCTGTTCTTAGAATAAAGCCATAAGAGTGAAAAAATCAATCCATGCTAATTTCTTTTTTAAAGTTTCATTCCTGTCCAAAATATGCAAAATCTATCATTTACTCATTACTTTATTCAATAAGCATTTTATCCATCGCATGCCAAGTCCAGTTGATTATGTCATATCATAGAAGTAAGTTTTGGTATAAAAAGATGTACATACTAGTTGATAAAGATAAAACACAAAAGATTGAGTATCATTGTATAGTATAAATAAAATTAATAAGAATGCTTCAGATGGCAAATTCATTCTCACACAGATTTTCAGTTTTAACTAAGATTTACACAGTTCATGTGCATCCTTCTTATAGATAATTGTGAACAAATTGTGACCTCTTCCGTAAGAGTAACAAAACACTTTATTCTGAATGTGATTATTAAATTAATATAATTTCACATTTATTGAATTAAAATGTGTTAGGAGTTTATGAAAAATTTCATGCTTAGTAACTATAATAAAAACTTATTAAACTACTATGCCAGGCAACTTTGGAGTCATAACAGCTATTGATTAGCAAAATTGTTAGAGAATTTAATTCTAGAAGTCACCTATAATTGGTTTATGGTAGACTATACTAAAATATTTTTTAATTTTTATTTTTTTAATACACAGAGTTTATAGATGCTTCTAAAATATTGGCTTCAAATATAAAGCTGCAAGTACATTTTATTGATATCAATCCAAAATAAAGTTTGGTAAGATTTTGAAAAATGTCCTCTTTTGAAGAAATACAATTAGACATTTTCCAAAATGGTATATTTTCACTTGCCAAGCTCCCTAGCATGTCCTTAATTCCCATGATAGTATTTTCATATCTAGAATAACCTTGTAGGTATGCCTAATTAGAATAGAGTTTCTGGGAAACTCTAGGATAAGATCCAACAAATTATTATAAATATTACAAATACAACTACACTATTTAAAGGTAGCAAAATTCTTTCTTGTGGAAGTATCACAGTCATATGCTTTAGTTATTCTTAGACCTCTGGTCCCAAACATGCTATTCATTTAGGGAGAAAAACACTTCCGATACTAATTGGTAGAAATAAAGTAAAAATGAGAAAGAAGCTTTCCATTTTGATTAACTTAGGCTTTTTTTCTACATTTGTTTATGTATTTATAGAATTGTTAAATATATTTTAGATAATGATTTAAAATGAGTTTTTACACAAGACATGGACTTTTGAAATGAACTTTCAAGAGAGATGAAATTTATTGAAATAAAATTTCCATTTTATTGGGATTAAATCACATTTTACTTTTGTTTTCTGATGAACTGGATGACTTTTCCTTATCATGTGAACAGACATTCTTTTTCTAATGAGCTCTGATTGTCAATGTAAGTACAATTCACTTAAAGAGTTGGCAGATTGTTTCAGTACAGGGTTGGATAGTATAAAAGAAGAACATGTATTGTGTTCCTTTATCTAGAAATTTTTATTAAATGTTTATCTCTGCATTGTAATCTGAATATCCCTAACAATGCATGAGAAGATATATCCATTTAATTTTTTCTACTGCAAAGTAAAAATGACTATGAAAAGTTTTAAAGTAAAAGGTGATTTCCTGGAAACAGATCTGATGGTAGATTTCCATTTGCTGTTGTGAAGTAATCTAAAGTCCTATAAGTTAATCTGGTTTTATGTCCATACCTTTTAGATTTCTCTCTTGCCAATTGAACTGTGCTATAAATCTAACAGCAGGAATCTACAGGAACCACAAGTTCTCTGTACAATGAATCAAAAATTAGCACATTGAGAGACTAGTCTATCCCTTCCCCAATGAATCAATGACATTTACTACACTTCCATAATAACATAAAAGTTATGCTTTGAGGTTGAACAGTATTTTCATATCTATTTATATATTATAAATAGTACCAAGCAGCCTATCTCTAGAGACAGAGTAAAAAGACAACTAGCAATATTACACAAATTGTTTGGCATAAAAATACTTTTTTCTAAAAAGAACAATTAAAAATTTTAAGAAGAGAAATAATAAAACACTTTTTTGTTCCCAGATTTCTTTCTCATCAGATTGTCACTATCCTATCATCAACCTAACTATGCAATTTAAAATTACTAAACCCAGGGAATCCATATTACAATGTATGTGGGAACACAGTGCCATATTGGAGGTTTCTGAGTATTAGCAATGCACTTTGAATCTAGCAGGAAACAGGAAGTGAAAGGAAAAAAAAAACTCTTTAGATATATTCCACAAACCTCTAAATGTTCCTCAAAACCAGACAAAAAAATGTTCAATTGTACATGTTTATGTATCTCTACATTAATTTCTATGTCATCTATATGTAGATACAAATATGAATGTAAAAATATGCCATCCTTGGCTATACTTGCTGCTCAGAAGAAAGAAGTTGTAAAGAAAGTGAACATTAAAAGTTAAAACCAACTTTGGTGTTATCTGTCCCCACAATTTTATGTTGGATGCAAGGATTTTAAGTTCCCATGCACAAATGAAGTTGTAATTACTTCCCTTTTTAATTAACCACTGATTTCAAACTCAGGAGAGCTGAGTAACTATTTAAAACATTTATGCCATAGGCAGCAGGAGCCATTGATGAGGAGCAATTAGAAAGGAGTTTTCTTTCTTTCCTTTTTTCTTTTTCTTTCTTTTTTTTTTTTTTGTGTGTGGTAGATTTGGCTAAAATTGCTCAGCTTCACCGAAGTGCTCCATTTCAAAAATAATAATTACACACACAGAAAAAGAATTCCCTTGCACGTGATCAGTTTCATAAACTGCATCCAGTTTTACTGTTCTCATGGTGCTCATCTTATGACAAGCGTTCTTAAACATTTTCAATGCCATATCTCTTTGGCAGCTTGGTGAAGCACATGGACTATTTCCCAGAATAATGTGGTTAAAAGCACAAAATAAAATATATAATATAGTAATAAAAGTCAATTGTGTCTAAATATAATGAAATTAATTTTAAAATAGAAAATTGAGTTATAGTTCAATCTGAGGTTCTTTATTAATATTAAGTAATAAGCTCTAACAGTGAGCTTAATAAGTAATATAATTTTGAAATAATGATGAGTGTATTGTGTTTTGAAATATCTGCAACAACTACAATAGATAATAATATCTGCGATTTTGGGTGGTGGTTAATTGACTACTAAACCTATTGTAGTTTGTTGTCTTCATTCATTATAGAAGGAAAAGTTAAATTTCTATTAGAGAGTAATTACTAAAGATACAACATCGTTCCTATTAAATTTCATAGTCTCCTTAAGTTCTATTCACAAATCTGGCTAAAAATCTCTGCTTTACACCAAGTTATTATTAATACATTTTATACTTCAAATGAGAGCTGGTTCTGAATAAGAAAATATGTTCATTAACCATTAATTGCTCAATTTTCACAACAACTCTAAAGTAGGAATAATTTCCTTTTACATATAAGCAAGTGGAGGTTAAAACTAGCAAGTAAGTCAATGACAAAACTAAGGGGCAAATCATTGATTTGAAAATGCAACATTTCAATTCATCTCTGTCCCCGCCTATATAAGAAGCATGCTTCTACTTCTGTTTTATGGAATGAATTCAGATAAGTGAACATTGTGGCTTTAAAAGAAAAAAGATCAGAACTAGAACTCAGGTCTTTGGAATTCCATTTAGTCATTCTCTCCCCAAACAAATAAACAAACAACAACAACAACAAAAAACTCCAAGAAATGAATGAACAAAAAACACACATACATAGCACCATCTGGTGATAGCTGCAATTCAAGAAACTATTCTCTAAATAGTCCTGAGATAGAGTGCCAAACCTCTGAAAACTGCCACTGTAGAAAGATTTTCTCAAGAGATCATAGAAGCAATTCCCCCATGAGAAAAGTCAATGATGAGTAGAATTATCTCCATCTGCTGACTAAAAGACAGTACACAATAAGATTAAGCAATCTGAACAAAAGCCAGAAGGGTAGAAAAGTGCTCACTTATGAGCATCAAGTTCATCTAACTAAAAAGCCATGCTGGGGCTTTGCATAGAGTCCCTTAAAGTTGAAGAGAAAATGAGTAAAAAAAAGTCATTTGATCATCTAGATTTCATCTGAATCTTGAGATTGAGTTAGGCCAGTGCTGCTAATGTACACTGATTAGCCAGGCAATCAACATACACAAATACAGAGATTGTTAGGAAAAGTAAGTGTGATGAGAATTGTGTAGAGGCATGGAATCTGTGCCATCAAGAATTTTTGACAATTGACTTAAGTGTTGAGGGTTAGAAAGGGGTCTATTAAGAAGAGATAAGCATTTTGGTAAAATTTAGATAATATTACACATGAAGAAGAGGATATTAATGATTCCTATTAGGAACATTCAATCTAACATTTGAAATTATTTTGAACAACAGAATGAAAGTACAAGATTTTTCTGGAGTGTAGAAAATTCTATTCGCAGTCTGGGAGAATGGATAGGAAAAGAGAAATATAGGTGTCAGAAAACACTTAGAAAGACATTAGAAAATAATGCACAACAATCATCAACCAACGTTTTGGAAATGAAAAAAAAAGTTTTGAAAAAGAAATCTTTTTCAAGACATAAAATTTCTGTCTCCAGAAAAGACTTTATGTGGGGATGAACAGAGAGACAGTGATCAACAGTATCAGGGATGACATCAAGATCACTAAGTAGGTTATCTTGATCTAAGTTATAAGACTCTTTCTGGTGATAGGACATGAAGAAGAGCAGCAGATGAGAGGTCATGCTATTATTTCATGTGTGAATACGGTAAATTTGCAGGGACAATGGGAGATCTTCATAAATTTGTTCAGTAGGAATTTGGGGAAAAAAATCCTTAGAATTAGAAGGAGATGTTAGAATCAGAAAATAGTGATTTGGATATTATAGTCTTACAGAATAAAGACAAAAGTAAAAAAAATGGATAATATGGCAAACAGAAAGAGTAGAAACAAAGAGGCAAACAAATCCAATGATGGAAGTGTAGGGTATATCTTTAATGAGGTCAGGAGGAGAAAGGGAAGCGAACACATGAAAACCTGCCAGGGAGAAGACCTTGAGTAAGTAAGTAATGACATAGGTTTGCAAGTAGGGGAAGAAACATCAGGAGAGATCAAAGGAGAAGCACAATAGTATTGTCATAGAATCAAAGCAAAGTGAGTCTCAGAAAGATTCTCCTGAACAGTAGCAGTTTTAAAGTAACGAGACCCAAAATGAGATTGTTGCTTTTGGCAATGTGGAGGTCATTAAGTTCCTCTTACGGTCAATTTGCAAGGACAGAACAATATTGCAGTAGGTTGAAAAATTAGTTGAAGAGGAGAAATTGGAATAAAATAGCTATATTTAATTCTTGAGACTGTTTTCTAGTTGAAGGTAAAAGTATGATTCTTAAATAACAAATAGGGTTAAGATTTTTTTTTATAGGACATGGAAGAATTGACCATTTTTAATGACCCTGTGGACTGGCAACAGATAAAAGCAGAAGAAAGAAATGCAGACAATAATTAGGCAAAATCCCAGGGGAGAAAAGAAGCCTAGAATTGAGAGCAAAAATATGGGAATCGTATGTGAAGAGTGTAAGAATAAGATGTCTATGGAATAAGGTGTCTATGGAAGGACAGACACATTTTACTCCCTTGGAATAGGTTTAACCCACTCTTCCTGGAGGAACTGGGATGAACTGAAGGAATCAGGCTACCCGAATTGAGTCAGCTGTGTCAAATCATAAAGCCAGCAGTAGACTATATTCTGTAGTGTCCTGGTCTAGGGCTACAGAGGCAGACCAGGGGAAGTTCTGATGCAAAAATTGGTTTCATTTTTATTATTAGATTTCATGCCAGTGGGGAAAAAGTGTCAACCAAGTATTATTATTAGAGATCAGGTTTCTCTTGATCTTTCCTACTCAGTTTGTGCAGGTCAACCATTGCCTCCCTATATGTGTACAGAGATACATGCTGTAAAAACCACTTGTTGTATAAAGTTTCACTTATCTTAAGGTAAAAAAAAAATATTTACAAGCTTACCTAACAATAGTATTAAATATACACTCTACTTTTTTATTTTAATATTATATATATATATATATATGTATATATATATATGTATATATATATATATATATATACACACACACACATACACCCTTAGCATAATATATTCTTGCTCCAATATTTCAAAATTGTTCTGTAGTGCACAAGGGTTACTGGAATTACTAAGAATGATTCCAAGGAATTAAAGGAGTCTCCTCAATGGAAAAACTTAAATAAAATTAGGGGATTGGATAAAATAGTGAGAATATGAGAGAAAGAAAAGGTACCAAATGCATAAATATAAAATGACTATCAAGCAATACCAAAGAGCCAATGCCCTGATATCAGAAGCACAGGAATATGATCTGCATAAAATCATCTGGCCATCAGTCATAGGTAACCCATTTTATATTGTATACCAACTGATATTTTCATTTAGTAGAAATGTTATTGTACTTTACATAATACCCACTGTAAAATCAGACTTTTTGTACATATTTTGGGGAAAATCACTCATTTATATTCTGGTGGTGGTGGGATTTTAGTGATAATGACTAATTTTGGGTTCTCACTATTCAGGCCTGAGAATTACAAACCCTGGGTTCCCATGCCTCACTTTGGATAACAGAAGAACATGTGACTCACATTTGACTGAGGTCTTCCCTGGGAATTTTCTCACTGTATGATGTGGATCTGAAGGTGAAGGGATTGTGACACAGGGCACCATTATCAATGAAGGAGCCTATTAGAGATAACTGACAAAAGAGAACCAAAACCATCAAGGTGTGCAACCAGAACTCCAGTGCTTGAAGTTTTCAGATCTTCTCTGGTTCCTGAAAAGTGACCTTTATTTTTATTTTTTCCAAATGACCTAAATATATTTTCATCTAAGTAATTTTGTGTCAGGGTTTTTGTCACTTATACACTAACTAATATCTATATTGTATGGAATTCAGTTTTCATTCATTTTACCTGACTCTATGGAAATAATTGATTCAGTAATATAATCCATATTTATGATAATTAGGGTAGAGTAAAGGCTAATATTTGATATGGTAAATACCATTTTCAAATTAAAAATGATAATAAACACACTCCTAAAAGTAATACTTTAACCCCCCAAAATTACAAGTGCTACTTGGTGCTTTAATCTAATATATCTTGCTGAACAACTACTTAGAGAACAGTGTATATTTTTTTCTGGAAGGTGTTTGATAATTTTAAAAGTATTTTTTATTGTTAGAAATAAGATGAATACATTCATATTGTTAAATCACCAGACTCTATTCAAGTTAACATTTTTGTGGATTCAGAGAAAATTCAAAATGGGTGTTTCACCCAGAGATAATTACTATCTCAAATCTCATGTTTATCCTCCCAGATGATATCCTTCTATTTCCATACTTAGAAAAATATTTATAACTCTATGTATTTGTCACTATGTTTCTTTGTGTATTTTAATATAGATCTAATATTAAACCCTTTTCACTCATTAATATGCTTATAAGATTTTTCCATGGAAGCAGACTTAAAATTAAATTATCTTTTTAAACCAAGTATTTTCCCCTGTAATATTGATAAGTAAATAGTTTACTTAGGCCAATTACCTAAGTAGAGTATGGATTAGTGAATAGTTGACCATATTTTTCTGCTTATTCCCAACAACAATCAAGCTGTCTGTTGCTCCTAGACCTCTGGCTTCTCTCTTATTCTTTCTTCTTCTCTTATTTTTTCTTCCACCATCAACATCACAAGGGACCAGTGTTTCATGAAGAACATCTCCCCATATATAGTGTATGACAAAAAGAAATTAAAAAACTCTTAAGGTTAAGAATGCGAGCTAATTACTTGTTTAAAATAAGTAGCAAATAACAAGAACTAGTAAGTTTTGGAAACAGGATTTGGACACTCATCTTTATTACTCTGAGATAACATCAAGGAATTCGTTTCAAAGTCTGATGAATTAAATTTAAAACTTCCCATGCTAAGGTAGGGCTTGAGTCAGACAATACTGCCCATGTAATTGAAATATTTGTGTTTCTCTTTTATGTCATAGTAATTTTGGGGAGAAGTCATCTGTAAATTGACTTTATACAAATTTAGACATATCACAATTAAAATTGTTACCTTGTATATGTTTACACTTGAGATGGTAAATTAATTTAACCTTTGACAGAACTCATGGCTAGTAATAATTCTCCTGAAAGTAATGTGCACCAATATTACACTATCCATTGTGTGATGTTATCTAAGGAAGGAAATAGTAAGTCTGCAAATGCATCAAATGCTTTTTAATTGTGCTAAACAACTTAGCCAGGATGCAACTTCATTGACATTTTCAGAATGTTGTTTATTTCTTAAATGATCAATAAGAACTGGTCTTTGTGTCCAATCATCTTGATAGCAGATAGTCAATATAAGCCACAATAGGACCAAGTCATGTCTTAAAAGCAGAGAAACAGAAAAGCTAAGAAGCTGTGACCATGGCAACAAGCAGGAAAGTTATACTCTGAAAGGTTGAAAGCATCTACTCTTGGTGTTATTCAAATGCTATTTGTTAAACAGGGCACTTTGGAAACAAGGAGTGATCTCTCATCAGACTTTAAATCTGTACCTTTTGCTGAAGTAGAACAAGTGCTAAATTCAAAAGATGGAGGTTCATTCTCCAACCAAACATCTTCCTACTCTAGCACAATTTCACTGTCTAAAGATGTAACAAGTTTTCATTAGAAAAGTGTCTGACAGCATCTCTGGAACTGCATGGTACTGAGTACTTTGGTTTCCACCTGTAAGGACCAGGCTTATGTGAATTGTATACCAATAGGTAAAATTGGCAATTTTTTTTAATAAAATATCTTTTAGACAAAGAAGTTATGGTAGACTCATAAAAAAGTAGTAAGTATCCTTTTATATTTTTCCAATCTAAAAAACATATTAAGTAAATTTATCCCAACCAGGGCAATAAACACAAATCCAGATCACTGAGTTTTCTCTAAAAAAAGGTCAAGAAGATGTTGGATATTCTACACATCTTAAGTAAATTAAGTCACCTAGGAATCTATTTTATTTATGAGATATAAAATCTCTCTTTTATGTTCTCCTGTTTCAGATTTAATCTATGCTGTGTCATAGAGCTTGTATTATAAAGTAAAGCATTTTATGAGTTGAACAGATGGTTCTGTTAATATAACACACTTGAGTTATTTAAACTTACATCATTGTTTATACAGAAGTGATCTTAAAAGCACCTCAATAAGGATATGAATAGCATATTTTAATTATATTTAATGAAATGTCAGAAAACCACACATTACCAGAGACGAGTAAATTAAAATTAGCCCTACAATTTTCATAAATTTAAATTATTGTTGTTAGACATCTTTGATGTTTGTTGTATAAATAAGTTTTATTAAATCAAAACCATTAAAGATATCAGTTAGTATCCAAAATTTAAATATATGTGTTTTAAGGATAAATTGAAAAGTTCGTATTCTTTTTCTTTCATGCAAAAGATTTACTCTTTTATTCTTAAAAAGAATGTGTTTCAACTAAAAATCAGGAGTGTGATATTCAAGTTTAAAGCTTATAACAAGTATCATATGTGGAAATCAACTTCAGCAAGTAAAATAAATGATTCAATAAATGAGAAACTAATAAAAATACTATGCCTTAAATCATGTTTTTCTATTCACCACTCCTAGTAGTGGTTGAGAGAATTGATGAAATATGAAGATAAAACTTTTCTCAGCCTTTCTGTAATTATTATTGTAAAAGAATTGGGATCTTGTCTAGCAACCTAGAGCTACCATTCTTATGATGTCTCTTAGTTTAAGAGCTACAGAGGAAGTGCTAATAGATGCTTGACTCTCTTTGGGTCCTTTTTCTGCCTTGAAGATATACTTAATAATGTGGGAGCCAGTATTTTCTAGTTCTCTGTAACAAGATCAGGAGAAACTTCACTACACGTGAGAAATAAGCATCCAATTTATGCAGACTTAAAAATATCAATCTGTTCATCTAATTATGTAATAGCATTATATTGTACTACACTCTTTAAAGATCATCTCTCATGATGCATTATACATCATTGTAATGCATATATATATATATATATATATATATATATACATGCATTGTGTGTGTATATATATATGCTTATAAATATGTTTCTCATTCTCTATGTATATATGAATCACTATGGCATCTGCAAAAAGAATACTATATAAGTAATTATAAGTTATGGCTATTGTAATCATAGGTACAAGTCAAGTCTACATTAATTTTCTCTGTCATGGTTATTTAAAACACTTTGTTCCAATATTTCTTGCCTTATTGTGGATTAATCTGTTTCATTTTTATTTTATTCTTTTTCTCCAGTACAATTACAGAAAAAAAAAGAATTAGTTTTGTTCTTTTGATTTTTAGCATTCTGGACCAGGACTAAAAATGGTTAAAAAAAAGATTACAAATATTTATAGAAAAGTTTGGAAATCTAGAAATGTTATTTAAAGCTTAAATGGCTTTACTAGGTAATCTGTCCTAAATCTTTTTTGTTGGTTCTTCACCAAATGTTGCCCCCTTTTTAATTCTCAAGATTTCTATGTTGCATAAGAAAATTATAGAAATAGTGTACACTGAGGGAAAGGAAAAGGGAGTTCATCTCCTGACAATTATTTTAGGATTAACTGAAGGAACTTAAGATGAATTGTGAGAAGAGGGCAATTCGTAGATTGACATAACAACTGTATAAAAATGTTTATAGAATTGTCACATGGAAGGGCTGGGGATGTGGCTCAAGCGGTAGCACGCTTGCCTGGCATGCATGCGGCCCGGGTTCGATCCTCAGCACCACATACAAACAAAGATGTTGTGTCCGCCGAGAACTAAAATAAATAAATAAATAAATTCTCTCTCTCTCTCTCTCTCTCTCTCTCTCTCTCTCTCTCTCTCCCCCCCTCCTCTCTCTTTAAAAAAAAAAAAAAGAATTGTCACATGGAAGAAATTGAATAATTTAATTCCCCAATTCCAAATATTTAGGTATAGAAATCAGAGATGTGAACCAATGGAGTCAAAATATAAAGATGGCCACCTGGTTGTTAGGATAGGACCAATATGAAAGTGGGCTGCTCCACAAAGTTTAAATTCCCTGACAGTAACACATTCAAGTTGGACAGCTAAGAGCTAAAAGAAATAAAGCATAGTATATCTGATTGTGACTAGCTTGGACTGCCTTTTGGTCTCTTCGAGTCATGAGATGATAATAAAAAGACAGTGAGGAGTGGAAATAATATTCTGTAGTATATACAGTTTTATGTTTTCAAGACTAGTCACCTTTACCTCCTGGATTGGTATCTGATTGCTGACTTTGTTTAGTTTTGAAAAACTTTCTAATATGGGAAATAAAATCAGCATTTGGATGAATCTGTATAGGAGAAAGAATAAAAATACATGGTTTCACCTTCTTCTTCTTTTTTTAAATTTCTAGATTATATTTTATTTTTCAAAATTTCTAGGTTTTTAAAATTCTAATTTGTTATATATGACAGCAGAATGCATTACAGTTCATATTACACATATAGAGCACAATTTTTCATATCTCTGGTTGTATACAAAATATACTCACACCATTCGTGTCTTCGTACATGTACTTTTTGTAGATTTGTGTTAGTTTTTTTGTTTGTTTGTTTGTTTGTTTTCTGTGACCAAATTACCTAACCAGAACAACTAAAAAGAGGAAAGGTTTATTTTGGCTCTTGGTTTTTAGATTTTTAGTCCAACTCCATTTTTTTTTTGACCAACTCCATTTCTCTTGGCCTGAAGTCAGTCATCATGGCACAAGAACACTGCTCACCTCATGGTGGCCGGGAAGCAGAGAAGGGAAAAGATGAACCCTTCCAGGTCAGACCCTTAGTGACCCATCTCATTCAGGGATACTCCACCTGTCTACAGTTACCACTCACTCTCTTTAAACTAGGAATGACTGATTAGGTCACAGCTCTCACAGTGCAATCATTTGACCTCTGATCATTTCTGCATTAACACAGGAGCTTCCGGGGGGCACAGCATATTGAAATCATAACAACTACTGTAAAGATAATAGTTATTGTTTAGTCCTTATTTTCTTTTCTTAAAATATGGCATTAGCTATTCAAATAGATTGGCTATGGTTCCAACTGCCAAAACAAAAAACCTCTACTCATAGAGAATAAAAGAGAATAAAATTATGGCATTTGCAGGTGAATAGATGAAGTTGGAGAATATAATGCTAAGTGAAGCAAGCCAATCCCCAAAAAACAAAGGCTGAATGTTTTCTTTGATATGAGGATGCAGATGCATAAGGGCAATGGGGGGGCATGGGAGGAATGGAGGAACTTTAGATAGGACAAAGAGGAGGGAAGGGGAAGGCGGGGGCAAGAGGGTAGGAATGATGGTGGAATGAGTTAGATATCATTACCCTAAGAACATTTATAAGACACGAATGGTGTGAAAATACTTTGTGTATAATCAGTGTCTTGAAAAATTGTGTACTATATGTGTAATATGAAATGAATTGCATTCTGCCATCATGTATAACAAATCAGAATTTAAAAAAAAAACACATTGGACTTTTTCATTTCATATTCTCAGGAAGTTGTTTATAAAGTACCCAGGTTCCAAATCAGTGTTTAAGCTTAAGAGAAATTAAAGTACTAGAAAGACAACAGGGAGAATATAAAATACAACTTACATTTATATTTACTCCAAATATAAACATATTTACTCCAAATATAAATTAAGGTTCTTGAAGTAATTCTAGATTTTTATTTGCTGGTCTTTTTTCCTTCCTGCTTTTTCCATTTTTGTCTTTCATGGTTCTTTATATTTTTGTGCCTTTTCTATTCCATTAGGTCTAGTTTGTAAGCAATCCAGAGTTAGGGTAAATGTCAAACAATTGAATTTGTGACCTCCCATGGGAGACTCAGGTGGGAAGCGTCCTTTTTTCACTATCATCTGACAAAGAAGGATCATAATGGGTGCTGGGGATAAAGCTAAAATAAAATATGATGTTCTAGACCTTAACATATGGAGCCTTTTCTTAACAGAACAATAGAGCTTTGCTTTTATCAAGTTCAAAGTATCTGAGAAGAAAAAAGAGAGGATGAGCTGCAGTTATAGCAGGATCTTCACTGATATGTTATTATTATCTAAAAATGTGTTCTTGCAGAATGATCAGAATGATGCTTAGGATAATGAAACTCTTCTTGCCATCATTCCTCGAATGTCTCCTTCTCCTTTAGTGATCTCTTACTTTGAAATCTTTTGTAGGAAAAATCAAAAGTTACTCAAAGATGGTTTCTTTTCATTTATCTTGTGAAAGACAATTATTTAAGAGATTTGTGCTAGATATTCCAAAGTGAGAAAGGAGAAAAAGGGAAGTCATTGAATTGGAGAAGAGGCTAAGTAAAACATGTTTTATTAAATAAGCAATAAAGGTCAGTGGATATATCCAGAATATAGATACCCATGTTCCAAGTAAGTGGCAAACCTTCAAAGATCTATTGCTTTTGTTTGTGTCCAGGTAGTCTGGACCCCAGGAATCAGGGCATTTATATCACCCAAAGCCTACCATAGGTCTACTTAGAAATAAAGCAGAACATCTACTTGCCATGCCAAAGCATAGTATAAGTTTAGACAAATAAAGTGTTAGCAACAGGCAGGTGGTTGAAATAGACCTGGTTTTTGCCTCAGTGTGCCATATAAACTTCAGGAGATTTCTTTCATAATCCTAAAACTGGAGAACTCATTCCTAAAGAGAAAAATATATTGAATTTACTGCCAGTTGAGATGTTTATACATCTGCACTGGTCTCTTATAAAAATTTTGTATCTGTTCATTCATATTCATTTTACCCATACTCTGTAGCTTAGGTTAATTTGAATAGTAAGTAAATCTCAGATATATCTCATTAAATACAATAGCCAGTTGTTTAATTACATATAAATACATGACATACTTTGTCATAATATTTGTTCACATATTTTTCTAATAATTATTTAGATTTGGGATATTTCTTGTTTAAAGGTTGTTTTGATGAGAAATTGAAAAAGTCATCTTAAAATTTCATGCTACTCTTTTTCCAATCGTCTGATTTTAAGATTGAAAGTATCTGAAACTTAGAGGATTTATTGATTAATAGGTTTACCATTTTGAAATGCGAAACATTTTATATGTACAAATAAGGATTTTTCATAGTATTAAGTAATCAAAATAAAAGAAAGAAATTGAAAAGTACAAATTCAAGTCATAACCCTTTATTATAAATATGCATATTTATTTAAAACCCTTAGAATGTTTACTAATTTTATAATATGGAAATGTCTTTAAAATATTCTTTATTGGTAGGTGATTGAAAGAAGTAATTAAAAAAAAGAGTGTGTCATTTAATGAAAAAATTAGAAATTCACTTGATTTAGCAATGTAAGTGAATTAGAAGATGGTGGCTCTTGGGTGTCATCTGGTACTTGTGCATATCACCTTGGTTCACCAGGACTTGGAGATGGCAACCTGCTCCAGCATGTTCCTTTACCCCCTAGGCTGCTGTGCCTTGAAACAGATAATTATAAAGCTCAGGATCTGGAACCATTTAAATAAGCTCCACAATGCACAAATGCTTAGCAGATAACTGTATTGAGACAAGTTAGATCTGAATATGTCATGTTACTGGATTCTTCCATTGGGTTAAATGACCTTATGAGAGGCTCAATACAAACTTGATCCTATCTATTGTCAATTGAATAACCTTTATACAAAATCTAAGAATTCCCAGAACCAAAAAAGGAACAAAAGTTGTAAGGAGAAACAATGCAGGACTTTCTAACATGGACTTATCTGAAATTAATAGAAGAGTCAGAGAAAAATAGATTTTCAGGTCACATCTAGATTCCTTTTAAGATTATTCAGAGGGAACTCCTTAGATCTCCCCCTGCCCAACTCTCTCACCCTCTCTCTCATTCTTTTCTTTAAATTTTTTTTTTTTTTTTTTTTTTTTTTTTGTGGAACTGAAGATTGAATCTGGATGCACTCTACCAATGAGTTACATCCCCAGCCCTTTTAATTTATTTTTTTTGTTTTGAGACAGGGTCTTGCTAAGTTACTGAGGCTGGATTTGAACTTAAAATTCTCCTGCCTCAGCCTTCCAAGTCACTGGGATTACAGCTGTGTGCCATGATGTCTGTCTTTAGATTCTCTTAACCATAACTGATAAAGTGCAAAAAAAAAAAAAAACCACACCCATAATTAACATTGCATCACTGTGCTTTATTAACATGCTATGGCAGGCTGGTGGAAGACTGGTTCTCACAGTGGGTGTCCTTGTCTAATCACAGCCATAGGAAACTGTTTGGGTTCAAGGTTAGAAAGGACTAAAACAATTCAAATGCAGAGGAGTTTGAATAATAAAATTTGGTAACAAATAAATAAATCCATGAAAGGAAACTATTAATTTGCAGAGGAAAGAAAAATTAAGCCATAGTCTATGGTTATGAAAAGAGAGGAAATATTGAGAGAAATTCTCTTCAATGTTACATTGCTCTTTTTCATATAGTTAAAAAAATATGACAAATATATTCTCACATGTGTTTTCCATCAGAGTTTTAGAACATCTGCCACCATTTATAAGCCATAATATTTAATGAGATAATCTTTTTTAAAAAGAAAACAACATGACATTTTCCTCCAGGCATGTTGAGGATATCAATACGGATGGATTCATTTGAAGCCTGATGACCCATTAGAAGAATGATCGGACACAGTTCAGACGAGACAGAACAGGCAGATCACACCGGAAAATAAGACTCCTTTTAATGTCAGAAAGCACATCAGCCAATGTTGATTTTCATGAGGCTATTCCATCCCATTTTTGGCCAGTTTTTATGGCCTCTCACTTTGTAACTTACTTAAGATAATCATAATTATTGGTCAATATATGCAAGGGTGGCCGATTTGCAGGCCAACTCAGATCCATGGATGGTTCTTGGCAATTTGGGTAGAAAAGGATTTTCAGGTCCCATCTAGTTCAGATAGATAGACTATCATAATTAATTGTCAGTGATTCCCATGGTTACTAAGTAGAGAGAAGAGAAAGTGCTATCAAAATTGTGTTATGGTTATGTTTGACCTCTCTTCTGATATGGAGAATGTCAGGTAGCTTATCATGATATTTTATTTTATTGACTCATATATTTAAATGTTAATTCAATAAACTTTTAAAAAGTATATACTATGTGGTACGAATTGAACTAGGTACAGGGATTTGCCCCTACTTCACAGTTTGATATTCAGTAATGCTATTAAAATGCTAAAAAAAAAAATTGGTTTTAATAATGTCATGGAGACATACCCTCAGCACTAAAGTCTTTCAGGAAGGGCTTTTGATATTTTCCTGCTTTAAATGTAGCCCCATTCTGACTTTCTTCTACCTCTGATTTTTATGATTATTTTAGCATCTCTGTTACATTGAGGGTGGAAGTGATTTTTTGAGGTTGAGGTGCTTGTCAGTGCTTTTCCTTCTGTCTTTTCTGGTGCTGGGTAAAGAAAGAACAAGTTTATGAAAACTCACTCCCATGTAAGACTACTGAACGGAATCAATCCCCTAAACCAAGGGTCTCAGAATTCTTCAGTCGGAACCCCATGATCCTAATAGTCCTCTAGGTCTGCTTATTCAAAATTTAATCTGCATGGGAGAGAGTGTTCAGAGTTTTGCCTCTAACCTACAGTGTTCCACTGATGGTAAATTTGTGCTTTTTGATTACAGAGAAAGAAGCCATAATTATTGGAGGTCATGAGAAAGACTTAACTTGAAACTTGATATAGATCTTGATGAAAAAGAAAGAAGAAATATGGAGTCGAGAGAAAGACAGTATTTCGGTTGATAGGGGAAACAGAGAAGATTGATATTGAAGAACAGTTTCCTTCATTGTATGTCCTAAAGTTTAAAGATCTATTAGGGATTATTCATTTGAATGGATTTTTTAAAAAAAGTGTTGGGGTTGGATTGTGGAGATATTTGAACAACATTGTGGAGATAATTGAACAACATTGCATATCATGATATCCATATCATCTTTAAAAATGTTTTTAAGGTTATATTTTTCAAAATGCCTCATAACACATCCTTGAGATAGCAGAGCTGAGCTTGGTCCAAAGGTCACATTTCTCTGGGAAGGTTAAATTTCAATACATGCTATAAAAAGCTAGGGGAATACATTGCATACCAATGACTAGATATATTTTCTTCTGGAAGGTTTAACAAAAGAGACTATCCTGTATCTTCCCTCTTTAAAAAATGGTATGTGCAATATATATTGGCATTTAATTAACAATGAAGAAGATGCTTGTATAAATGTATAAATGTCATGTCAACTTGAACTTCAAACTCTGAAATTTGGTCTACATGTAAAAACTGTCTAAAATTAGAAAAGAAGCAAGCAAGCAAAAGTGATAGCTTTTAATGATTCTTAGAAAGAAGAAACTAACTCATAATGAACCAAAATACACATTTATCAAAATTAAAGTCTTGGAATTTGTTTCAACTTTGAGGTCTTGATCTCTTGGACTTGAAATATTATGAAGAATACAGGGCAAGTATAAACAAGTTCCTTATGGTCTTTATGTTTCTAAAATCAGGATAAGAGTATAAATCCTTAGGGGGCATGTGTAGCCTCACTTGGGGTTTATTGTACTGCCTTAAAAGGATAGATTAATTTATATGGTATGAATATTTGTGTCTAATGTTGTGACATTTATTCAATACCAAAGGAAAAAAATCACTCTTAGGATTCATGTAATAGTTCTAATTAATCCCACCTTGATTTGGCAGATAATTTATGGGACAGTAATACAGACCAACAAGCTTCCAATTACATATACACACAGTTATTACTTATTATTTCCATTTTTTCTGTCATTATTTCCTGAAGGTGTATAAAAATTAAATTAATATAAGAGCTTGAACAAAATAGATTTACGGATGGAAATCAAATGACCAGTTTGGAAGTATAGAATTGTTTTGATTGAGCATAATTTTGACCCATTCCAAGATACTTTAAGATAAATGTAATTGAAATAAAGATATTTTTTTTACTGGAATTTGGTCATATAAATCAGGATTACGCTTATAAAAAATCCTTATTTGAACAATGGATCTGTGAATACAGATCATTTCTCTTGCACTAGAAATAACACACATACAAACACATACACCTGCATATTGTTAACTGCCCATATATTTCTCTAGTAATTGCTAAAGGAATTGAGTTCACCAACCTTCTTCTAATTTCCTAGGTATTCTAAAATCAGACAGCTAATCTCACCCACACCTCACACACCAAGTCAAGCAAAAATGGAAAGAACTCTTAAACTCTGCTTGTCTTTTCTATTCCTTTTGTAAAAGCTGACTGTTTATGTAAATCTAGACATTAAAATGTCAAGGGACTCTGAAGTCATTTTCACTGTCAGAGATGAGACCTGTCAAAGCATTATGACACACTTGAGTACTGGGACATGAATGGATAAGGTAGCAGTGCCGTTAAGGCTCTGCTATCAAAGAGGGCTGAATATTTCATGAGTCACCTTAGCTCATCATTTCTTCCTGGATCTGTAAGATGTGGGAGCTAATGTATAGTTAAAATATAGTTCTCAATCATGAAAGAAAAATCACTCATCATCCTATACTACAGCGTTTAGTCTGTATTTTTAACTTTAGATAAAACATTGAATTTAGAAAAATTACTGGGAAAATTTTCAGGATATAAATGACATTTATAAATTTTATAGTAGGCAATTTACATTATTTAAAAGGAACTCCTCAAGGACATATAATTACTTACACTTTCAAAACATACTGGGTATATTATGTTGACTGAGCATGCTTCAGATGCAACTAATAGTAGCACCTTGTCAGTAAATTCTATTTTTTGTTTTAAACATGAAAACAGACGGATACCAGAGAAATGTTTGAAAAAACAAGTCAAACAGGAAAAGAGAAACTTTCTATCCAATGTGGATCTATTCTATGAAACCCCAAGACATAACCACTGTTAAAAGTTTCATGTCTATGTATTAATTTACACATAAATATATTTCTCTCACTCTCCCATCTATCTACACATGTACATATATCTTTGTATATATATGAGTTTATGAATACCTTAATGTTGATAAGATTGCCCTGTACATTTGCTTTGCAGCTTGAATTTTTCCCTTATATGAAGAAGACCTATCCATATCATTACATTAAATCTATCTACTTTTAATGGTTGTGTAATATTCCACAAAATAAATAAATAAGTTTTAAGTGTTTTTAATTCTTAACTCATATAAAATACTACAATAAATATTCTGTGCATTATCCTTCTCCATAAATGAAAGCAATTTCTAAGAAAAAAGTACATCAGACAGTAGGTCTGGGACCATCCCTCAATTGGCAGGCATCCGCCACAGCCCAGCCCACAGAACCACCCCTTCCGACCAGCAGACTACCAAGTCAAGCCCAGTGGCCCAGATCCAGCCACACAGGCCTGTGTGGGACCCAGGCTCACAGTAAGCCCAGGTTCATCCTTCCACCAGCAGGCAACCACCAAAGACCAGCCTCCGGCACAGGGCCACCCCTGCCAATTAGTAGAGGCCAAGCCTGGCAGCCCAGATCTGCCCATACTGGCCTGCATGGAACCCAGGCTCACAAAAGGCCTGGGTCCATCCCTCCCCTGGCAGACACCCACTGGAGCCCAGCCCCTGGTGCAGGTCTGCCTCTTCTGACCATCAGAGTAGTGTGGGAGCCCAAGCTCGGCCCAGATCCACCCACATCAACTTGCACAGGACCCAGGTTCAGGGTAGGTCTGAGTTGACCCCCACCTCCCCACCTGGGAGCCTAAGCCTACACCACTTCCATCTTGGGACACTGCAGTCATCACCATAGCCCTCCAGACTCAGCAGCCCCTAACTTTTTGACAGCAGACAGGGCCTAGAAGCACCTGCACCTCAGAGCAGGCATCCCAAACAGAGTGAGGTCCACCCTTTCAGCCCCATCTCTTTAAGATATTGCTTCCATTTGGGGGCACCTCAACTACTATCTCGAGTTACCTCGGCTACTGCTGCCACCGCCCTTTACGCAGTAGCATACATAGAGGGACACCAGCAGGGTCTGGAAGCCCAACATCAAGGTGAGGTACAGATAATTTACACAGGTGACTACAAGAACATAGGGAAGAACTGTAATATCTCAGATCCACACTGCAAGAAAGGAAGACACATAGACAACATGAAAAAATAAGGGAGGAAAGTGGCCCAAACAAACCAGGATACGATAGAAACAAAACCCATGGACACCAAAGTTGATGAAATGTCAGAGAAGGAATTCAGAAAGTTCATAATTAAAATGATCTGTAAATTAAAGAATTAACTAAATGAGCAAATACAGGCAAAAATTGATCACACCAACAATGAGATAAGAAAGAAAATACAGGTAGCAAAAGATGACTTCAAGAAAGAAATAGGAACTCTGAAAATAAAAACAGTCAGAAATCCTTGAAATGAAGTAAAGAATAAATCAAATAAAAAAACTCAATAGAAAGGATAACCAATAGACTAGATCACTTGGAAGAAAGAACTTCAGATAATGAAGACAAAGTATACAATCTGGAAAATAAAGTGTATCACACAGTGAAGATAGTAAGAAACCATGAAGAGAACATCCAAGAATTATGGGATAGCATCAAAAAATCAAATCTAATAATTACTGGGATAGAGGAAGGCACAGAGTTTCAAACCAATCTCTTCGATGATACAATATCAGAAAATTTCCCAAGCATGAAAACAAATTGGAAAACCAAATACAAGAGGCTTACAGGACACCAAATGTACAAGATTACAACAGATCTACACCAAGGTACATTATAATGAAAATGCCTAGCATACAGAATAAGGATAGAATCTTAAAAGCTGCAAGAGAGAGGAATCAAATCACATATTTGGGGAGACCAATTCATATCTCGGCAGGTTTTTCAACCCAGACCCTGAAAGCCAGGAGATAGTGGAAAAACATATACCAAGCTCTGAAAGAAAATGGATGCCAACCAAAAATCTTATATCCAGCAAAACCAAGTTTTAGATTTGATGATGAAATAAAAACCTTCCATGATAAACAAAAGTTAAAAGAGTTTACAACTAGAAAACCTGCACTACAGAACATCCTAAGTAAAATATTCCAAGAAGAGGAAATGAAAAACAATGATAAAAACCAGCAGAGGGAGGTACTACACTAAAGGAAAATATAATCAGAGGAGAAACCAAGTCACATTAAATATCAAAAATAAACAAAAATGGCTGGGAATACAAATCATTTCTCAATAATAACCCTGAATGTTAATGGCCTAAACTTACGAATCAAAAGACATAGGCTAGCAGATTGGATAAAAAAAAAAAAAAAAAAAAGAACCAACAATATGCTGCCTCCATGAGACTCATCTCATAGGAAAAGACATCCACAGACCAAAGGTGAAGGGTTTGGAAAAATCATACCACTCACATGGACTACAGAAGAAAGCAGGTGTTTCCATCCTCATATCAAATAAAGTAGACTTCAAATTAAAGTCAATCAAAAAGGACAAAGAAGGACACTACATACTGCTCAAGGGAACCATACACCAAGAAGACTTAATAATTATAAATATATATGTCCACCAAATTGGAGCATCTACATTCATCAAAAAACTCTTCTCAAGTTCAAGAGTCAAATAGATCACAACACAATAATTTTTGGTGACTTTAACACACCTCTTTCATCACTAGACATATCTTCCAAACAAAAGTTGAACAAAGAAACTATAGAACTCAATAATACAATCAATAACTTAGACCTAACTGATATATATCAAATATTTCATCCTTCAGCAAGCAGATAAACTTCCTTCTCAGCAGCATATAGATCTTCTTTAAAACAGACCACATATTATGCCACAAAGCAACTCTTAGCAATTATAAAAAAGTAGAGATACTACCCTGTATTCTTTCAGATCATAATGGAATGAAATTAGAAATCAATGATAAAATAAGAAATAAAAGCTACTCCAATACCTAGAGAATAAATAACATGCTACTGAATGAGCAATGGGTTGCAGAAGACATCAAGGAAGGGATTAAAAAATTATAGGTTAATGAGAACACACATACAACATATCAAAATCTCTGGGACACTGTGAAAGCAGTTCTAAGAGGAAAGTTCATTGCATGGAGTTCATTTCTTAAAAGAAGAAAAAGTCAACAAATAAATGACTTAACATTACACCTCAAAGACCTAGAAAAAGAACAAATCTATACCAAAAGTAGTAAAAGACAGGAAATAATTAAAATCAGAGCTGAAATCAATGAAGTTGAAACAAAAGAAACAATTGAAAAAAATCGACAGAACAAAAAATTGGTTCTTTGGAAAATAAATAAAATTTACAGACCCTTAGCAATTCTAATGAAGAGAAGGAGAGAAAAAACTCAAGTTACTAGCATCCATGATGAAAAAGAAAATATCACAATAGACACTACAGAAATACAGAAGATAATTAGAAATTATTTTGAAAACTTGTACTACAATAAAGTAGAAATACAGAAGTCATTGACCAATTTCTAGACTCATATGATTTGCCCAAATTGAATCAGGATGATGTACACAATTTAAACAGATCAATTTCAAGCAACAAAATAGAAGATGCCATCAGAAGTCTACCGACCAAGAAAAGCCCAGGACCAGATGGATACACAGCTGAGTTCTACAAGACCTTTAAAGAAGAAATAATACCAATACCATTCATTGTATTTCAGGAAATAGAAAAAGAGGCAGCACTTCCAAACTCATTCTATGAGGCCAATATCACCCTGATTCCAAAACCAGGTAAAGACACATCAAAAAAAGAAAACTTCAGACCAATATCTCTAATGAACATAGATGCAAAAATTCTCAAGAAAATTCTGGCAAATCGAATACAAAAACATATCAAAAAGATCATGCACCACGATCAAGAGAAATTCATCCCAGGGATGCAAAGTTGGTTTAACATATGAAAATCAATAATTGTAATTCATCACATCAATACACTTAAATATAAGAATCATATGATCATCTCAATGGACTCAGAAAAAAAGCATTTGACAAAACAGAACCAACCCCTTTATGTTCAAAATACTAGAAAAATTAGGGATAACAGGAACATATCTCAACATCATAAAGGTATGTATGCTAAGCCCCTGGCCAACATCATTCTAAATGGAGAAAAATTGAAGGCATTCCCTCTAAAAACTGGAAAAAGACAGAAATGCCCCCTTTTCACCACTTCTATTTAACATAGTTCTTGAAATATTTGCCAGAGAAATTAGAAAGATGAAATGAATTAAAGGGATACACACAGGAAAAGAAGAACTCAAATTGACACTATTTGCTGATGATATGATTCTATACTTAGAAGACCCTAAAAGTTCCACCAAAAACTTCTAGAACTAGTAAGTGAATTCAGCAAAGCAGCAGGATATAAAATAAACACCCATAAATCAAATGCATTTCTGTACATCAGTGAGAAATCCTCAGAAATGGAAATGAGGAAAACTACTCCATTTACAATAGCCTCAAAAAGAAAACTTGAGAATGAACTTAATGAAAGAGGTGAAAGATCTATATAATGAAAATTACAGAACCCTAAAGAAAGAAATCAAAGAAGACTTAGAATATGGAAAGATCTACTTTGCTCTTGGACTGGCAGAATTAATATTATCAAATGACCAGACCACCAAAAGCACTATACAGATTTAATGCAATGTCAATCAAAATCCCAATGACATTCCTCATAGAAATAGAAAAGCAGTCATGAAATTCATCTGGAAAAATAAGAGACACAGAATAACTAAAGCAATCCTTAGCAGAAAGAGTGAAGCAGGTGGCATCACTATACTAGACCTTAAACTATACTAACCCACAAAATTACAATTATCTTATATTAGACAAAGCCACCAAAAGCATGCATTGGAAAAAAAAATAGCCTCTTCAACAAATGGTGCTGGAAATCCATACGCAACAAAATAAAATTAAACCCCTATCTCTCACGATGCATAAAATTCAATTCAAAATGGATCAAGGACCTAGGAATAAAACCAAAGACCCTGCATCTAATAGAAGAAAAAGTAGGCCCTAATCTCCATCATGTGGGATTAGGCCCCAAGTTCCTTAATAAGACTCGTTTGGTACAAGAATTAAAATCAAGAATCAATAAGTGCGATGGACTCAAACTAAAATGTTTCTTCTCAGCAAAAGAAACAATCTGTGAGGTGAATAGAGAGCTTACATCCTGGGAGCAAATCTTTACCCCTCACGCATCAGATGGAACACTAATCTCTAGGGTATATATAAAGAACTCAAAAAGCTAAGCACCATAAAAACAAATAACCCAATCAATAAATGGACCAAGGACCGGAACAGACACTTCTCAGTAGATGATATACAATCAATCAACAAATATATAAAAAAAATGTTCACCATTGCTAGCAATTAGAGAAATGCAAATCAAAACTACTCTAAGATTTCATCTCACTCCAGTCAGAATGGTAGCTATTATGAAGACAAACAATAATCAGTATTGGCGAGGATATGGGGGAAAGGTACACTCATACACTGCTGGTGGGACTACAAATTGGTGCAGCCCAAATGGAAAGCAGTATGGAGATTTCTTGGAAAATTTGGACTGGAACCACCATTTGACCCAGCTATCCCTCTTCTCAGTCTATGCACAAGGGACTTAAAAACAGCATACTACAGGGACACAGCCACATCAATGTTTATAGCAGGACAATTCATAATAGCTAACCTGTGGGACCATACTAGATGCCCTTCAATAGATGAATGGATAAAAAATGTGGCATATATACACAATGGAACATTACTCAGCAATAAAAGAGAATAAAGTCATGGCATTTGCAGATAAATGGATGGAGTTAGAGATGATAAGGCTAAGTGAGTTAGCCAATCCCCCCCCAAAAAAAAACAAATGCCGAATGTTTTATCTGATATAAGGTGACTGATTCATAGTGGCATAGGGAGGGGGAGCATGGGAGGAATAGACAAACTCTAGGTAGGGCAGAGGGTTTGGAGGGGAAGGGAAGAGGTATGGGGTTAGAAATGATGATGGAAAGTGATGATCATTATTATCATGGGAGACTTCAACACACCTCTCTCACCACTGGACAGATCTACCAATCAAAAGTTAAATAAGGAAACTATAGAACTCAATATCACAAATAACAACCTAGACTTAATTGACATATATAGACTATACCACCCAACATCAAGTAGTTACACTTTTTTCTCAGCAGCACATGGAACCTTCTCAAAAATAGACCATATATTATGTCACAGGGCAACTCTTAGATAATATAAAGGGGGTTGAGATAATACCATGCATCTTATCTGATCATAATGGAATGAAACTGAAAATCAATGATAAAAGAAGGAAGGAAAAATCAAGCATCACTTGGAGAATGAACAATAGGTTGCTGAATGATCAATGGGTTTTAGAAGACATCAAGGAGGAAATTAAAAACTTCCTAGAGTTAAATGAAAACACAGACACAACATATCGGAATCTATGGGACACATTGAAAGCAGTTCTAAGAGGAAAATTCATTGCTTGGAGTTCATTCCTCAAAAAAAGAAAAAACCAACAAATAAATGATCTCATACTTCACCTCAAAATCCTAGAAAAAGAAGAGCAAAACAACAGCAAAAGAAGTAGAAGGCAAGAAATAATTAAAATCAGAGCTGAAATTAATGAAATTGAAACAAAAGAAACAATTGAAAAAATTGACAAAACTAAAAGTTGGTTCTTTGAAAAAATAAATAAAATTGACAGACCCTTAGCCATGCTAACGAAGAGAAGAAGAGAGAGAACCCAAATTACTAGCATACGGGATGAAAAAGGCAATATCACAACAGACAATTCAGAAATACAGAAGATAATCAGAAATTATTTTGAATCCTTATACTCCAATAAAATAGAAGATAGTGAAGGCATAGATAAATTCCTGAAGTCTTATGATCTGCCCAGAGTGAGTCAAGAGGATATAGACAACCTAAACAGACCAATAACAATAGAGGAAATAGAAGAAACCATCAAAAGATTACCAACTAAGAAAAGCCCAGGACCAGATGGGTATACAGCAGAGTTTTACAAAACCTTTAAAGAGGAACTAACACCAATACTTTTCAAGCTATTTCAGGAAATAGAAAAAGAGGGAGAACTTCCAAATTCATTCTACGAGGCCAACATCACCCTGATTCCGAAACCAGACAAAGACACTTCAAAGAAAGAAAACTACAGACCAATATCTCTAATGAACCTTGACGCAAAAATCCTCAATAAAATTCTGGCGAATCGGATTCAAATACATATCAAAAAAATTATACATCATGATCAAGTAGGATTCATCCATGGGATGCAAGGCTGGTTCAATATATGGAAATCAATAAATATTATTCACCACATCAATAGACTTAAAAATAAGAACCATATGATCATCTCGATAGATGCAGAAAAAGCATTCGACAAAGTACAGCATCCCTTTATGTTCAAAACTCTAGAAAAATTAGGGATAACTGGATCATCCCTCAACATTGTAAAAGCAATCTATGATAAGCCACAGGCCAGCATCATTCTGAATGGAGAAAAATTGAAGGCATTCCCTCTAAGATCTGGTACAAGACAGGGATGCCCTCTCTCACCACTTCTGTTCAACATAGTCCTCGAAACACTGGCCAGAGCAATTAGACAGACGAAAGAAATTAAAGGCATAAAAATAGGAAAAGAAGAACTTAAATTATCACTATTTGCAGATGATATGATTCTATACCTAGCAGACCCAAAAGGGTCTACAAAGAAGCTATTAGAGCTAATAAATGAATTCAGCAAAGTGGCAGGATATAAGATCAACACGCATAAATCAAAGGCATTCCTGTATATCAGCGACAAATCCTCTGAAACGGAAATGAGGACAACTACTCCATTCACAATATCCCCCCAAAAAATAAAATACTTGGGAATCAACCTAACAAAAGAGGTGAAAGATTTATACAATGAAAATTACAGAACCCTAAAGAAAGATATAGAAGAAGAACTTAGAAGATGGAAAAATATACCCTGCTCATGGATAGGCAGAACTAACATCATCAAAATGGCAATATTACCAAAAGTTCTCTATAAGTTCAATGCAATGCCAATCAAAATGTCAACAGCATATCTTGTAGAAATAGATAAAAGAATCATGAAATTCATATGGAATAATAAAAGACCCAGAATAGCAAAAACAATGCTAAGCAGGAAGTGTGAATCACGTGGTATAGCGATACCAGACTTCAAACTATACTACAGAGCAATAGTAACAAAAACAGCATGGTACTGGTACCAAAACAGGCGGGTGGACCAATGGTACAGAATAGAGGACACAGTAACCAATCCACAAAACTACAACTATCTTATATTTGATAAAGGGGCTAAAAGCATGCAATGGAGGAAGGATAGCATCTTCAACAAATGGTGCTGGGAAAACTGGAAATCCATTTGCATCAAAATGAATCTGAATCCCTATCTCTCGCCATGCACAAAAGTTAACTCAAAATGGATCAAGGAGCTTGATATTAAATCAGAGACACGGCATCTGATAGAAGAAAAAGTTGGTTATGATCTACATGCTGTGGGATCGGGCTCCAAATTCCTCAATAGGACACCCATAGCGCAAGAGTTAACAACTAGAATCAACAAATGGGACTTACTCAAACTAAAAAGTTTTTTCTCAGCAAAAGAAACAATAAGAGAGATAAACAGGGAGCCTACATCCTGGGAACAAATCTTTACTCCACACACTTCAGATAGAGCCCTAATAACCAGAATATACAAAGAACTCAAAAAATTAGACAATAAGATAACAAATAACCCAATCAATAAATGGGCAAAGGACCTGAACAGACACTTCTCAGAGGAGGACATACAATCAATCAATAAGTACATGAAAAAATGCTCACCATCTCTAGCAGTCAGAGAAATACAAATCAAAACTACCCTAAGATACCATCTCACTCCAGTAAGATTGGCAGCCATTAGGAAGTCAAACAACAATAAGTGCTGGAGAGGATGCGGGGGAAAAGGGCACTCTTGTTCATTGCTGGTGGGACTGCAAATTGGTGCAGCCAATTTGGACAGCAGTATGGAGATTTCTTGGAAAGCTGGGAATGGAACCACCATTTGACCCAGCTATTCCCCTTCTCGGTCTATTCCTCAAAGACCTAATAAGAGCATGCTACAGGGACACTGCTACATCGATGTTCATAGCAGCTCAATTCAAGATAGCAAGACTGTGGAATCAGCCTAGATGCCCTTCAATAGATGAATGGATAAAAAAAAATGTGGCATTTATACACTATGGAGTATTACTCTGCACTAAAAAATGACAAAATCATAGAATTTGGAGGGAAATGGATGGCATTAGAGCAGATTATGCTAAGTGAAGCTAGTCAATCTTTAAAAAACAAATACCAAATGACTCCTTTGATATAAGGGGAGTAAACAAGGACAGGGTAGGGATGAAGAGCTTGAGAAGAAGATTTACATTAAACAGGGATGAGAGGTGGGAGGGAAAGAGAGTGAGAAGGGAAATTGCATGGAAATGGAAGGCGATCTCAGGGTTATACAAAATGACATATAAGAGGAAAGGAGGGGTAAGACAAGATAATACAAATGGAAGAAATGATTTACAGTAGAAGGGGTAGAGAGAGAAAAGGGGAGGGGAGGGGGGATAGTAGAGAATAGGACAGACAGCAGAATACATCAGACACTAGAAAGGCAATATGTCAATCAATGGAAGGGTAACTGATGTGATACAGCAATCTGTATACGGGGTAAAAGTGGCAGTTCATAACCCACTTGAATCAAACCGTGAAATATGATGTATTAAGAACTATGTAATGTTTTGAACGACCAACAATAAAAAAAAAATTTAAAAAAAAGTACTTGTGTGAAGACAAGAATTGGTGTGAATATACTTTGTATACAACCAGAGATGTGAAAAATTGTGCTGTGTATGTGGAATAAGAATTATAATGCATTCCACTTCCATATATAAATAAAAAAATTAATTTAAAAAAGATGACTACTAGGGAAATTCCTGAGCAAAAAAAAAAGTTTATCATATTTTGAATTTTTAAAGAATTTAATCTCAAAGCTGCTGCACTCTTACAGTTTTACTAATAAAATATGACTGCTCATTTTGTCAAACACTTCCCAACACTGAATATTAATAATCTTCTTATTTGGGCTCATCTATTAGAACACATGTTGTATCTCATTTTAATCTGTATATTCTGGATTATTAAAAACATTGGCAATCTATTAATTTGTAAAGTATATTTCTAAAATGCATGTACATGTTCTTTGAAATTTTAAATGGGATACTTTTTTTTTATTTTTAAAGACTTAATCAGCATTTTTTTAATCTTTGTATTATGTATGTCACAATATTTTTCTAGTTTGTTACTGAATTTTGTATATAGTGTCTTTTTAATAATAAATGTAGAGTGTTTATGCACCCAGATCTGTCTTTTAATTATTTTTAGCTTTGGGGTTTGGGTATGAAGTTTTAAAAATTTCATTTCTGTTTACATGTATTCAATCTGAAATGCATTTTAAAGAAAACGGGTCAGAAGCATCTAACTTAGTATTCCTCAGTGCACAGCTGCTTATTAGTCTGACTTTTCTGCCACTGATTTAGAACGTCAAATGGAACACCTAAGACCTACAGGCCCTATATACATCATTCCCTGTTTTATAGAGCTGAGGCCTTCTGAGAAACTGAGTCAACATGAAGGCTCCTTATTCAAATCCTGATTCTCAAGGGTTCTTCAAACACTTTCAAGGGAGAGAGTGGTCCTCTCAGAGAGAAAAGGGACAACATGCCTCTCCTACACTCCAGTTTTATTGAAGATTCCCAAAGAAGTTTCTAGGGTGTAGTACCCTGGTCTACCTCTTGAATTTGACAGGCAGCAGGGTGACATCAGACTTTCAAGTTTCCACTGTGATGGCAACTCTAGGTCACCCTGGCCCATGCTGACCCATTCTAATTGGGCTATTAACCATATATTCTTACAGTTTTTATGGTTAGGAGGAACTATCCTCATCTCCCAGAGTTTCGGGATCTGTTCACAAAAATTTCCTGGGTTCACCCTGTGACTGAGCTATCCCACTCCTTGGTCTATCTGTACCCAAAGGACTTAAAAACAGAATACTACAGCCACATCAGTGTTTATAGCAGCACAATTCACAATAGCCAAATTGTGGAACCAACCTAGATGCCCTTCAATAGATGAATGGATAAAGAAACTGTGGTATATATGCACAATGGAATATTACTCAGCAATAAAAGAGAATAAAATTATGGCGTTTTCAAGCAAATGGATGAAGTTGGAGAATATCATGCTAAGTGAAGAAAGACAATCCCTTAAAACCAAAGGCCTAATGTTTTTTTCTAATAAGTGGATGCTAATCCATAATGGGCGGGGATGGGGATAGGAAAGATGGTGGAATGTGATGGGCATCAATACCCTAGGTACATGTATGATTATACGAATGGTGTACCGGAGTAGTGAAGAAATGTGCTCCATTTGTATACAATGAATTGAAGAGAATTCTGCTATCATGTGTGACTGACTGATTAGAACAAATAAATTAAATTTTTAAAAAAATTTTTCTGTATTCCTCCCATCAACATTAAATGGGGCCTGCATTTCTTCGGCAGTTAACAGGTAGTTTCCTGAGGAATGTGACATATCCTGCCTATCTAGGCCAGGCAGGGTTGCTGGTTGCATCTTGCATCTTGGAAAGAAAGCATGTGGGAGGTCAGCACAGTGGGTCCATTTTATAGGAATATTCTCTTAACCTCGTGTTCCCACCATCCTCCCCTGACACCTGTATCTATCCATTGAAACTATTTAGAAAATATTTATTGTGCACTGGGGTTCAGAAAAAAAAAAATTGAGGAATTAGGGATACTCTAGAAACGTTTGAGCTAAAATGTATTTGAAAAAAAAAATAAAAACCAAGGGGAGAGGGAGGAAGAGGAGGTGGAAAGGAAGGAAGAAAGAAAGAACAGGAGCAGGCACAATTTGGTAAGGGCAGTTCTGAGAAAGGAAACAACAAAAGGAAGCCTGGGAGACTTAGAGCAGGCTTCCGGGAGCCATCTGTGAACTACATAAGGACCTTCTCTCAGCATGGAAGCCAGGGAGGGGCGGGCCTGTCATGAGGAACTTCCCATAGATTTCCAAAGGCCATAGATTGCCCAATGCAAGTGACCTTCTTCTCTGCTCTGCTAGAAGGGTTCCCCATAGTAGTACTGGAGGTGGGGGTATCCCATTAGGAACTGAACAGCCCACCTTTATCCTATTTTGGTGAAGAACATTCTATGGAAGTCCTTTGATGTTTCCCAATATCAATAATGCAGGCAGGGCCCCATGAGATCCATCTGATCAGCTTGACCATCCTGCTCCCACTTTTTTTGGGTGAGGGCGGGTATTGGGGATGGAACTCAGGGATCACTCAGCCACTGGGACACATCCTCAGCCCAATTTTTTATTTTATTTAGAGACAGGGTCTCACTGAGTTGCTTAGTGCCTCACCATTGCTGAGGCTGCCTTGGAACTTGTGATCCTCCCGCCTTCCAAGCTGCAGGGATTACAGGCAGGCGCCACCACACCTGTTCCTGCCCTGCTTTTGGAACTACTTTCTGTGTTGTGTGTGTTTTTTTCCCTACTATTTTATTTCTCTTAGCTTTTACTTCTCAGCTCATTCATCCCAAGGGAACCCCATTCCCACTGCCCACGCAGGATGTAGGCAGCAGTGGAGGATGTGCACATAAGGATTAGAGAGCCAGAAGGTTGCCTGGAGTGAAGGAGAGGGCAGAATTATTCAGGGTACTTCATGCGTACTGAGATCTTGTTCTCAGTATGACTGGAAGCCCCTGAAAAATATAAAGAAAGTGAAATATTCAGACTTCCATTTTGAAAGATCTGTTTGGTTGCAGGTATGGAGAACAGATTTTGTGGGTAGTGATGAGAAAGCAAGAATGAAATAGTGTATCAGTCAGGGTTTTCTAGAGAAATAAACAACAGATATATGTAAGTGTAAAGAAGAGGTACTATGGAGAAAGGGGCTCACGCAATCATGAAGACTCAGGAGTCCCAGGATTTGCCTGAGATCAGATACCCCCTTATGTTTAACTCTCAGTGTTCACACTGAGCTTCCAACAATTCTTCATTTACAGATCAGGTTTTCCTACCCCTGGCACTGTTTTTCACGTTAGGAGCTTGTGAGTCTCTGGTCTGGTATGTCATGACACCTGCCTTTGCCTGTCTCTAATCTTGGGGTCAATAGTTTAGTCTGTTCTTATAGATCCAAGAAGCGCCATTCATTTTTTCATTCTGTTTATTAGGATGGTGTGGCCAACTTTTAAGATCATCTTTGCATACCAGAGACTGGAAGTTCAGTGTTATATAGGTTTGCTAGTGTCAATTTTAAAATGATAGGCGGAAAATGCGGTTGTTTCGCAGCATCTCAAAAATATGGAACTTAGTGCCACTATACATGTCAGTTCTGTTATCTTTTACTATTTGTCCACTCAGAATGTATTTGACAATTTCCTGTAGGTCTGCTGTTTTTACCTCTGCTAAAGGATTATGTTCTGGAGTTGAATTTTAAACTATAGGGTATATCTCTCATGAGATTTTTCTATTTTAGTCTTAGGATATGACCCTTCCATAAACAAGATTAAATCTGAATTTTCTATGAAAATTTTGAGACTTTTTTTTCCTTCAAAGCTTAATCAGTGTGTTGGACAGATTTTAAGATGACTTGTATTTATTACCACCTCCCACACTCATACTCTTGTATCAAATATGGGTAGAACTACAGAATATGGCTAAGGTGACTAGAGTCACTTCTGTGGTTGTGTTACATAAGACTATAATGTCTGTCGTGATAATATGCTCTCTCCCTCGTTGATATTGATTAATTGGACATATTAGAGATACCTGTGTGGCATGGAACTCAAGGCAACTTTAAGCCTAGCTGACAATGAGGAAAAAACTAGGACCCTCAGCTCAACAGGTCTCCAAAGGCCAAATCCTACCAGTACATTAGCCAGGAAGCAGATCCTTCCCAATTTGCTTCAGATGTGACTAAGCACTGGCCAGTGTCCTAATTGCTGCTTTTCAAGAAATCTTGAAGCAAAGAATCAGTTATGCCCTGCCTGGACTCCTCTCTGAAAAAAAAAAAAAAAACTGTGAAATACAACACATGTGTTTTCTTAAGCCACTAGATTTATGATAATTTGTATGCAACAATAGATAATTTAATCATAGTTAGCTTTCCTACAAAGCCTACACAGATACAGTCTTCCTTCTTTAGATAATAACAGCAGGATTCAAAGTATGATCTGAAAATGTGCGAGGGAGAAAGTCACAAAATTTCATACAGTATGCCTGTTTTCTGGGAAATAGTTTGTATGCATTAGTAAGTAATAGGGACTAGACTGCATGGGGGAACTGTCAGGCTTAAAGAAGATCCCTAAATCAAGAAGGAAGACAGCTTGACAAGTTTAGTCCCTGCTCCTACAGGTTTTGCAACTGTGTGTAGCAAATGGCTATATCGATGGTTCCAACTTACCATGGTTCAACTAAAGATTTTTTGACTCATGGTCATGCAAAAGTAATATGCATTCAGAAGAAGCCTTACTTTGAATTTTGATACTTTCTTGATTTATAGTAAGAATATGCAGTAAGGTACTCTCTCTGGAGACTAGACAGTGGCAGCAAACTGAAGCTCCACAGCAGCCATCCAATCCCAAGGGTAAGTAAAACAGCTGATACTCTACGGATACTGTGTTGCCAAAATTTGGGGGATATGGTAATTGGTATTTTTACATCCTAACACATCTATAAAATGCCCATCTCTGTCTCCTGCTTTTGGGGAGAAGAGGAAGTAATTACTATTAAGATGGAACTCAAAGGTAATTGCCCAGTATTAAGGCAGAGATGGCCATCACACATAAATTAAGGATTTTGTAATCCACAAGCTCTACCATTCTAAAGGATAAGCTAATCAGTGATGCACTAAAAAATGTCAAAATTGGTTAAATCTACTGTCATCATGAAGAAAAGAGCTGGGTTAATTGATGATATGCAAAACTTACTTGTAATACGAATGGAAGACCAGATGCTGGAGTGCATACCTATTAGCTTACTGACAATCCCGGCTAAGAAGCTTTTGTTGCTGTTGTTGTTGACATGATGAAAGAGCATGCCAACAATCCAACACATGCAAATGGTTACAGCAAATCATGAGTGATTTCCGTGCTTCTAAATTGTCATAATTTTCACTAGGTGAAAGTCAGCAGTGAGGCATCAAGGGCCAATACTGGAGGTGATGAAAATTTTAAGTAAGAGCTGCATAAGATAATTGTGGATTAGAAACATTTATCATAGCAAATATTAAATGTCAGTGTAAGAGCTTGTTCTGGGAGTGTATGCCTGAGAGTACATATATCCTTGTGCAGTCCAAGACAATGCTGAGCTTCAAGGCATTCAAAGACCAGGTAATACTGCTTTGTGATAGAATGGTTATGGGATTCAAATCAATCCCTTTGAAATCTCATACTCAAGAGAACCTTACAGCATTCAAGAATGTGAGCAAGCACATACTCCCCATTTATTTTTGCCCTGACAAGAAAGTCTGCATGATATCAGTATGGTTTGAAGACTGAATTTTGAACCATTTTACTCGGCAGACAAAAGAATATCATAGGCAGAACATCCCATTCAAGATTCTCCTGATTGAAGACAGTGCTACGGGGCATCTGCAGCATACGGGTGATAAGCACCCTCAGGTTAAGGTTGTGCATTTACCTCTGAACACAACCACACTTATCCAACAAATGTACCAAGGTGCTGTGTTCTAAGCTTACCATTTACACCAAACATTTGGTAGGTTTGTTCAAGTGATTGAATCTGGCCAAATGCTCTGAGAGTTTTGGAAAGATTTTAAAATTCTAAATGCTATCTGGGACATCACTGCAGCATAGGAAAAATCATACAGCCACACCTGATTAGCTTTTGGAATAAATTTTAAAGATGTGTAAACATATTCAAAGGCTTTAAGACTTTTTTTTTGCTATTAATGATATGGTACTATTTATTAATGCTTGGGAAACAACTAGAGTTATACCTCAATGAAGTAATTACTTATGAGGTTACTGATATGGAGACTGAAGAGCTTTCCAATGAGAAGTTGAATGAACTGGGGGGAAAAAAGAAGTAAAGCAATTGAGGCAGAGGAAGGAGAAATACTTAACACACCAAGAAAGAACAACAAGGAAACAGATGAAAGCCTTTGCTATGGTCAACAGTGATGTAAATATGTTAGAAAAAATGAGTGTCAATTACGAAAGACTTGCAAAAGCTGATAAGCAGATACAGGGTGCTCTTGCTTGCTAAAGTATTTCTCTTTATATGAAAAGAAACAAACTGTACAATCAAAACTTGATCTCTTCCTGAAGAACACCATGCCTGCTCAGTCATCCAGTATTGATATACCAGTGTCTGCTTCTACCAGCTCTTCTCAAGCCTAATCAAAAGAGAGAGGAATTGATGATCTTGTCATTGTAGCATCATCATCAGCAAGAAATGAATTTTTGTTTACTTTTATTCCCATTTAATTTTTTATTTTTTGGCATACTGTGGATTGAATCCAGGGCCTCATGCATGCTAGGTAAGTGTTCTACCACTGAGCTACACGCCCAGCTCCAGCATTTCATCTTAGTTCAATGCTTCAAACATTCTTATATATTTAATTATACATATTTTAAAAAATTTTATAGTTTTAGATGGACAGAATGTCTTTATTTTATTTATTTTTATGTGGTGCTGAGGATTGAACCTAGTGCCTCACACATGCCACTAAGCTACAGGTCGAGTCCCCACACACGCCCCCACACACAGAGATAGGCTTTGTGTTAAATGATTTTGCTAAATTATAAACTAATATTTTTGTTTGTTTGGTTTTTGGTACCAGGAACTGAAACCAAGGGTGCTTAACCATGGAACTGCACTCCAACCCTTTTTAGGTTTTTTGTGGGTTTTTTTTTTTTTTTTTTAAATTTTGAGACAGGATGTCTCTAAATTGCATAGGGCTCTGCTGAATTGCTGAGGCTGGCCTAGAACTTGCAATTCTCCTGCCTCAGCCTCCCCAGTCCTTGGAATTACAGGTGTACGCTAGGCTAATCTTCTGAGTGTGTTTAGGTTGGCTCAGCTAAACTCTGAGGATTAGTAGGTTAGGTTTATTTGGACATAATGCTACCCTAAGTGGAAGTACTTTTATAGTAAGCAGTTCCTCTCTGATTATTCTCATAAAGTAGAGTGAGGACATAAATGACTCATTTGCTCAAATACAAATGAGTAGTTGTTTAGAAAGAAAGGAATGGAATATGTAAAAAAAAAAAAAGGCGAAAACTTGGTATTGGATGAGTTCAGGATAGGAGTCAAAAGTTAGTATAAAGATCATTATGCATACATATGATTTATGGTGATATAAAAGAGAGACAAGTTTAAGGTTTTAATAGTTATTTTTGTTTGCTGTGGTTAAGAGGTCTTCTAAGAGCACATTTTTGAAATCAGAATTTCTCCTAAAAATTTCTTCATATGAATAAAATCCAAATAATCAATAGAGTCTTTATTTCCTTTCTGTACTACAGTGTTTCTCAAACAATTTTGTTTGTGTCAAAGTTTTGTACAGTAGGGTGACTACAGAAAATGATGCACTGTATATTTTAAAATCTAGAAGAAAGGATTTTGAAAGTTGTAACATAAATAAATAATAAATGCTTGAGGAGTTAGATTAATTTAAGCTAATTTAAACATGACACCATAAATATATGCACTCCATTAATAAGTATAATTTTTAAAACTTTTATTTATATATGACAGCAGAATGCATTACAATTCTTATTCCACATACTGAAGACAATTTTTCATATCTCTAGTTATATATATATAATAAAGTATATTCACATCAATTTGTGTCTTTATACATGTACTTTGGATAATAATGATCATTACATTCCACCATCATTTCTAACCCCATGCCTCCTCCTTTCCACTCCAACCCCTCTGCCTATCTAGAGTTCATCTATTTCTCCTATGCCCCCTCTCCTTGTGCTTCTATGAATCAGTCACTTTACATCAGAAAAAAACATTCGGCATTTGTTTTTTTGGGGATTAGCTAACTCCACTTAGCATTAAGTCTCTAACTCCATCCATTTATCTTCAAATGCCATTATTTTATTCTTTTATTACTGAGTAATGTTCCATTGTGTACATATGCCACAATTTTTTTATCCATTTATCTATTGAAGAGCATCTAGTTTGGTCCCACAGGTTAACTATTGTGAATTGTGGTGCTATAAACATTGATGTGACTGTGTCCCTATAGTATGCTGTTTTTAAGTCCTTTGGGTATAGACTGAGAAGAGGGATAGCTGGGTCAAATGGTGGTTCCATTCCCAATTTTCCAAGAAATCTCCATACTGCTTTCCATATTGGCTGTACCAATTTTAAGTCCCACCAACAAGTATAATTTTTATGTTTTTATATATTAGGTTTAGAAAGAAATTTAATTAAAAACAGTTCACTGAAACACCACTCCCTGAGTCACAGGGTCAGGACTTATTCTATAGTAAAGTTACCAGTCAGTCAAGTCTTGGGATTCCTCAGCATCTTGCACTGCATTTCCATTTTCCAGTGTGGGACATCGGAAACCAGGAAAAATCCAGTAGACTACCTGGTTGAAGAAAGAGAGCTAAGAATATTGGGAGACCAACAAAACTTGAGACAGTATAATGCTTACATATCATTTACTTTGTATTAGGTATTATAAGCAATCTTCGATAAGTTAAATTATAAGGGAGGATGTACAAGGTTATATGCAAATAGTACTGTGTCATTCTCTCTCTCTCTCTCTCTCTCTCTCTCTCTCTCTCTCTGTGTGTGTGTGTGTGTGTGTGTATACAGGAAATTGAACCCAGGGGTGCTTTACACTGAGCCACATCTCCATCTCTTTTCATTTTTATATTGAGATACTGTCTTGATAAACTGTGAAGACTAGCCTTGAACTTGGAATCTTCCTGCTTTGGCCTCCCATGTTGATGGGATTATAGTCATGCACCACTGCTCATGGCTACTGTGCCAATTTCTATAATGGATTTGAGCATCTTTAGATTTTGCTGTCTGCAGGTGGTCCTAGAACCATCCCTATGGATACCAATAAATAACTATTCTTGTTTTCTGAAGTCTGTTTAATCTGTTGTTAACTCTCTAACAGCTCTCTTTCTTTTGTTTAGAATGGCTTGATATATCTTTAATATTTCTCAAACTCTTTGCCCTCATGAAACATTGTTTTTATGTCTTTTTGGTTATTTTTATATTCCCTCCTGATTTTATATTTCTATTTGATATAGTAAGAATTTTAGCACACTCACCTGTCTCCTTTCTCCTCTGCTCCCTTTATGTTTATACTCTCTAGAATTTTATCTATGGATCATTATTATTTTTATATTATTTAATATTATTTTCAACACACTGAACTTTTCCTATGCATTTGGTTATTCTTACACTGATTATTTCTTGTAGAAATCCTCAGAGTTTTGTCTCTTTTTATTTCTCCACCTTTCCCCAAAGTATTATCACTTTGTGGCTTAGAATGGCAAACTAAATAGTAGAAAAATAGAAAAGGTGAAGACTGAATCAAAAGCTAATCAGTCCCTATATGATTTTGTGATATTTCACTTATTCTGGATTCTGTGTTACCTACGTTTTACTACTATGGATATGGAACAAGGTATTGCTTTCTTTCACGACTCCATACAGCCACTGGAGAGGAACCAGAGAGATACTAAAACGTCTTTTCTAACCCTTCCCAGAGCTACTGTGCCACCACTACCTCTGCTCTTGGCTGCAGACTCAGCCACTTTTATCTTGCCTCTATGGCCTGTTCTCTCACCCTCCTCTGGAAGTCCTCTCTTCCTGTGTTTTTATTGTTTTTCTTGCTATTTTATTGCCTTGGGTTAAGAAATAATATTGATAAAAGGTAAAATCACTATTTTTGTAGAGATATAAAAGAAGAATACTTTTAAAAGATTTTATTCTACTGAGTGATGAATGAGGGAATCAGACAGATGTTTTAAGAGGTTTAAAAGAGAATGTGGTGAGCAGACACATTTAGAGATCAGGAATATTCCCATGAATATGCAAACAGAGTCCAACTGTTCCACAGGGAGGGATGCCAACTGAATCTCTATTGACGGGCACAGAATGGGCCCCTCTCTGGACAAGAATTATTTTGCATTGTTATCAGTTATCTACAATTTAAAGTTCTAAACAGCTCCATAGAAACAGGTAACCCTGAAAGTTATCTTTTAGAATTTTAAAAATGGATGGAAGCACTAATATTATCCCACTCTGGGTTTGGTGTTTATTTCTACAGTTTCTACAAGGTTAATTCCTGGAGAGAAAACCAGTCATCCATGATGTTTAATCTCTTGGTAAATTGAAGATGAATTTCTGCAAATTTATTATTATTTCTTTTTTATAGTATAATTTTGCCCCTGCAAGTATTATGGAATAGTTTTTCTTTGAAAAATGCAAAAATAACAATACCAACATTTTTCATTGTCCTAGGGGTTTGGACTTTGTGTTTAAAAAAGTGTTAAAAATGCTATGCCAAGTAATATTTTTTTTTCTATTTTGCACTGACATAATATACTTTTTGACATAATATGACAATTTTGACTTACACGTGTTAAATATCATATATTATGGCCTTAAGCTTTTAGAGATTTTAAATTTATATTGATATAATGTATATATTTTCCTAAGCTCAAAAGTATTTTAGCTAGGACTGGGGATAGAGCTCAGTTGGTAGAGTTCTTGCTTCTAATGCACAAGACCCTGGGTTCAAGCTCCAGCATCCAAAGAAAAAAAAATTGTCTAAACAAGAATATAAGAATGATTAAATATTAATCTGAGTGGTATAAATTGTCTAATCAGTTTAATATGTCACATATTGAAAATCATCATTTGATATTTCAGTATTCTGCCTGATTGATTTAATGGCTTTGTATACACACACACACACACACACACACAGACACAAAATTATGTATGTCATAAATGCTAATTATATTCTTCACTTGCTTGTACCTTTAGTTTTAGTCACTTAATGTAAATTTATTCACTTTATCAACTATTCACATGAAACCAGAATTTACATATATAAAAGAAACTTGTGCACATAGAAACAATAAATGTCACATCAGATTTTTAATAGGAAGAACAAATATTAAGAAAATAATGTGGTATACCGATCACGGTAATCATCTATTTTTTGGAGCATGACAAGGGGTTTAGAACACTCCTTTGCGAGGTTGTTGTAAATGATTTCCTTTCTTCCTTCAAGTATCCTTCTCCATTCCCCATGACCACGATTTCAAAACAAGAGAATGATAATGATAAAAGATCACTTCATTGAGTTTGTTTTTCTTTTATCTCTACAGCTTGGTGAAAAAACAATCCTTAAACAAGAAAAATAAAGAAAATAAGTGATATTCAGAAAGCCTAATCCAAAGATAGTGCTGACTTGATTTTTTCTTATTTAAATGCAAATACTTTATCTTGCTGAAACATTCACTTTCCATTTCAGAAGCAATTACTGACTGTGCACAGCTGTGCCCCGCCCCGCAATTGTCAATAATGTACTATTTCAACCATAGGAAAAAATTATTCTCTAACTGTTGTAGCCACACTATTTTTGGATGTATTAGCATCATCTTCTTCCATGTCACAGGCTTCACTGCACTCCAATTCCAACTGGCTCTGTGACTGCTATGGTCAAATGTACTCAAGGTACCTGAACATAGATAAAGTAATTCTAAGGCAGGAATTTCATCTCTGAGTGTTTTCTTTCCATTTCAAGCTTTCTCCGTCCACCTGTCCTAAACCTGACCAATTCTACCTCCTCTCTTTCAGCTCTGTCCGTATCTTCCTTATTGTTCTCAAGAAATCTTGCTTCAAGAAGTGTGTATAAATAGCCCTTGCTTAGTATAAAATTCATTATGTCTGCTATTTTTGAAAAAAGAAGGCATACTGAGGGGGACGGTGAATTCTGAGACAAGTACTCATCTGTAACTCTTTATATGTTCCTCTGGAATGGCTTTCCCAAACACCAGAAGATCCCCAGTGTCACTGGATGGTTAAAGAAAGAAATTAGTCCCAGGGACTTTGAGTTCTGTCTTCTAAGTTGAATTTCCAGGGAGGGTGGAAATGCAGAGGAAAATAAAATGGTTTCTCTTCAAACTTATTTTTTTAAAAAAAAAGAACAAAGGATATTCCTAATTTTAATTAGGGCACTCTTTGTGACATGAAAATCCACAGAATAGGTTCTCAGAAATGACTAGGGCTTCCAGAGAGGCGATTGTTGAGTGAAAACTGATGACAGTGGCAAAGACGAAGCAGTTTACGTTCTGGATGAAATTTAGAGTGCCTTGTTTTAGCTCCACAGACTCTCGCAATGGCAGCAGCATAACACTATGTCAACTTGGTTTCTAGAGCCAGATGGTGTTCCTTTGACTCCACACTCCACAACTGCCTCCCTGGCTGACTTTGGTAGATTTCTTATGATAATCTATAAAGTGGGGACATTAATACTAAAGGAAAAAAATGCACAAAAGGGCTTGGTACATTGTAAAGTATTTACACATGTATGATTACCACCATCTTACAAGGGAGAACATCTAGAATGAGAAAGGTGAAATAGTATACTCATGCAGGTAAAGCTGGTATGTGGTCTGATGAGCACAAAACCCAAGTGTTAATAATCGCCGTCTCTAGTGGTTCTGGAGTCAGAATCTGGCTTCCACCTACCAACCAAGCTTTCAAGGGTATTATTAAATCTTCATAAGACCCAGTCGACATCTTTGAAAACTGGGTGATAATATTTCAATGGTCATCCTGATCTCCTACATAAGGAGTAGTATTAACACAGTGGCTTCAATTAGCAATCAGTTGGTGCTCAATGATTATTACACTATGCAATCTCAGGGGATTTTTCAAGGTTAACTATTTTCTCAGTCATTCAGTTTTGTCAATATAAATGTTGTTTCTTTAATCAACTTACCTTATTTTCACATTCAGATACATAATATATTTTCCCACCATCTTTCTTGCATCTTAATCTTACTGAAAGCCAAGTTAGTTCTAAAATGACAATGAATAAAATGACATTTTGAGTAGCACATTCTGTAAATATAACTTGCCTTGCTTGGAACATGCTGTTTTTGTGGTTGTTGTTGTTGTTCTTGTTGTCTTAAGTAGGAGTATTCAAACAAAAAGCACAACCAAGATGGGGATTCTATTGCATTCTTATGGCTTATAGGATACTCCCTTTTCTATTTTGTTCTAATAATACCTTGAATTTTCCCTTTTAATAATACTTGTTCTCTGCCCTTTTAATAATACCTGGAATTTGCCACTTTATTTTATCTTTGGAAAAAAAAGTTGTTATTGGCACAGATAGGAATGACTTTATCTCCAAACTAATTAATATGACTCTATGATACCAAGCTTGTTTGATCTCAAATAACTCCGGTAGTTCCACCTGTACCTCTGCAATTCTCAATGTAATTGTTTCTGCAGAACTAAGTCAATTGTTAGTAAATCACTGGTCTTCAGGAAATTTTATCAGTAAATGGGATTTTAACAAAAGAACATATGGTTCTTACCTTTGAAGATATTATTGAGGAAACAGGATAAGGATCCTTTATTTTTGTTTATTACAAATAAGGGGAGAATAATAGTTAATAGATATCTTTTCACCTGGAAAAAGAAAAAAACTAAATTTAAGAGGCCGGTGGAGATAGGGTTGCAAAGGGAAGAAAAAAAGGATAAACTCTTGATTCAAGGTTGGTAAAAATATTTGTGAATATAAACTTTAAACACAAATTTAAAAGGACATAGATGAACAGAAGAAAAAGAAAAAGAATTCAGAGAGGAAGGAAGAATAATATGCATAGATAAACAATGTGCATAGAATGTTTAAAGTATGTGTAGGGTGGGGAGAGAAGGAGAGTAAAGATTTTATTTAAAAGACAATGGCCAAAAAAATTCCGTTACTGAAGAAAAGAGTCCACAAATTTTAGAAACCAAGATAACTCCAAGGATAAGAATAAGAAGGAGGCCATAGAGGAAGAAGAAAGAGAAGGGAGGAGGAGGGGGAAAAAAGAATGAGGTAAAGCTTCAATGTATTTTCTTAACTTAAAAAATACAAAGAAAAAAATATTTACAAAGAAAAAAAAATACTTTGAAAGGAATGGCACCTAGACAAAAAAATATTTATTTGAACAGCAATCTAAAAAGCCAAAGGTGGTTGAATAATATCTTCAATGAACTGAAATAATATAATAATGAACTTAAAAAAATTTTGTATTCTGGAAAAGATTTTTAAAGAATGACAAAATAAACATGTTCAGGAAAAAGAAGTTTGTCACTAGCAGATATTCATTAAAAAAAGAAAGAACAAAAGTGATACTAAATGGAAACTGCAATGAAAAAACAAAACAAAACAGGAATATTTAACTGTTGACAAATTAAAACACATGTTCCAAGTGAAACAGTATTAATCATACAGTACTTCCTAAAATCAAGATTGGATTAAAATGACAACAAAGTATCATTTTCAAGAGTAGAATTATTGGAAATGAAATGTTTTAAAGCACCTTTTAAAAAATGTTTTTTGAGTTGTTGATGGACCTATCTTTTAATCATTTATTTAAATATGCAGTGCTGAGAATTGAACCCAGTGCCTCACACATGGGAGGCAAGCACTCTACACTGAACCACAACCCCAGACCTTCACTTTTTTAATTTTTATTTATTTATTTATTTATTTATTTATTTATTTATTTATTTATTACCTGGGATTGAACTCAAGGGTACTTGATTACTGAGCGACATCCCCAGCCCTATTTTGTATTTTTATTTGGACACAGGGTCTCACTGAATTGCTTAGTGCCTCACTGTAGCTGAGGCTGGCTTTGAATTCACAATTCTCTCAGCCTCCTGACTTTTAAAGCACTTTTAAGAGAAGGAGATAAAAGTTTATTTAACTTCAAGGTTTCATAAACTGGAAATCATTGTGTGCTTTCTAGATAAACACTAATGGAATAGAAACAGAATTTATAATTTTAAGACCATGGTGAGACTGAAAAAAGAAATGATAAAAAATCCTATAGTTTAAAAAAGGATAAAGAAACAGAATGGGTGCAAGAGACATACAGAATAAAATAATATTTTAGATTTACTCTAAAATATAATTTAAATTTAAAATATATTTTAGATTTACTCTAAAATATAAGTATTTACCTAAATGGAAAAAGAATGGCTATATGCTTCAGTTAAAGACAAAGATTATCAAATTGGAGGAAATGACTTCAAGTACATGCTATTTATGGGACACATCAAAAACATAAAGATACAGAAGAGTGAAAAGTAAAAAAAAAAAGGAAATATAGATTATGATATTATAAAAATGAAGTTACTATGTGAATATTAATAAGCTATAATTTGATGATGCATTACAAATATTACCATGAAGAAGGAAATTGATTTCATGATAACAAAGTTTTATCAGGTAAGTAAATCATTTTGAAATATCTGAATCTAAGGGCATAGACTCAAAAGTGAAAGTGAAGATTGATGGTAAAGAGAAAAAAAACAGACAAATCTACAAATATAATGAATAACCTAATATAATCAGTATTAGAGAAACAAAGAATTAGAAAATATATTAGCAACACAGTTCACAGACATGACCTAATCAGCACTACTATGACTACTGCAGTATATATTCATTTCAAAACTAGAAATATTTTTAAAAATCATCAAAAATAAGGGAAATTTAGTAAAAGGAAAAAAAAAACCTCTTCAAATAGTACATTTATGCTTATTCAAGCACAAAAACTTTTAAAACAAAAATTCCTTCTGAAGTGTGTGAGAAAGTGTTAATATTGCAGTTTCTCTCAGGGAGCTATTCACTGGCTCTGTTTTATTGAGCTTTTTCTTTATTACTCTGTTTTAATGTTATTTGCATATCTGTCACAATATGTGGTATCATTTTGAGGCAGAAATGTGAAGACAGCTGAAAGTAATCACTGATAAAGATACTGTCATAAAAATCTCATTTTTATGTCATTTTGGAAAAATTACCCACAAAGCTAGGCCAACTTGAGTTTGAATCATGACACCCCTGCTTGCTAATCTCTATCATGTAGACAAGTATCTTTTGTCTCACTTAGCTTCCTCTTCAGTGTTATATGTAATATTTGGATAATAATAATGACTCTCTACTCTCCCCTTCACTCAATAGTTAGGTCAGTACTATACCTAACACACTTACACACCCAAAGTGTACCTGTGTGAATGTGTAAACACATACACACACACACACACACACACAAATATACATTTGGTGATGATAGCTGTTACTGTTATTATTATAATACATCCCATGTATCTTAAACATAACATTTTATTTTAAATATGATGAGTTTTATTAAATTACAAATTTAGTATCAACTTGAAATTCAGGAGGAAGAAAAAAATATTTTAAAATAAACTTTCAAAAGCAAGAGTTCAGATGGTAAAACTGACTCCCAAAAGCAATGTCAAGGGTTTTCCATCACTTAGGTCATTAAAAGTAGTCTAAAACTTTCTAGTCAATGCAGAATGATGTGATTCTGGGTTGTCAAGGAGATGAACAAGATAACCTAAATGCCCTTTCCATCCTTAAAAGCTCTATGATCTTCAGTTACATAAATACTTTTTTTCTTTCTCAATTATTTTTCCTCTACCATTTCCATTTATCAGATTTTAGTGAAAATTAATAGATTTATATTTTTATAACTTGTCTATTCAGTGATAAGTTTAATACACTCTTTTAAATGTACATTAATATTTTACATTATTTTTCAGAGGAGTTGGTTCACTAGTCACTTCTTAAATGTATACAAAACCTGAGTAGGAAATTTAGTTGCTTATACTAAAATATAAATCTAAATGCTGCTTCTTATTACTGGCATAATTGTGGATTTGATTTTATAAGTAGTTTTCTTCCAGTTTACACATGAGAGTCTTTCTGTGACTTTTCTTCAAATATTTAACATCATCCCCATATTTCACTATTAAGCTACTGAAGTAAGACTTTAGGTTAAGGCTGTACAAAGTTAAATTCCCTTGTGTATTCTCAAGGCTTACCATGGATCAAAGGCATCTTGATATAGAAACAACTGACCAAGAAGTGTATAAAAGTCAACCAGGCTAGCATTTTTTGAAACTTCAGAAAATACAAGAAGACCTAGCAAACATTATCCAGTATTCCAATACTTAATCCTTTTTATAATCCCATAAAGCAGTTATTTCTATTCCCATTTTGCAGATGAGTAAAAACATAGATACAATGCATACATTCTCTTCAAAATGAGGTTGGAAGCCTTTGGGGTATCATGCATTGAATAGTTGAGGGAACATTATTTTTTTATGTAGCATCAGCATATGTAAGTCCCTTCTCCTATTTAATGAATTCTTTGAGCTAATTGTGACAGTTCTGTATTAGTCTGTTTATGGTGCTTATAGCAGCTACTGAATGAAATAAAACTTAATTCTAATTTTAAGAAAAGATTCCAATACATTAGCTTCACTTTGCAGATAAGCTGGATCACATTTTGTACCCATCCATAGTGTATATATCAAGAAAAAGAAAAATATCCATGCAAAATGACAAGTTATGGCAATTCATATCTGAAAACTGAAATGTGTTAATCACCATAAGAATGACAAATTGCCCAGGATATGCCCTATGCAAATATAGAGTATACACCTAATAATAACACTATATTATACAATATTATGTATATTGTATTGTGTGTATATGTATCTATATATATAATATTGTGTTTATACATTATATATACTATTCCATACTACTATAAACCTAAATCTGACTACACAGTCACAATTCCTTGGAAAAAATCCTTGTAGTCTCCTCACTATTAAATTCTTTAACTTATCAATAAACTGCATAGAATTATTCATGCAGCTTTCCCACACTCTTCTGAAAACAGGATTTTTTTCAAAGTCACATTTAAAGGTTGTTATTTCCAAGGATTTTATAATTGTTAACTATTTAGCTTGTTAAATGTTTCTCTGAAGGAAAATCTTATCTCAAGGTCATGACATTCAACAACAAAAAAGTTCAGGTAAGTTTTTAGACTCAAAACTTATTTTCTTAAGTCATTCTCTAAAGCTTCCTAATTATAATGCAGATTATTGTACTGGTAGTTGATGAGTTAATTCATCTAATTTTAACAGTGTATGATTTTAAGAAAAATTTTAACAAAAGTGTATTGAAATGCCTATTATTTTGAACTCCTTAACTCTGTACTTTCTACAAAACCAAGTTCATTAAGCAAGATGCCAAGCAGAAAACAAGCTAGATTTGGGACCTCTAAGTTTATAACCCTCTTTAAGAAAATTAATATATTAGACAAAAATTCATATCCACTTAAAAATAAAGTGTTAAGGATACATGATAACAGATTACAAACGGCTTTTAGTACCACAATATCATAAGACCAGAAAATAATCTAAAATATATTTATAATGTTTAAACTTTTATGAATTATCTACTTACTTCTGTAATCCTTTTAAAAGTATTTTAGCTGCATGCCCTTTCATTTTATATGATAATTTTAATGTTATTTTGTATGAAAAAAACAGAAATACACTTTTTCTCTAGCATTATCAAAAATATTTTTTTCCTATTGGAAAAGTTTCTTTCACGTAACAGTATGTTCCAGTAAAGAAAGTTACATAAACTTGTAGAATTGTGGTTAAATTTGGAAATGGCTATTATTTTTCTTTTTTTATGTGACTTGTTAGAGTCATGCAAACATTCTGTAATATCTATAGGTCTGTGCCTTAAAAAACTGAATTCCAACAAATCCTATTATGTTATGCTATTGGTAAAGGGTTGAATTATGTTTCCCAAAAACATATTCTCAAGTTCTAATCCCTGTTACCAGTGAATATGGGCTTAGTTGGGAATAGATAAAAGTATATGTAATTCAATTAGAATGAGGTCCTACTGGATTATAATGAGCCCCAAATTCCATGATAATTTCTATGCTTTGGATCTTGAGTGTGCCCCAAAGGCCCATGTACTGCAGGTTTGGTCCCTAGCTCAGGGTTATTGGGAGGTGGTAGGAACTTTAAGAGGTGGGCCTGGTGGGAGTCTTCAGGACATTATGGGTATAGTCCCAAAGTGCATTGTGGGAACATTACGGGTGTAGACCCAAAGTGCATTGTGGTAACTTGGAGTCTTCTTTCTCTTTTTACTTCCAGGCCATGAGCTGAGTGGTTTTGCTCTGTCACAGACTCCCATCATGATGTGCTGCTTTGTTACAGGTATAACAGCAACAGACCAAACTGGTCATGGACTGGAACTTCTGAAACTATGAGCCAAGATAAACTTTCTCTTAATTAGAAAATTTTCTCAGATATTTATTATAGTAGCAAAAAGCTGGCTGATAGAACTAGTGACTTTATGAGAGAAAGAAAAGAAAGATTTAGACCCAGAGACCCAGAGAAGACAGACGCTGAAGAAAGAAACGCGCCAGAAGACTGAAGCAGAGATTGGAGTGATGCAACTGCAGGTCAAGGCTTGTCCAGGACTTCCTGGACTCAGCCAAAGTAAGAGGCAGCAAGGAAGGATTCCTCCCAGGAGCCTTCGGCTGGTATAGGAACCTGACGGAATCTAGAGTTTGGCCACCCAGCATCCAGAATTATGAAAGAATAAAATTTATGGTTCACGCACCCAGTTTGTTGCAATTTGCTTTGATGATCCCAGGAAGCTAACATATACATACATGCACACGCAGACATATACATACAGACACACAGAGGCATATCTTTAACACCAAGTGTAGTTTTAAAAGAGTCTTTGATATATTTCTCATTTAGGATAAGGAGCCTATCCTTCTTATTATCCTCCCTTTCAAAATAAGCCCGTTTTAGTGACTCCCTTCTAAAGATTAGAAGGAAGACAAAGTGACCGTGTGAGACCTTCTTTCTCTCTCTCAGATTACTATCTCTGGGATAAACCAGATGCTGGACCATAAGGATGCACAGGCAGTCCTGTGAAGAGGACTATGAAATAAGATTCCAAGGCTTCCTGCCAACAGCTGTGTGACTGAGCCATTTTGGAAATGCATCCTCTGGCCCCAGTCAAGCCAGAATACACAGCTATAACTGTTTCTGGACAACAGCTTCACAGTCTGTGTGAGGGAAACACCTGTTGTTTTATGGAGCTAAGTTTTGAGTAATTCATTATGAAGCAACAGAAAACTAATATTCTGAGTATTTTTCTGATTCAAAAGAATTGTCACTTTTCAACATCCAATAAGAATTTAATGAAACATTTAATTTTATAACTCTGGTGATATGTTTTCTACAGACTAATTTCTGGCTCCATATATTTTACACTTTGTTTTCCCTCTACTTCCCATGTGTTTCCAAGCATGGATGCTGCAGGGCAACTTATAAACACTCACACATATAAACTCTTGTCCTCATAGGAATGCCTCTGGAAGACATTTCCATAACATGATAGGTACTTGAATATGTGCCACAGGGAGTGTGAATCACATCTAAACCCAATCGAAATATGTACCCAAGTCATTCACCAATTAACCCAAATTTGCAAGACACCAGTTGCTACTCCATTGCTACCATATATGAAAATAGAGGAGAATGATAGGAAACAAAGGTGGAGTCAAACAGTACTTCTACTTATGGTTAAAATACCTCACTTTACAAACTAGAATAGCATGTGATGAGGTGAACAAATTACTAAAGCTCCTTCCAGAACTCAGAAAGGGGGTTTTCAGATGAGCCAACCTAAAGCTTAAGTTTCTTTACCTCCACTATAAATCTACTTTTGGGCCCCAGATATTTAAAAAGCCATAAATTTTAATCTGTATATATTAAAAACAAGGGTGGTAATTTATCCATTGATTAAGTTTCTAAACATTGTGAAGATCAGTGTGGAGCCATTTTTATAATTTTGTGAAAACGAGAACACCAGACTTAACTAAAATGCCAAATGAACATTAACTGGTGTTTTAAATATATTACAGCAAGCTTTGATTCTGATAAAAATAACCATCACAGAAATGAGCATGCCAACTATTTGTTAAGACTCATTTGCTTTTAATTGTTTTCTGCTGAATGATAAAGTATAGAAAAGAAAAAGTGCCATCTGCTAGATCATATTTTCAAGAAATGACAAAGAGCTGCCCATCATCCCCTTTTCATTATGCTACCCTCAGCATTAACATGTGCATGACACCAGATTTTCACAGGAAGGAAAAAGAGTGGAATAAAAGAGGGAATTAAGTCTGTTTGACAGTATGAAGAATATACAAAAATGTATCTACTAATCAGTAAAAATAATGTTTGATATATATTAAAATATCATGGTTGGCTAGTTACATGTTAAAAAAATTCTTGGTAGCTTTTTGTGAATGGTCAAAACAATAAAAAGGCTGAGCAGAAAATCAACAACTCTTCTTGGACCCATAGAAGTCACAGTGTAAACTGCTGGAGGTTGAGTAGAAACTAACTTCAAAGGTCTGAGGTGGGGGGACCTGAACTTTTTGTGAATTTTACTTCCAGGATTCCTACACCAGTGTTCATGGTAAGCATCATAACCCCACCCCCGCCAAGCTTTCAGTAGAGAATTGAAAAGAAACTGTGCTGAAATATGTTCATAAAAACACTAGCTCATTTTGAAATAAGCCAAGAACATTCTATGGCAAGTGTTAACCCTCAAGAAAAATACTTTGTTGGAGCTTTGAGGGACATAAGAGAACATTTAGACACCTCAAACCCCTCCTGTCCTTTCCATCTCACATGGGGGAGAAAAAGAAGGGCTAAGTTACTCTATTGAAGGTCACAGTTCTAGGGAATCTGGTTTGTTAAAAGAACAGAGATTTAATCACGAGATCATACCACCACTTTACATGGCTACCATATAATAACAGTGAATTCCAAGGAAGAGAACTGCAAGACACAGGCTCTACTGAGAAAGGAGTTTCTAGGAAAATTCAAAAACAACAGGGAAACAAAACAAGCATGTTAAAAATTGAAGCCTCTGACACCTACAGTTATAGCAAACACGGTGCATAATAGGAATACTAGAAGAAAAGAGAAAATGAAACAGAAATATATGAGGTAATAGCTAAAATTCCCAAAAAATTAATGCTAGAACAAAAGCACAGACTCAGGAAGTCCAGAGACAAACCTAACATAATAAATACAAAAAAAAAAAAACCAAAAAACAAAACCCTGCATACATGCATATCATATGCAAAATGAAGAAAACAATAAATAAAGGAAAACTTTACAGAAAACAGAGAATAAAAACATCTTACATATAGAATAAAAGGTACAAGAATTAGACAGATTATCCTTCAAAAGCCATGCAGGGAAGAAGAAAATGAAGTATTTTAAAGTGCAGATTAAAAAAGTAATAAAAACCCCACTAGCCTCCATTTTTGTGTGTTTAGTACAGATTTTCTCAAAAACAAAAGAACAAAATACAAACCAGAAAAACCTAACAACTTGAGTTGTTTTTCCCAATATAACTGACTTCCAAGAAATATTAAAATGTTGTGCAGATAGGAGCAAAATTACATAGGTTGGAAACGCAGAAAGGCATAAAGAAGGATTATTAGAGAATACACAAATGATTCTTAGCTGACTTAAGAGAAAATTGTTCTCAATAGTGAAAGCAAGGATTCATTGGTTAATTATAGCTATGGAGGAGTGAATAAAACAGATAGCAATGTGTGGGGCAAGGGAAGAATGGGGAGCACTGTGTTATAAAGTCCCTGTATTACTGATGAAGTCGTGGAGGGTTGAGAGTATTCAGATTAGGTGCAAGTGCATACTGCACAATCTACCATAAGTACTAAGGTCAATTTGAAAAGAAGTATAATATATATATGTTAAGAAAGAAGAGCAAACAGAATAATATAAAATGTTTAATAAAAACCAGAAAAGGTAAGGGAAAAGGAGAGGACTAAAAAATAAAACAAAATTTAGAATAAGTGCATGGAATAAAAAGCAATTTTGAATAAAATAGATAACTCAATTTTCTGGATAATTATATTCAACATGAATGCTTTACAAATGCTAATTAAAACGGCAAAGACTGAGAAATAATAAAAAATGACCCATCTATATATCATCTTACTCTTTATGTCATCTTACTTTCTGTGATCTATTTATACTTTTAATTTTTTTTTTTTTAGTTGTAGAAGAACACAATTCACTGGGGTTGGGGATCAGTGGTAGTACGCTTGCCCAGCACCTGTGAGGCACTGGGTTGGATTCTCAGCACATAAAAACAAACAAATAAATAAAGTCATTGTGTTCATGTACAACTAAAGAAAATAAAAAATAAAGTAAAAAGATAGAGAAAGATATACCACAATAACACTAAAATATATCTAAAATAATCATATCAATTTTAGACACAACAAATGTCAGAAGAAGAAAAATTATTAACAACAAGGAGATTAAATGATGATAAAGAGATTAACTCCTCAAGAAGGCATACCAGTCCTCAATGTAGGTGTGCCTACAAGAAAGCACCAAATTATGTGAGGTAGAAATTGACACACCCGCACAGAGAAATAGACACATTCATTATTATAGTTGGTGATTTCAACACATCTCTATCAGAAATTGACAGATTGAGCAGACAGAAAAATCAGTAAGCAGATAGTTCAATTGAACAGCACCCTCAATCTACTAGATTTAATCATCTTTAAAATAATTCATCCAATGACAAGAGAATACACAGTCTTCTCAAGCTCATTTGGTGCATTTACCAAGACAGACTACATTCTCAGTCACAATATAAAACTTAATAAATTAAGGTTAAATAAAATAATATGCTATATAAAATATGCTTCCAGACTACATGGAATTAAAGTAGAATTCAGTAACAAAGATTGTTGGAAAATCTCAACATATTTGGAGATAACACATGTCAAAGTAATGGGCAGGTCAATTAAAGAACATGTTTTAAGAAAAACAAAAAATTAATTTTGAACTAAAATTATAACTTTTAAGATTTGGGGATGGTGCTAATGAGACTTCATAGAAAAGGGAACACTTTTATTCTGTGGGTAAGAGTATAAATTAATAAAGTCACAATGCAAAATAATATGGAGATTTCTAAAAACATATAAAATTAAAACTACTAGTAATCCCTCTCCTGATGTATGTCAAAGAGACATTTGAACTGCCTTGTTCATTGCAGCACTATTCACAACCATCAAGAAACTCCTGGCTCTCTACAGACCTGGGTCTCCATTACCCCTCTCTACCCCCTCTTGTCCTCTATTCACCTCCACTTGGGAACATGGCCACTTGGAGAAGGGGAAGCTTTCCCTGCCTTAGCAACAGCTAGAGATGCTGATTCAGTACCTTACATTTTAACACGTAGCAGAATGCATTAACTTTATGATAGTTTCTATTTGTGGTTTAGGGGGGGGCTTTATTTTTAATCCTGCAAAAGTTTTGTTACAGTCTTTATAGCAGTATCAACTATAGCTGCCTGGTTGGTTACAGGAAAACTAATATGGGTTTTCACTACTTCTCAAGGGTCCGTTTTGAAATTACTCTGTGGATTATTAATTCATTTAATGAATAAAAGAACATAATGTTGAAATTGTTTTTTTAAAAAGATTATATTAAAAGTGAAAGCCATAACATTATTGCTTTGTTACTGATATTTCATATACATTGCTAATGGCAAGAGTTTAGAAAAATGCAAGAAAAGATGATGTGCAAGATTGTAATTTTTAAACTTTTTATCCTTTCTTAGTTCTTATGACTGCTTACATATTTCATAACTTTACCATTTCTCTTCCTCTACCCCACCCCCACATACCCTCCAATAAAAGAGCAGTGAAAATTTAAAACCCAAAGCAGACTAAAATTACTGCTGGTGGGAGATGGGGAGGGACAAAGGAGAAATGAACTGTTCCCAAGAACAAAGAGCATGTACATGGATGCACAGTCTCTTCAAAGGTTGGGATCTGAATGTAAATTCTCATGTTTGTTACTAATTAGAACATTCTCCTCTAATATAAAAATTAAAAATAGAACATATTTTCATGGAATGCAACATGCTGGTTCTGTTCCAAGACTCATGAAATTAACAAAAATTAAAGTGAATAACTGTATCAGGCCACATGGGTTCTTTTCCTTCCTTTTGAGATTTACTTAGAAATGCAGAGTGTAAATAGACTGAGACTATTCACTTCCCTCTGGAAGGGCCTTTAGGATCAGGCTCTGCCCTTCTCTAACTTTATGTCATATCACTCACATCTCTACAGCCTCATGATTTCCTCATGATAGTGGTGAGCCTCAGGCCTGGTTCTTTCCCACAGTCTTAAAAATCATTGCACTTGTTGGTTCTGCATCCATCTCCATCTTTTGTTTCTAGTCTTGATCCTACAGCATGTGATGAGGCAAAATAAAGCCCTTGCCCACCAAGTATTCATCATATCTTAGATTTCAGGAATTCTACAGCTAACATCATTTACTGGGCATTTTTGCAATATTTTGAGCTGACTTGATTCAAGTAAAAAGAAAAGATAGTTGCTATTTAATGCTAGGTTTGTCTTATTGCTGTGGTTTTATCTTAAAGTATTTATAGAATACAAATATTAGACTCCTTTAGGAAATTATTATTTAGTAAGTGAAAAGGGAAGATTTACCAAGTTCTCAAAGAAATCACTTCCATTATAAATAATGTGTTTCCCCACATAATAATGGTGGAGCACCAACTGGACTGTATTCAGCAGCTGTTAAGTATGTTCCTCTCTAAGACTTAGGAATTCTAAGTTTCACTGGTGTAAAAACAAAATTTCAGATTAGAGATTGATTCAGTGGGACTAAAACATACAGCACAAACTATTATCCTGTTATAGTTCAATTAAAGTCTGTACTATTGACTTTGATAATAGGCCAAATAATATGCATAGGTGTATGTGTGCATGGGAGTGCATGTGCATGTCTGTTATGTATATGCTTCCATATCACATATATACAATCACATATGCATATATATGTCATGTAAATAATAGGTGAATTTTAATTCATTTAAAGATTAAGACATTGGTTTATTAAACCATTAAACCATCAAGAAATAAACAGTATTTTAAAAATATCAAGATGTATATATGTTTAGATGCATAAACATATATCTCTTTCAAAAATTATTAATAGATAATAACTATGGAGGACTATGAGTAAACCTCGATTCATGCAGTTTCATAGCTTGGGAATGCCAAAAGAGGGTTGAATCCCAAAAAGTAATTATATTTATTCAGAAAACTTTTGTACATATCTTGCTTTCTATACCTAACTTCTCCTAATTGTTTAAATGGCTCTGGAGACCTGTTCATTGTCAGTTCTACTTTGAAAGCTTTTTAACTTATAAATAAGTTTTTAAAAATTGAAAAAAAAAGAAACATAAATAACCTATTTGTCAACTGATGAATGGATAAAGAACATGTGGTGCATATATGTAAGGGAACACTACTGAGCCATAAAAGGAGTGAAATTCTAACAAGGAAGATGAAACAGGAAATTAGGAGGTTAAGTTAAAAAAACCAGACACAGAAAGACAAGCATCACATGATCTCACCTACATGTACAATCTAAAAAAGTTAATCTTACAGATGTTGAGGCTACACTGGTTAAAGTAGCGGGAGAGATGGATGGGGGAAGGATGATCAGTGAGTACTAGGTTATAGTTAAATAGAAGAATTTCTGGTGTACAGTTGCTTAGTAGGATGACTACTGAGAACAATAGTGTACTGTACATTTCAAAAACCTAGAAGTAAGGATTTTGAATGTTTTTGCCATAAGAAAATGATAAATGCTTTAGGAGATACATGTGTTTAATTTGATTAAAGCATTGCACAATGTACACAAGTATCGAAATCTCACATGGTACCTCATTAATAAGTATGACTTTTGTGTTTTTATGTATCAGCTAAAAATAAACTTAATGTAAGTTTAAAAGAGAAAAGGAAGAGACACCAGGCTTATATGAACTCAGAGGAAAGGCCATGTAAGAAAGCAAGAAGAAGGTGACCATCTCCAAACCAAGGTGATAGGAATAAGGAGAAGCCAAAGTTGCCAATATATTCATTTTGGACTTCCAGCATCCAGAACTGTGAGAAAATAAATTTATGCTTTTTTTTCTTTAAAAAATGGAGACTGTAGCAGTAACAATACTTATAGGAAAATTTATAGTACTAAATCAAAATATTAGAAAAAAGAAAGACCCAAAATAAAAAATCTAAGATTCCACTCTAAGAAACTATAGAGAATGCAATATAAATCTGTGGGGATTGGAGGGAAATAATTACTAAAAAAAAGTTCAGAAATAGATGAAATTGAAATCAAGTCAATAACAGGAAAAAAACAATTTTAAAAACAATTTTTTTTAAAAAAAAATCCAGGCTACTTTTTTAAAGACACAGCTTACTACTCTAAGAAATAAAAGAAGGCTCATTGTTCTAGGGCCTATGGATGTTAAAAGAATAGTACAATGTTAATGGTAAGTCTGTGCTCATAAGTGATGACTTGTAGTAAACAAAGCAATTCTTTAAAAGATGCAACATACCAAAATGCATAAGAGGAGAAATGTAACATTTTGACAGACTTAAATCTATTGAAGAAACTGAGTCTTTAAAAACCTCCCAAACTAAAACTCTAGATCACATATTTTCACTTGAAAATCCTAGTGAGCATTTCAAGAAAATTTCATACCAATGTACAATATCTACCAGAAAATAGAAACAGAATATTTACTAATTCATTCTATGAGGCTAGTATTACATCAATAAAAAACTAGAAAAAAAATAGAGGAAAGGAAAGCTACTGTTGAAAATATCAACAAAATATTAGTAAATCCAATTCAGTTAAACAATGTTTTAAAAGAATTATGCATAATGATATTTGAATTTATTTTGAGTATTTATTTCAAGAGAGGTCTAGCCTCCAAAGATGAATTATCATAACCCATCATATAGACTGGCTAAAGAAGAAAAATTATACAATTACATAAAAGAAGAAAAGTCAAGTGACAAAATCTAACATTCATTCATAATAGAAACTCTCAGCAAACCAGAAATAGTGCAGACCTTCCTCAATTTGATAAGGAACAATTACAAAAACCTACAGCTAATATCTTACTTAGTGGTGAGAAACTAGATGTTTTTCATCTAAGATCAATGAAAAGATAAGGATATTCCCTTACTCCTCTATTTACATTATACTAAAATCCTAGCAAATGATATATGACAAAGAAAGGAAAGGAAACACATATAGACTGGAAAACAAGAAATAAAACTATTGTGTCTGGGGATATACCTCAGTTGTTAGAGTGCTTGCATTGCATGCACAAGGCCCTGGGTTCTAATCCCCAACACCACTAAATAAATAAATAAGAAATAAAACTATCTTTGCTTGCAGATGACATGATTGTGTATATAGGAAAATCTCCCAAAATTCATAAAATTCACTTGAAACTAACAAATGAATATATTAAGGATGCAGGATAAAAAGTAAATATACAAATATCAATGATTTTCCATTCAGAGGTAATGAACAAACAAAATTTGAAATCGAAAATGTAACCATTATATTATAATAAGAAATTATATAAAACTTCAGTATATATCTTAGAAAATATACATATAATCAATAGAAGGATAATAACAAAACTCTGATGAAAGAAAGATCCTAACAAATGGAGAGATATTTTGTGCTTTGTAAAGCAAAACACAAGATTGTTGGTTGGTCAGTTTTTCTCAATTTGATCTGTAGATTCTACTAGGTCATAGTCAAAATAATAGTAAGTTAAAATGTCCACAAAAAAGTAAAAATATCCAGAATAGCCAGCACAAAACTGAAAAAGAACATCAAAGAGCTGATATTGCCCACTGTTTTCAAGCCTTGCTCTAACGCTTCAGTAAGCTAAATAAATATTTTTGAAAATTGCAATATAGGGAAATAAATTCAAGCACATCAAAGGGTATACCATTTATGTTTGTTTGAGAGTGATAAATATATGCTTGTATACACACATATTTATTACTCAATTGACTTATTCCTCTCCCTCTCAATGTTTCAGTCTACATAGTTTCTGAAGAAATATAAGATATTCTTAGTTAAACTAGAAAAACAATAAAACGTTTCAAAGGAGCCTTAAAATACTCTGAATTGAAAAAGAACATCTAGAACCTCAGAAGTCAAACTGGTGAGGTAATATCAGCTTTGGAAAACCATTAACTAAATTGTCAAAAACTGCTTATTTAAACTGATCAGAATGGCCAATCCAAATTTCCTTACAAGACAAAAGACATATTCATTTTATTATTAGTTAGCGTCTGGTAAGTGATATAATTATTAGAATAATTTGTCAACTCTTACTGAACATTTTTTAAAAAGTCTTTCCTGGTAAAAACTTGAAATTTTCATAAAGTGGAGGTGTCTATTTGCACATTTCAAATAAGTCATTTGTTGAGAGATCTCTTTTCTTTGAAAAAGAAATACAAGAATGCTACCAAATGGAATATGAGGAAAGACTTGGATCAATAACAAAAATAAAGCATAATTCTTAGTATTCTAAGAAGAATAAGCCTACCGGATTCTCATTAAAACAGTAGGATGTTGTAATTATCATAGCATTATGGGTATATTCCTCCTTTTTCTGCTGTCACATTTCAATTTTCCTATGAAGATAGAAATTCAATACCTACGTTAAAAAAGACATTTGTCCTTTGAAAGTGCGCAATTTGTAAAGACTCAGATGGCACAAATGTAAGTCTCTAAGCTTGGTACAGTGCAAATGAGATTGTAATTGAGAGGAACATAGTTTTGCAAGGTTCTTATAATTTAATTATTTGTAGTCATTTCCATTATAATCATTTCCATTCTCTAATCCTAATGACAATGGTTCAGAAAATACTTTATAAAGAAGCCTTCTATCTCTTACCTCAACCATAATAACGATCCATAGTCTTCTGAGAATCCAAATTTTTTCTCGGGTCACGAAAGTATAGTGATCATCTTTCCAGGGTAGGATTTTGGTATCCACATTATATATGACAAACAACAGACCTACTCCTTTTCTTGACGTATAGATCAATTAGTAGGATATACTACCTACCAAAGGGGCAGAACTAATGATCTACTCCACATAACTTAAGAGACTGATGGAAATATCTTTCAGTTCCCAGTATTTTCTAGCAAGGACAACTTCACAATTATGTGATTGACCAAAAAAAAAAAGCAAATATTTTATACAACCCTAAAATTATACTCTAATGTACACAGACAGCACAGAAAGAAATTAACCAAATTATATTGTTAAATTTTGTGTATGCACACACACACATTATATATATATATATATATAATATATATAAAACAATGAATCCCAGGATTATGCATAAGTAAAACGCACAATTAAAAACATTTTTAAAAGGACACATTGGAAAGAACAACAGCAATTAGACACTGATTATCAAACGCTGAGTCTCAGTTTATAGTGTTTCTAGCTAAATACCAATTTTCAGTTCTACAGTGGACATGCCATGAGCACTACTATTGTGATTTCCATTTAAAACAACCTCTTCCAAAGGCCAGCTGATTCTCTGCACATTCCATTCCCAATAAACACAGGTTTAACTGTAGTCCTTAGCACAGCCTTCAGTCACTACACACAATGAACTTCCAAGGTACATTATTATGGTCAAATAGAACGACTGGATGGAGTTCCAAATCCATGATTATTTTATTACTGCTATTTAGACATTTGTAAGCCAAGATCACTGGGAGGGTAATCTAATCACATATTTAAAGTTTCTGCTGGAGGGCTACTGTTGAGGAAAGGGTTGGACATTTCCTTAGACAAAATTAACAGCAATCTGCAATTTCCTAAGCACAATTTGTTTTGCTCTCAGCATTACACGGCTATTTAGTTAGACTACAGTAGATATTGTTTTTAACAAAATATTTCTATTTTTTTTTCATTTAGCTACAAATTATGTTTACTGGTCATTTTCATATGAAAAAGCTTATCCCTCCATTTCATTTTACCACATTCTTTACTCTCAGCATTGGGCATTCATGGTCTATTTATTATAAGTATCAAGCAAACCATACTTTCAATGAATAATCCAAAAAAGAAATATTGATTAAGTAGTTTTATTTGGAATTGCGATTTTTTTCTTACACATAAAATTGGTACTTTGAAACCTGAGCTGAAACTGTATTAGTTTATGGCTATTACCAATTCTCTGAAAGACAATCTGAGCAAGACCCAAAGCCTGAATAAGGTAACAATTTGATATCTCAGGAATTTTTAATATTAATTGTAATTCACTTTAATTAAATCTGATGTTAAATAAAGTGTTTTAAAGTGCAGTATTGGAGTCCAGACTGCATTTTTTTGGCAGGTGGGTGGGTACTGAGGCTTGAACTCAGGGGCACTTGACCACTGAGTCACATTCCCAGCCTTCTTTTATTTTTTATTTAGAGACAGGGTCTCACTGAGTTCCTTAGCACCTCACTTTTGCTGAGACTCTGCAGTTTTGATATGATGTTAAACCTTCTTGGACTTCAGTCTGATGAAACAACTATATTCTTTACAAGAGAGGACATGTTAATTTAATACCTTAATTTAAGCTGGAACAAGCACTCTGTGTAATAGGAGGACTTCAAGCAAAAAACAATAATATGAAGTACAACTTGAAATGGGTAGAACCCAATGATTTTGCGTAAATTAAAGGTGAATTGATTTTTACTAATAACAAAGAAAATTGATATTCTCTATTAAAATGTTAATTCGTTGTCCAAGCAAAGTGCTAATATTATGTTTTTCTAATTATTCTTCTCTGCCTAATTTAGTGACTTTTCTCACTATAATGTTACAAGCAATTTCAAATTATTGATATATTCAATAAGTGAATGTTACATGATATGCCTAAAATACCTATTTTTTTCTATATATATATTTTTTTAGATGTTGATGGACCTTTATTTTTATTCATTTATTTATATGCGGTGCTAAGAATCAAACCCAGTGCCTAATAAATGCTAGGCAAGTGCTCTACCATTGAACCACAACTCTAGCCTCTAAAATGCCTATATTAATACATGTAAAAATTTCAGAAAGACTGACATCATGCTAAGTGACCGTGAGTAGAAAATTTGGTAAATAAGTTTTTGTGGTATATAATGAAATACAATGTGAAATGGAAATTAAGAAAGCTTAATTAAACACCATGAATTAATCTGAAAAATATAACTTTGAACAAAGCAAGACAGACAATTGTTATAATTCTATTTACATAAAGTGATATAGATACATAATCTAGCCTATAATCTTAGTTGTCAAGATAATCCTTATCCTTGAAAGGAAGGTATTGATACTAGGAGCACGGAAGGGTTTTAGGAAATGCTGAACCTGTTCTTTATCTTGATCTGAGGGCTGGTTTTGTGTGAGTTCATATGTGAAAAATCATCACATCTTATTTGTGCTTGTTATTAATGCTATGCTTCAATAAAAATGTACTAAATCTTTTATTTTTTAATAAATGCCTCACCTAATAGTTCTCTTAGACAGAGACCATCAATTTTCCCATATTGTTAAATTATTTACATTTTGACTCTTAATTTCATAAACCCATCAGAATGTTAATCATATCTGAAGATAATGAGTATAATGAATAAGCATATTTATTTTTAACCAAACATGGCCTTAGTTGTGAGAATTTTCTGGTTTAACTCAGGAGGGAGAAATCAAGTTAACACAATAATGCAATAATGTTGAAACTCAGCATTGGGATGTCAGCAGAAAGACAGATTTCTACCAATCCCAAATTCACCATGTATTTTATTTCCCACTATAAAATTGGGAGTTGAAGTCAAGAATTAATAATTTCTAGTTATAGTGAAATTATGATGTTGGATTTGGTTTAGTTTTTTCCTGTTATTGGAAACAACAAGCAATCTACGCATCAGATGAATAATTAGCCAATTACACTGACATGTCTTTAAATCTTTAGAAACATCACATCAGGTGACTAAAACACGACTGGTCAAATAGGAAAAGCATTTAACAATATGAAAAGCAGATTTTATTTTTCTGTAGAAATGTTATGCTATTATTTAAAATGATTAGGAATAACTGTCAGAATGGAAAGGAAGGCTGATTCATTATGGACAAAGAAATCAATATTGTGTCACTCTTCTAAATTGAAGGAAATACATTCCCAAAGGTGGAAAAAAACAGGAAATAATTTTCTGCTTTAAACTTGTATTGTTTTGGAATGAGTTTGGGTTTTTCATCTGGTTATATTTTGATGATGTAAACAGTGAATCACTATCACAATTTCCAGTGGATTGCAGATACTAAAATTTTCATCATCCTTTAATATAAGAGAATGGAGTATGCATTAGTAAACTTACTTGATTTTTTTTTAGATTGAGATGGATGGTTGGTTAATCTGTCATGTAATTATGAATTTTACATAGATTACATGAAATTATATTACTATTGATATGAAAATAGTCATCATCTTTTATACAAATATGGTTATACATATCCAGGTAAATACAAATGGAAAGATCAGAGCTAAAATAGATATAGAAAATGTACATATGTATTCTTTTGATCTGTACAATAAGAAATGATCAAATTGTCATCATGCACAATGTACATAACTCTCCTTTTTCCTGAAATTAAATTTCATATACTACAAATTCATGCATTTTTAAGTTTAAATTCAATTTTTTTAGTACATTCCTGGAATTGTGAAAACATCACAGCAATCTAATTTTAGGACATTTTAATCACCCCCAAACAAAACCCTGCGTCTGTTAGCAATTACTTTACATTTCCAAGTGCCCCACTGCCTAGCCCTAAGCAATCACTCAATAATATTTTGTCTTTACACTTCTGTCAGTTTTAGACTTTTTCTTATGAATAAAGTCATACAGTATGCTGCTTTATTTCCCCTTTCAGTTAGAATAATGTTTTCAGGTTGATTCATATTATTGCATGCACCAGTATTTCATTCTTTTTATTAATGAATACTGTTATTCTTTGGAAAAAAGTCTATTCAGACCATTTGTCCATTTTAATACTGTGTTGTCTTTATATTGTTGAGTTTTAAGTGTTCTTTATATGTCCTAATACCACATTTTTATTAGATATGTGATATGCATTTTTTTCTCCCTCTATGGATTGTCTTTTCAATTTTCTGATGGTATCCTTGGATTTGGAAAAAATTTAATTTTCATTTAGTCAAATGTATTTTGTTTTTCTTTTGTCGCTTATGCTTTTGTGGTCATGTATGATGAACTATTTCTTAACATCAACTCATGAAACTTCCACAGTTTCTTCTAGTTTATAATTTTAGTTCTTATGTTTAGGTCGATGATAATTTTCAGTGAAATATTTTGTATAGTGTGAGGACAGGAAATAATTTATTCATTATACATTGATCTGAACTTGTCCAAACATCATTTGTTAAAAAGAAAATTCTTTCTGGGGTGCAATGACTTATGATCCCAGTGATTGGTGAGGCTAAGATAGGAGGATCCCAAGTTTGAGGTCAGCCTTAATAACTTTGGGAAATCCTAAGGAACTTAGGGGAAACCTGTTTCAAAATAAAAAGTGCTGGGAATGTAGCTCATTGGTAAAGTGCCCGTGGGTTAAGTCCTTAGTACTTCCCACAATAAAAAGTACTTTAAAATAATAAGATAAATCTTTCTCTTTTGATTTGTTTTGGAACCCTTGCTTAAAATTATTTGATCATATATATATATATATATATATATATATATATATATATATATATATATATATTAGACCCTTAATTCTGATAGGACTATATTTCTATCCTTACTGCCTTGATTGCTGAGCTTTTGTAGCAGGTTTTATAATTAGGAGATATGTGTCTGCCAATTTTCTTCTTTTTCAAAATAGTTTTAGCTATTCTGGGTTTCTTATGATCCTATGTGATTTTTTTGGATAAGTTTCCAATTTATAAATAAAAATAAGTCAGATATGAGTTTTATAAAGATTACATTGAATTTACAGATCAATTTGGAGATGGTGCCCATTTTAATCATGTTAAGTTTCCCAACCCATGATCATTAGGTTTCTTTCCATTTATTTATACCTTTACTTTTTTAAGTAGTAATTTATAGTTTTTAACATACAAGACCTAATCTTCTTTGTATAGAAATATAATTGATTTTTGTATATTGATCATGCACACTGTCACATTGTTGAATTAATTAGCTCTACTAGTTTTTCTTTTTTAAACTGGATTCTTTAGGGCTTTTTATATACATCATAACAGTCTCTAAAAATGGAGAAAAAATTCTTCTTGACTTATCTGGAAGCATATATTTATTTTTATCACCTAGTTGCTAGAAACTCTAGTACAGTATTGATTCTGGGTGGTGAGAACAAAGATCTTGTCTTATTGAGCTTAGAGGGAAAGTATTCATTTTTCCTCCAAGTATAATGTTAATGTGGGCTCTCACATAGATATCTTTTAAAAGATTGAGGAAGTTTCATTTTATTTGTACTTTGCTCAGTAATTTGATGGTGAATTTTTTTTAAAAAATGTGTCAAATGCCTTTACAGTATCCATTGAGAAGTTCATGTAGAATTTGGCCTTTATTCAGTTAATTTTGTGTATTACTTTTGCTTGATTTTTGGAATGGTAAACCCAGGTTGCATCCCTGAAATAAATTCTACTTGTTTATGGTGTATAATCCTTTAAATATGCTGCTGGGTTGGGTTTGTATTTTTTTTTTAAGTTTTGTTTCTATATCCATATGGAATGTTTGTAGTAATTTTTTCTTATGATGATTTAGCTATAATTCCCTGCTAGGCTTTGGGTTATCCAAACTGAAAACATACCCTTATACAGTTTTGATGTTGCCTACAAATTGTTAATAGTTTCCAGTGATGCCCTGGGTTAGAGTGATTGTCTGTTAATGGAGCTCTGAGTCCAAATACTGACCATCTCTGGAGAACAGGGATTCTTCCAGGACTTGGAAGTTCAGGCAACATTCTCAGAGTACAGTCTTCATTTTCCCTTCATGTTCCAGTGTGGGGATACAATGCCACTAAAATATAATGGACTCCACTATTTTACTTAGATTCATTCTCCTAGGTGAAAAATTTTCAGTTCCTTTTTTTTTTGTTTGTTTGTTAATTGACAAACTTATGAAACTGTTAACTTTAGTTGTTTTGTCCATATTTTCATCATTATAAAGTAAGAGTGATCTCAGTCAAGATCTTACTTTACCATTTTAAGAACACATCTTATTCTAGAACATAAAACTTCATTAGGAAAAACAAATATATCTGACAGAAAAAAATGAATCATGTCCTAATCATATAATATATATATAAATTTACTTTAACACATAGTAATAGTACATATTAATGGTGTTTCAATGTGATATTTCAACATGTCTATAGTATGTGCTAATAAAATTCAACCTTATTTTATTCATCCTCCCACCCCCTTCCTATCCTTTAATAATCACTATTCTATATTCAAGTTGACATTTTTTAAGCTTCAATTTGTATGAGACAGAACATGTAGTGCTTGTCTGTGTCTGACTTATTTCACTCAACATAATCTCTCTTAGTTTCATCCATAAAGGAGAATTTCATTCCTCTTTATGGGTGAATAATATTTTATTGAGAATATATACCACATTTTCCATTTACCCACTGATGGATATCTAGGCTGATTCCATATTTTAGCTATTGTGAACAGTGGCACAATAAACAACAGGTATGCAGGTAGCTTACTTGATATTAAGTTCAATCATTAACTCATCGATCCCGCTATTCCATTTTATCTACACATTGCATTTACTTGTTTCAAAACCCCATACACATTTGTGTAAAGTATTGAGTAGAATCAAACATACAATGGAATAATGTCCATAGCCAAAAAGCTACCTTGAAATTAAATGTTACCAAATAACTGAGACACACAAACACATATTGTTACCAATCAGCTGAGGTCTTTACTACCTTCCTTCTCAATTTGACTAGAAATCAATAAGCAGAGTGCAGATCCTCTAAGGTTAGCTTCTTGGACCCTTGAAGTCCAATGACTCTCATCAATTAATGTTAGCAGTCCTGAGCCTTTAATGCCAGTGGTTCTCAGCTCCCTGTAGCTCTTGGAGTAGGGGAGCTAGTCTCTCTCCAAAACTACCTCCATTCTCTGCCACCCCATCATTTCATAGTTACAAGCCCCAGCTGTTGGTGGCTTTCAACAACAGCAGTCTTCATTTTCCTGCTTTTATTGCAACCAGCTCGGTCTTCTAGACTCAAATATATCCATCAGAAAGAGACTGTGTAAGCAGGCCCTTGCGTGCGCAGCATCCTGCCTGCTAACTCCAAACTTTTTGCTTAGTCATGGGTAGGGGAGCAGCTCAAGTAGAGGACAGTTCAGGAGGCTGCAGAGGGTTGGAGTCATGGGCATGAACTGGAGAAAGAGGCCAGCAGAAGCCTCAGCAAAACTTCCAAGCGATCAACAGGCAAGTTTGATGTCAAAAAAGGAAGAATGAAAAGTACCTCGGTTGGTAAGTGAGCACCTTTCATTCCTCATAAGGATCAGGAGGAAAAGTTAATGGTAGCAATGACATGCACACGGATGTTGACAGGAGAATTCCACAGGTGAAGGCATGATGAAATTACATAGCCGTAAGACTGAAGTGTCTAAAATTATAAAGAATAATTTTACTCACTGGGCACAGTAACTTATACAGGTAGTCCCAGAAAGTCAGGATGTTGAAATAGAAGGATCACAAGTTCATGGCCAGCCTGGGAGAGACTATCCACAATAAAAAGGACTGGGTATGTATTTCAGGGGTAGGACGCATGGAGGCCCAGGGTTCAATCCCCACTACTGTCGGAAAAAATAATAAGAATATTATTATTATAATTTCCCAAGACTGGGTCTCAAGTGATCCTCCTGTCTCACCCTCCTAAGTAGCTAGGACCACATTCCCAGCTTAAATTATATTTTTTTAATTATAGAGACTAGTTTTTGTTGTCTAAGGCTAAATTTAGAAAGCTAAATTTAGACCAATTTCTGAAATACCTTAAAATGGGAAGATATGATAATATTAAGCAGAAAATGGAAAGAATTAAGTAACGCTTTAGGAAGATTAGCTGGAATGATTTGGAGAAGGGAGGGAGTAGTTCTAAGTCTACTGAATAGTCCACTTGAGATGTGACAGAATCTCTTTGACCAAATGTTAGTTGGGTCCCTCTGAATTTTCTTCCCAACCAGGCCTTGACTTTTGGATTTCTGTGACTTTTAGTTGGGGTATAGACTGAGTGGCTTAAACAGTAGAAAAATTTATTTCTTAGTTTTGTTGACTAAGAAATCTAATATCAAGATACCAGAAGATCTGGGGTCTGGTCCAGTCTCTGTCTTGTACTGCAAAACCCAATACAGCAGTCCTTATAAGTTCTGTGATAGTCCCACTGAATAAAACATGCCTTCCCATTCTTGAGCAAGTGACATGGATAATTCTTTCTTAATTAATTATGGTGCCTATAACCCAGAGGATCACATTCACCATCAACTCCCATAACTCTTGCCCAGGACCCTATGTGAGCACCTTAGAAATCTCTGCCTTTGTTCTTGACTGACTGATCAGGAATCCACGGATGATTCAGACTTCTGAAGGATTGCTGCAGACACATGTCCACTGAAACTGCTAAGGACAGGTTTCCATTCTTACAATTCTGATACTATATAGAGCTGGGCTACAGTCTAGTAGAAAGGTGCTTCCTGGGTTGGGAGGTCTTCCTCGTAATTCCTTACTATGGGTGGGTTTCAGTCCCTGAATCCTGAATGGGAAGACTTTCTTCCTTACCTCCTGGCTTGATTGGAAATAGAAGTCTTTCTTTCTACCTTTCTACCTTTCATTGAAGTAGAAATTTCTCCCTGACTCCCTGAGAGAAATCTTTCTTCCTGGCTATGTCAAGCAGGGATTACTCCCTGACTTTTTGCTGGAAGATATTTCCTGAATTTTTTCTTGGCCCTGCTGACTGTACGTTCTGACAACTCTGTCCATTTCTTTCTTTTTTTTTTGTTATTAATTTACCAAGAATATTTTGGCACATCAACAGCCTCTTTGGAAAATTTAAGGTCTCCCCAATGGCTTTTCTAAGACCTTCCTTCTCATTACTCCTACTGCTTTTTCTACTGAAGGATCTTTCCTTTAGTTCTCTGAAATCATGTGATATGCCCTACTTCAGACCATATAGGGATATAGGGATAAATATTCCTATATCCACCCCTTCCCTCTTCAGCACCTCAGTACCATACAGACATTAGAAATTAGGAAGCCCGTTCCCATTGGAGGTCTCTAGAGACTCAGGATCTCCTAAATTCAACTATCTGAGTCTCAAAGAAGAAAAGGCCATTGAGGCTTACTAAATATTTTATCAACCTCGATGGGCTTTGGAGACAGCTATGTAGCCACTAGTTTTTTTTTTTTTTTTTTTTTTTTTTAGTCATTTGCCTAAAATAGATCCCATACTGCTTTTAAAATTTCATATCAGGGCAAAAAATAAATCTTCTACACAAATTTTTGCCCAAAAAAATAGCTTTAACCCTTACTGATTAAGTAATCTCAACTTGTCTTCCTTTTGTTAATAATGTAATACAGATAAAAAGTATGAAGTGGAAATATCCATGTGAGTTTTGTATTACTTATTCTGCTACCTGACTAATGGCTAAAATTTTATTTTATATTTTATCAATAATATTTTTACTGACATATTTGTACATATTTACGAGGTACGATGTGATATTTGTTTCATGTGTATATGAGGTAATCTGACTAATCAGCAAATCATATCACCTTAAGTTTTTATCATTTTTAATGGTGATTACATTCAACGTTCTCTTATATTTTTAGATATAAAATGCATTATTGTTAACTATGTTCAACTTACCTTTCATAAGAAAAAGCTATTAAATCTCACTTTGTATCTGTTTGTATTTGTTTGTATATACGTGTGTATGCATGCAGGTACTTATATGCATATGTGGTAATTTTCTATTTCTGGATGAAAATACCAGATTAATGTATAAAACCCCTCTAGAAGGTCTTTTCAAATTGGCTTAGAGATAAGTGAGCACTTCTATAAATTAATTGTTCATGAAACTCTCAGAAATGTAGACATTATTTCAATGCTTTTCAAGTTTACACGTCTTGGGTATATTTTTAATATTTTTGGTTTAATAAAAATAGTTTTATCTTCCAAGTAATCATTTTTTAAGTACAATATGAGCATATATTTTTCTTCTGTTTGGGTTTACTAGTTAAATTAGTTAACACTGTATCTACCAGGTGTTTGAAATTATCAAAATTTAAATTCAAGGGATCCAATGTATAAGAAAAGATTCAGCAGAAATAAATTGGTTGATACTCTGTGTTGTGTTATGATTTGAATGTGAGGTGTCCCCCAAGAGCTCACGTGTGAGACAATGAAAGAAGGTTTAGAGGAGAAATGATTGGTTTGTGAGAGTCTTAACTTAATCAGTTAATTAATCATTGATGGGATTAATTGAGTGGTAACTGGAGGCAGGTGGGGTATGGCTAGAGGAAGTGGTTCATTGGGAGCGTGGCTATTCCATATGTATTTTGTATTTGGAGAGTGGAGTCTTTCTCTCTCTCTGTGCTTTCTGATCACCATGTGAGCTGGTTCCCTCTGCCACACTCTTCCACCATGATGTCCTGCCTCACCTCGAGCCCTGAGGAATGGAGCCTGCTATCTATGGATGGAGACCAATTAAACTGTGAGTCCCTATATAAGCTTTCCTCTTCCACAGTTGTGGTGGTCAGGTTTTTTTAGTCACAGCAGTAAAATAGCTGACTAAAACACTCAGTACTTCACATATGTCAAGTATAGTAAGTAGTAAAGCAAAATAAAAACAAGTATATAAGTTTTTAGGGTAATTTTGATATTTTTTGTTTGGTTTTGTCTGACGTGCTTGTTCTGTAAAGATAGTTGACAGAAAAAGAACGTGAGAGGATTGTTTCCCCTTTTTATTGTGTGTTATGGTATATTTGCCAAAAAAATTCTTTAAATGTTTTTGCTAATGTGCAACCTTAGAATTATACAAAGTTAAGAAATAGATTTCATCAATAATTTCTAAATAAGATAAAATATCAAAACATTAATTACTGAGCCTGAGTTGAAGCTTCTGTACATTTGCTCATCTTGTTTTTTTTTTAATATGATATGAAGAAGCTAATTTAAGTCTGTTAATAAACATAAGAAAAGATCATGTAGCTTTAAGAAATGAGAGAAGGCCTATTCATAATGTTTGATAGTCTGATCATACAGAATACTGGCATATAACAGGCAGTTTTCTATTTCCTGGTTTTCTCTATAAAATTTTGGTTACTAATGGTTAAAAATTATAATCTATATATGTAATTAAAACTACTAAAAATAACAAATGGGAAAGGAAAATAATTGGTATGAAAAGTATACAAGGAAAGTAGGATGTGCTATTCAACAATGAAAAGGTTGTTATTTCTGTAAAAGGAAAAAAAAAGTAATTTATCCTAAAGTAAGATGACTGGTTGTTCGAAAAACAGAGAAAAATGTCTCAGGAAAAAAAAAATATGAATGTAAGAAAGTTTTGTGAAATAGAGATTTTATCTTATTTTGTCATGTTAGCTAAAGATTTTAATGATTTATTTATAAGTTTTTTTTAACATGGGACTGAAAAATTGCTGAAAAATTAGAATTTGGTTTTCTGTCTGAAATTTTACTTTTCTTGGAATATTGATCTGTTCTTAATAAAGTATTAAAAAAGGTTTTTCTTCGTCTTTTAAGTAACCTGCCAAAGAAACAAGGATTAGTATTTTTCAGAATCATTCCTGTATTGTTAACCTTTATCATGTTATTGATTATGTAAGGGAACCTAAACATTATTTCATAATGATCTACAATCTTATTTAATCAAGTGTTCAAACCTTCTTGCTTTAATAACCTCCCATAATCAAATCCTGAATGGAATAATCTTATTCTTGAATTGACCTTGAGGTTTCCCAGAGGGCCCCTGGAAAATGTTAAAAATAATTCAGTTTATTTGATATACTGAATTTCATGAAAAGGCATTGTTTAAGAGGGATGTTTCAATCTCGCTGTGTTATTTCACAAGTCAAGTATTTTTCTGAAAAAATCTCAATTTCTTGAAACTTGCCAGTCCTCCTATTTTCTGTGGTATGTCTGGTACAATATTATCAGCCATAAATCTGGTTATCATATTAAAATTTTGTATACTGCAGAAATAATGAAATTTCCTTTCAAATGAACTCTCATCAGATACTTAGCATGGCCATTTTTTTTTAATCATCCACAGATAAGTTTTCACCTGTTTTTTATAATCATAATAATTGCTATTGCTGTAGTCCTTTATTATGTCTGCCTTACCTACAAGCCAGTGATCTCTCTCCATAGGACCCTCTTAACAGCTCTAGCACCTCACATTATGTAAATGCTCAATTAATGAAGGTGGCACCTAAGACCAGGATGATTCTTTAGTTCCATTACCAAATGAGGGAGTCTAAAATATGTTTTGAACCTATATTTTCAGTCCTGACAACTACCCAGAGCCCTATAGCAGCCAGAGAAAAAAAGTTGTTTCTATTCCTGGAACTCCCAATGTCCTCTTCAAAATAACTCCCTGAGATGGTTGAGAGACTTGCCTGCTGCCTTCTGCCTGTCATGTATTTAATCTCTACTGAGTCACTTCAGACTGAACTGAACTTAAAGCTTCTAAAGTCAAACATAGTCTTCTCAGAGACTTATCAGTTTTAATTTTTTTGCCATACATACTTTTCTTCTTAGTCCAAATTATCCTGAATAATATAAAAATGTATTTTCTTATATTTAATACTTGCCACTTGTTAATCAAAAACACTAATTATTTTGACTCCTTCGAATTTATTCATCGCTCATGAATTGGTCATTCAGCAAACACACTCCCAAGTAGTTCTAGGAATGTATGATGATTATCTTATCTTTGCAATCAGAAAAATAACTTCTTGGACTTTTACCTCAAGTCAGATAATAAGAATCTCATATATCTTTCCATGCCAAAAAAGAAGTGATACTGTAATCATCTATTTCCAGTGAATTGTATGGCAGAGGCTTCATGCCATATAAAACAATAGTACATGCATGAAAGGTATAATATTTAATTTAACTTTTAAACCACAGTTTTCAACAAATTGGGAAATCATTCTTTAATTTAAAGACCCTTTTTTCTCTTCCCTTTCATGTTTAAAAATTGTCCTGTATACAGACTAAAATTTTAATTGCCCTCATTTTCTAAAACATGTACTCTTACAGTAAGGAGGATAATCATCCATCCAAGAAATTTGGTAGAGGAAAATTTGAATCCTCATTATTCAACTGAGTTTTCTGAAAGGGTAAATTTCTGAACTACAAGATGACTGTACTGTCCTCGCAAATTGAAGAGCTCTCCAGGCAGGCAATAACGTGTATATTTTTTACAATTGCATGTATGTTCCCTAAATTATCTAGGGTCAACTGGACATCACTGAGAATCTAATATTCGAGGCATATTCTTTGATTGACATAGTAATATTTGGAAGTCTGGGACTAGTAGTACTATTCCTATCCTCCATCATCAGGAAATATCAGTAGAGAGGATTATTTCACTATAGGCCATTTCTCTAGGGAAAATGGACTAAACCACAGGAAAATACCTGGCCTGAGTCATTTATCCTACATTACATTCTTTTTTAAGTGACAGCCCTAGGGACAAATCCAAAGGGAGTTTCACTTTCTCTTCTACCATTTAATAATCAGACCTTTCTACTTGTTTTTATTCATCAAACATTATATTGCCTTCCTATAATTGTTAAAAGCTCTTTCTTGTAACTAAGAATAGACAGACTATTTCAGATGTGGTCCCTGCCTTTGCCTCTTTGTTCTTATAAAAAAAAAAAAAGAATAAATAGCAGAACTTGTTTCTTTTTTCCCTTACACTAAAAGGAAAATGAATTGATTCTATGTTGAAAAATAAATACAGTAGTATAGTAATTACATCTTCTAAACGCAATTTCTTTAATTGTGATGAGATACATGATACAAAATTTACCATTTTAACCACTTTTAAGTACACCATGCAGAAGTGTTAAGTGTATGTTCTTCATCATGTCACCACATCCCAAATGCTTCTCATTCTGCAAAACTTAAACTTCAGATCCTTTAAACAAAACTCCACTTCTCCCTGACCCTGGAAACCATGATTCTACTTTCTGTTTCTCTGAATTCAGCTAATTAAGGTACCACATATAAATGGAATGAGACAATATCTGTCTTTTTCTGACCAGTTTATTTAAATTAGCATAATGTCCTCAACTTTCATTCATGTTGTAGCATGCATCAGATCAAATGAACTTTCTGTTAGCTTTTTATTTGTTTTTATTAATATTTATCTACACTTAACATTTTTCACAGAAATATTTTGCTTTCTGTGTTATTCACCTAACCAAGCAAGCATTTTCTTAAGTTTAAAGAAAACGTCTGGGGTCTGGGGATGTAGCTCAAGGGCAGAGTACAAGTATAGCCATTTGCTATGCCTTAGGTTTATACAGCATTTCCACGAAATAAAAAAGAAAGAAAGAAAAGAAATTGTGGTTATGGTAGTATGATTTTCTGTGTCTCCACATATATACTTATAGTATATAAATTTGCTATTTCTTCCCTCTAAATTTCTCTTTTTCCCTCATTTACTTTGAATTCACCTCGATTTTATGACTTTTAACTGGGGAGTTCTTGGCATGTTTATCTATTGATGCGCCACTTTTAAGGTATTATTTAATTAATACTAGGAAATAATGTAAGACATACAGCTCCTATTATTGATACAGATACATCAAATAATTGTTTGAGCAAATAAAATATAGCTATGACAAGGGCTAAAGATAAAGACAAAGTAGTAGAGAAAGCTTCCCTGAAAAGGACATGAGTTGATTTTAAAGAAAAGTTAGGGTTAGAAGGGGGTAGGGAGGGTATTCCAAGAAGAGGGAACAGGTGAACAAAGAAGTTAGGTGAGAAAAAGAACTGAAAGGGTAGATGGCAATTCATGAGAGCAGAAAGTGGTAAAGGAATGGTAAAGAGCGGGAATGGTAAAGAAGAAGTGAACAGAGTCCTACATACTGTGGATGTGGATGAATGAATGCAGAAAGTTTAGTTAGCTATTTTTTTCTAATCTGGAATGCAGGTTATTATATACCCCTGATGGTGGTAGTAGTAAGGGTAAAATGAAGAAAAGTAGATGGATGTAAAAATTCATTGCACTTATCATCAGTTTAGAAGCAAATACTACAGAATAAGGAAGGAGCAAAGAAGAGTCTGAATCCAAGACATATGGTGTTATATTAATTATTACTGACTTTTGTTTTCTTATTGTTTTATAACTACTGCCATTTTGCTGGGTAGGCTATTTGATATTATATGATCATTTATAATCGCCAGCAAACTTTTTCTAAAATCTCCCCACAGTAAATATTTTAGGCTTGTGGAACATATGGTCTCTCTGTGCAAGTGCTCAATTCTGTCCATATAGCAGTGAAAGCAGATGTAGACCTATGAAAATGAATGGGTATGACTGTTTTTTTTTTAAATCTTGTTACAAAAACAGGTAGTGTTGTTTTAACCCCCAATTTAAAAAAATTGTCACACTTTAAATTATTTGAATCAACTCAGTTTATGCTGACATCCCTAGTTTTGTACTTGATCTTTGATTATAGAATTGTGATTCTCCTACTCCCACTTCACCATCTTATGAGAAAAGCATTTTTTCCAGTCTGTCCCAGCTTAATTGGAATTGTAATGCCAGATTCGTGGGACCCCCAATAGACCTCCAGGAGTCGAATCCTATGCAATCACACAAGAGTCTTTATTGCAAGCTCGAGCCTGGACTCACAGCCTTTCCTGATGCAGGGGTCCTTTTTTCAGTGAGATTTTATGGGTTTTTTGGGGGGGATACTCTATGCATCACAACATCACACAGCAAATCATTCCACACCAAGGAAAAATCAAAAAACTCTTAACAATGATTAGCACATTCAATGACGGGAACAAGTTGGGTAGGGGTGATTGGTTAGTACAAGAGGGCGATTCGTTTGAACTGCTGCTTGGTTTAGGCCACGAGGGGTGTATGTGCGCTAAACTACATGGTTTCCCAACATGTTATCAACCACCATAAACTACTGGGGGGTCATCTGGCATCCCAGGTATTTTCCCTGACTCATGCTGATTGGTGGTTGGTAAGGGGTTGCTATGGGTCTTCACCTAGCCTAACTGAGTCAGAGACACCTGGTGCTACAGATCTCTCCTATTATTTACAAACAACTCAGCAGGGTGGGTATGTGCTTAGGAGTGCTCTGTGGGTTTTTCCCAGGACAAGGGTCATGCCCCCTTCCTTAGGACAGGACTTGAGATAGAAGCTGGTTTCTCAAAAACGGAGTCACAGCAGTTTCTCAGAATCAGCTCAGGGGAGTGGAGCTCAGCAATCTTGTTTATCATACCCTCCAGGTGATTCTGATGCATGCTAAAATCTGGGAACTACTTTAGTAGAACAGGAGTACTCAACACTGGGAGTTTTTAAAACAGATTCTAATCTAAGAACACTCCAGAACAATTCAGAATGTGTTAGGAATTCAGAAAATATTATTATTTTAAAAATGTTTTTAGATCATTCTCATTAAGCTGCTAAAAGCCATTAGTTTTATGGTAGATTTAGATGATCAATTTCTTCCGAAACTTAAGTTAATTTCAATGACATTATACCTAAACAGATAATATTATGGAAATTAAAGTTTATGCAGAAGCAGACTTTTCTGAATTGATAATCATGGATAAATTCCATGTCATAGGTTATGGTTTGATTTAACTATAAAAATAGGAAGACGGACTTTAGAGAAGTTAAAACTAGCCTGTAGATCATCTTAATATTCATTTTGAGAAAATAATTTCTCTCTATATATTTTTTAATTCTGACAAAATTTGGGAGAAGAAACTTAGAAAATCAACAAGTCAACTGAAATTTATTGAAAGGTAACTTTTTTCAAATTTAACCATTAAAAAATTGATGATAGTTGATATCAATGATATATTTTGGCCTTAGCCATAACAAATCAAGCTCGCACATAACAAAATCAAGCATGCACATGTATGGATATTGCCAGAGTTTGACTTTCAAAAAATGTAGATGCATGGTCTTTATTTATGATTGTATAATTTATGGGATTCAACTATACAGTCTTATCATTCAAATTTACTGACAGCTAATTAAATATGTCTCAATAGTGGAGACTTAGCATTAATTCTACTTGAATTTGCTGCTTGAGGGAAAATACAAAACTTCCAATGGTACTCACATTTTTTTTTCTTGAATTCATGAAGGGAAACCTCTTAGCATATTCACAGCTAATAAGATGATGAACATATTCTTCATAGATCCTATCCTTTTACTCATGAAAAAGCAAAAATTCCAACTTTTCCACTTGGCATTTTGATAAAACAAAGTTTATAAGAGTTTCAATATATATGATACTGTTTGGAATATATTATAAGCACTGTTCTTTTCACAAAAATAGACTTTGATTAATAATTCTGTTGATTTTTATAGAAAAAGAATTTCAGATCTGAAACTCTTTCCATGATAGTGGCTCCATGTATTACTAGTTCCTTTTGGAGTCTCTATTACAATAATGAGTGTTATGTGAGTTATTCAAAATTCCCAAACTGCCAGATTTCCTTCCACTTTAAAATTCATTTATCTCAATTGACTGTACGGCATTCAAGGAACATGTATTTTCCCTCAAGGAACATTGTTCACGAACAGTGAAAAATTTGCATAGTAGCATTGTAGATGAATGGTTAAGAGCATTAACTTAACAATAAATATAAGGATATATTGGAGGAAATAGATTAAAAAACTCTTAGAATTGTCCACATCATCTTCATCCAGATTATGGGTGAGCATCAGACAAGTTTCTCTGCTTACAACCATGATATGTTATTAAGGTAACATTCTTTTCAAAATCATTTGAATCATGTAAAATCCAAGGTATAAAGGAACCAGAATAAAATCACTATTCTGATTTTATTGATTGCATATTTATTTTCCTTCAGTTAGGAGAAGTAAAAACACTCTTTGGGTTATCCCTTGACATTTTTACTTTGTAACCTAAATGTTTGTCTTTTTTTAAAAAAGTGGATATCATATTTGCAGATGAAGTTTCCACTTGTGTTTCTCCTGTCTACTAATATAGTTGAAAAACTTTAAGAAGTATTGGTTCAGAGCATGGGGAGGTGTAATGTTATAAAACAATTGTTCAGTACTGTTGTTTTCTTTACTTTTATGTAACTTACAGAAATATCAAACAGTTACTAAGCCAAAAAATAATTTTTATAAAACCAAATCATCTCAGGTCACTATTAATTCAGTTGGATACCTACATTTATGGTTCTAGAAGTACAAGGTACATCAAACTCACTTTCCAATTCAGTAGTTCTTGTGCAAAACTCAAATAATTTACATTTTTAATAAGTTATAATATAATGTTAATGCTACTTTCAGACCCTTATTTAAGAACTACTAAGGTACATCATCATTGAGCAAGTAGAGGCCTATAAAATTAACCCTCTTGAGACAATTAGAGAAATGCCAATCAAAACTACTCCATGATTTCATCTCACTCCAGTCAAAATGACAGTTATCAAGAATTCAAGCAATAGTAAATGCTGGTGAGGATGTGGGAGAAAAGGCGCACTGATTCATTGCTGGTAGGATTGCAAAATGGTGTAACCACTTTGGAAAGTAGTATGGAGATTCTTTAGAAAACTTAGAATGGAACCACCATTTGACTCAACTATCCCACTCCTCAGTCTGTACCAAAAGAACTAAAAGTGCATGTTACAGGGATGTAGCTACCTCAATGTTTATAGCATTTCAATTCACAATAGCTAAACTGTGGAAACAGGCTAAATGCCCTTTAACAGATGAATGGATAAAGAAACTGTGGTATATATACACAATGGAATATCACTCAGTCTTAAAGAAGAATCAAATTGTGGCATTTACAGGTAAATTGAAGGAATTGGAGAATATCATGCTGAGTGAAGTAAGCCAATCCCAAAAAAACAAAAGTCAGATGTTTTCTTTGATAAGTGGATACTGATCCTTAATGGTGGGGTGGGGGGGGGTAAGGGGAGAATGGAGGAACTTTGGATTGGGAGGTGGTGTGGTAGGAAGATAATGGAATGAAATAGAAATTATTACCCCTATGTATGGGTATGATTGCACAAATGGTGTTACTCTACATCATGTACAACTGGAGAAATGAAAAGTTGTGCTTCATTTGTGTAAAAATAAAATAAATTATTTTTTAAAAAAGACAAAGCTTTGATTTAAGAGTGTGGCTTATGTTAGGATCATAAAGCTTGTTTTGACTGCTCTTGACGGGGAAACTCAAAATGCAAGTGGACAACAGCCTCACCCTATGAGATTTTAGGATTTTTATTTGTTTGTTTGCTTTTGTGGTGCTGAAGATTGAACCCAGGGCTTCATGCGCCCTCGGTAGGTACTCTGCCACTGAGCTATAGCCCCAACCTAGCTACCACCTCAGAAAGCCAAACTATAGCTTCTGCTGCAAGCAGTACTAAAAGCCAAACCACAATTGCTAGAATAACTGGTTCCGAATGGTTAGGACTTTGTCAATGACATCTTGGTCAGTGAATTCCAGTTTCCTTCTTTTTTACTCCAGCTTCCAATTCAAGACCATCAAAGAATATCAGATATGCTTATAAAACTAGTTACATGGGGGTGAACCCTTCCAAACTCCCTTACCTAAACATCCAATCAGAGTACATCTGAAACCTTCCTTTCTACCCTCCATAAAAAGTCATTATATTAACTTGTATAAAAATATGCCTGATTTTGAGTCTCTTGCAAACATCAGTAATGCTGGTTGACTCCCATGATAGGGCACTGTTTGAATAGGAAGCCTCTTTTTGTTCTCATTTCTGTGTTTTTTTTCAATTACTATAGTCCCACCAATTAATAACTTTGATCTTGATAACTTAAATTTTCTATGCCTCAGTTTCTTTATGTGTAAAAATAAGATAAAAATAGTATTCATGAATGAATGCAATTTTGTTCATATCATTATTTTAATTATATTCAATGTATAATCTTTATTTAGGATCAATAAAAACATTCTCATTGTAATATACCTGTATGTAAGTTTGCAATATCATATCAAAAATATAACATCTATGGGGAAACATCAAACCTATATGATCAATCTCCCTTGAAATCTATGCCATGGCAGTATTTAATGAACAGTTTGGTAAGCATTGCTTTATAAAAAAAATTATTTACACCAAACTAAAGTCATCTCTATTTATTTAATAGTTGCTTAAAAACTCAGAATTATTACTGTTTTATAATTTAGATCATTTTTATTTTCATTATTTTGTCAGTGTCATTATTTAATAAGCAGTCTTAAGACAGGAAGAGTAAACAAGATATATATATATGTATATATATATATATATATATACAGATGTATGTGTGTGTGTGTGTATACACACACACATTTTAAAAATAAGTTTATTTAGATGTTATTTCTAGTTAAGTCTCTGTAAGCCTTCCCAAATATCTAGTCTTATTTAATGTGTTATAAAATATGTGTATTGTTTTCCAAAAAGTTCTGGTAAATCTAAGTCTGAAATATATTTCTGGATGCCTTTTTTAAAATTTTTATTTTCCGAATTTAAAGTAAATATTTTAAACTTATGCATAAAAGCATAAAAATTGTATATATTTGGGGTACCATGTGATTTTTCTGTATATTTCATGCATTTCTAATAAAATAATGATGAATATCAAAAAAATTTGATTACACAACAATCATATATTAAAAAGTTGAAGCACCCAGATAAATTCCCTTTTGACTTTATCTTAAATCTCCACATAGTTTCCAAAGGTAACCAGAATATTAATTTGATATATTAATTTCTCTAAACTTCTATTTAAAAGACTATAAATTTCTATTTGCTTTTTTTAACTAATTCAACTCATTTGCTCTTTGGAAAAATGTGCTTATCATAATATTTTGGGTTTTTTCTTGATTACTATTGTCAGTCTCTAAGTATCCTACTTAGATTTTTAGTTTCAGTTTGTGAATAATACTTAGACCTGTGCCATTGTTAACTGGCACACAACTATTTGAAAAGTATAGTTAGGGAATGTCACTGATAGAGACTGCTGTGAAAATACCACTATGTTGAGATTTGGGCTTAATCTATCTACTATTTTTTTCTGTAGAAACTAAGTTACTATAGGGATAGGGACTGATTTTTATACTACAAAGGGATACCAGATAAGAAGAAGCATGTATGTGACTTAATTTTAATACAAATTAGCTTCACTTGATTTAATCACTCAGTGAAACTTGTATGAAAATAATAACTAGGATCTATTAGTGCTTATTCGTTGCTTTGTCCATATTTGTTAATTTAATCATATCCAACTCATTTCATAGATGGAGCCAGAGAAAGAAAGTGAACTCCCCAAGCTTACACAGCTGGTGAACAGCAGGTGGGATTTGAACACAAGATGTGCACATTCAGAAACTAAACTCTTAATTTCTGCATTCCATTTCTTCTCAAGGAAAATGAGTGTTCTTCCCCAAATAAATACCAACCAGAAAAAATAAAAAATATGAAACATTGAGTGAAGCAGGAAAATCTTCCTACCCCTGTTTCTTGTGACCGGGAAATGGTGTCACATAATTCTCAGTAGTTTTGCAATGGATTTTAGGTCATATTTCCATAGATAACAGGACAGCAGTTTCCACCTCCTTTCTCCTGACTATGTTGTATAGACTGGCAGCTGTAAGATTGCAAAAAAGCATTCTCTTTTAATCTGACTCATACAATACATGGCAATCTGCATGAAAATGAGAAGGACTGAATATGGAACACTCTTAGGCAAAAGATGGCAGGCATAACTGAAAAGGCCCTCTCATTGCAGTCTGAATTTAACATTTAATTTTCTTATTAGCTCCAGAAGGGCAGGCTGATTTTCCACAGGTGTAAGCAATATACATAATTAATACCACACCTCAGGACTCAAAGAAAGAGCACTGGCCAGCATTAACTGTATACATGCTGGGTTGAAATTAGATCACATCCGATATTCAATTTTGAAGTTACAATTATGAATGATGTGATTCATTTATGCATTTGAAAGATATTATTTCCTTTTGCTTTTATAAATAGCTTCAGAAAGCCAACATAGCATTCTCTTGGAAAAGAAAAGGCTCTCATTAATCCATGAACAGGAATCATGTCGACTGTTAAAGCTGCAGTGAATGTGAATAAAATTGGGCTGAATAATGACATTTAAACTAAAACAGAAAGATCCACAATTTATTTGCAGTTGCTGAGCACTGAATGCACAGTTAAATTGCAGTGACTTGAAACACAGTGTCTTTTCAAGAACAATTGGCATCAAAACCATTTTCAAGCTTGAATTATGTGCATCTAAGTTATTGTCTAACTATTTTTTTTGGGGGGGGGTGAAAAATGGATTCAAACCACAGTTGTTCAGAAGGCAAAAGGGCTCCTAACTGCCAAGTTCAATTTTCAACACTGCAGTAAATAGAACAAAAGAGACCCAACTGGAATTTCACCTGAGTTTTAGTGACCCTATGCAGACCTTCTCAGCTTTGAACATTATATGATCTCTCTTTTCTTATTACTTTCACCACATTATTTCATCAACCTCTGACTTCTGCAGGAAGCTGATATGCCAAAATTTCTAAAGGAAAAGCCCCGATTCCAGTAGGTTGATCTGAAATCAATAGAAACCCAAGTGGTGTGCTCTCTGATTATCTTTGAGGAGAGCTCTCCGCCTGTTCAAGAGATTCTAAAAGTAGCTGTAGTGTTTTGCTAGGTGAATGATATAGCAAAACTACTTCCCTTGTAATTTCTCTTATTCCTATAAATAATCCCTTTTCAGATAAATATATGATGATATTACAGGCCAGCCAATTGGGAATAGTTTGCTGTTACGGTGAAGAGATCAGTATTGTTCCAGCTAAATGTGAACAAGGGAAAATAATTACAAAATGGCTGATTGTGGCATGGTCAATTTTATGGCTACAAAATACAGAAAAACTAATTGAACCACAATAGGAGGAGAGTCTTGTTTATTTTGTTTGTTTGTTTTGCCTTGTTTTGTAATCTCATTTAAGTTGCTCTGTTCAATTGGATTAGTCAATTACAAATAACCATTAACAAAGATAAATTTCATTTATGGAAGGTCTTTACTTCAGTGATGTTATTTCTATCATTTTAAATTTCTTGACTCATGTATGAGATAATTGTCACATGGTGTCAATCTTTTTGTGAGTCATTGACTTAAGTATTTTTTATCTTATTTTATCTTATTTGTTGGTAGTTGTGTATGGAGAGCATGCCTTTATTTTATTTATTTGTTTATTTTTATGTGGTACTAAGGATCAAACTCAGGGCCTCACACATGCTAGGCAAGCTCTCTACCACTTAGCTACAGCCCCAGCCCTGACTTAAGTATTCTTTTTTTTTTAAAAAAAAAAAAGACTTTTAAAGACACTTTGTGCCAGAGACTATTCCACATGCTACAGTGGGGGAAATAAGCAAGATAGTAATAAGTGCTAAAGAGAATATGAGAATATGAACGAAGGATTGGGAAATAGTGAGGTGGGCAGAGCTATTTTAGATTAGTGTCAGGTAAGTCTCTGAAGAAGTAACATGAATTATGTGACCTTACAGCAGGAAAACATACTACAGATGTGAGGAAGAGTGAGTTTAAAGTACTTGGCATGGCAATAAACTCACTTGAGTGAGTTTAAAGTACTTGGCAGAATTCAAAGAACAGAGTGCCAACAATATAGTAGGAGAAGGTAGATTGGCAGCAGATTAGGTTAAATTGTTGGGGTAGGACCTTGTATGACCATGTAAACTTAGAAGAGTGCTTTGAATTGTATCTTAATGCAATGGGAAGATAATGAGGGAGTGTATATCTTCAAATCCAATGACTCTGTTGAATGGCTTTTGTGATAGAGGCAAGCATGAAAGCAGCAATATCAACTGGAAGGCAAGACACAGAATTTTCTTGATGGTTTCTGTTTCTTCAATTAAATGAAACGAAAGCAGAACAGTGGATACTCATGGGAGGTGGGATGGTTTGTTGGAGGTATAAGGAAAGAGGAAGAGGTACGAAGTGATCATTTGAGAAAATGGTGGGTTGAGTTGACCAAAAGTGTTGGTTCATCTATAGTTCATGATGAGGGATGTTTAAGAATGAAGTTCATAAAAAATGAAAAGATTTAAGTTAGTTCCTCTAACTCATTCATTAGTGGATAACAACTGAGAGAAACAGAAGCAAGTTGAGTCTAAGCTGATAAACTAGCTTGAGTTAGTAATCGAAGGAGCTGTGTTTGAAATGTCTTGTGAATTACTGAGGCTTTTGTATTTCCTTTTATTTTTTCAGTTGCTTTCTAAGGGGATTTCATAGAGCCTCCCATGATCACCTGGGGAAAAGGGGAAGGTAGGGGTCCAGGCCCATTTATTTTAAGGTAGGTTGATGGTCATTGAAGTTCTATCTTTTTGAGCATTTGGATGGTGCTCATGTCAGAGCACTTAAACCTCACTAGAAGGCTCTGGTAGATCACTCTTTATAATATGCGGTCTGTTTGCCTCCATAAATATCAGGCCTCTTCTAGTCCACTGTTCCTTTCAGAGCATCTTCTTCATGGGAATTTATGAAGAACCTCTCTGCTAGGCTTTTTTTTTTTTGGGGGGGGGAGGTTGTATGTCTGTATGTGTATGCATGTCTCTGGTGACTGAACCAGGGCATTCTAGGCAAATGCTTCAACACTGAGCTACATCCCCAACCCAATACATAAAAAAATGTTCAACATCATTACAAATTAGGGAAATTCAAATCAAAACTACACCAGTGAGACAGGCAGTCATCAAGAATGCAAATAATAAATACTAAAAAATGCTGCAGAGGTTGTGGAGAAAAAGGAATGCTCTGACACTGTTGGTGGGATTGTCAATTAATACAACTGCTATGGAAATCAATATGGAGGCTCCTCAAAAGCCTAGGCATGGAACCACCATATGGCCCAGCTATACCACTCCTCAGTAATTTACTCTGAAGAATTAAAGTCATACTGCTGTGTATACATGCATACCCATGTTTATAGCAGCACAATTCACAATAACCAAACTATGGAACCAGCCTAGGTATCCATCAGCTGATGAATGGATAAAGAAAATGTGGTATATATGCACAATGGAGTTTTACTTAGCTATGAAGAAAAATGACATTATAGCATTTGCAGGAAAATGGATGGAACTAGACACCATCTTGTTAAGAGAAATAAGCCAAACTCAGAAGGTCAAGGGTCATCTGTTTTTGCTCATATGAAGACTCTAGAGAGGAAAAAGGAAAGAAAGGGGATCAATAGAGGAAAGGGACCAAAGGTTTGGAGGTGTAAGGGAGGATAGAAGTGCTGGGGAGTGATATTAGCCAAATTTTACTATTACACTGTGTGCATGTACAAATATGAAAAGCAAATCCCATAATTATGTACAACTACCAATAAAAAATGTGGAAAAAAGAAACGTATCTGCTGGTCTCTTGGCATGGTTGGTCAGGAATTCTACATCAGGGTCTCCACAACAATTTTACTTTCATTGTTTGATAGACATTTTTGTCATGGGTTATATACAAAATCTTAGAGCCTCCCCACACTATGCCTGAAAAAGCAGGCCACTATCCTCAAGTAACCTTGACTCCCCTATATTTATGCAGACATTTCCAAGCCCTTCTTTTCCAAGGTGGATTCTGATAGAAGGGCATGGGTGGGGAGCCAGTAGAGCTGGTGGCCAGAACACTGGCATTTCACACTCTCACTTTTCTCTTCACAGAGACTAAAGTTAAACTTAGTATTTTAGTCCACCAGATTGGACTGTTGCAATGTTAATGGAGTTTAAAATTTTCAGAAGCTTTAAAAAAAATCTTTAAATGTACAAAATGTGACTTTCAAGATCCTTGTTCTGCTATAGGTATTTAGAAAGTCTGCTCTGAACTCTGAACTGTTCAGTGACCTTTTTAAAAAATATGTGAATAAGCATTGGAGATGAAAATATTCAAGGGATCATGATTTCATTAGGAATAAAAATACATTTTAAAAATTCCTGTAATATCCACTTTTCATGGATATAAAAATAAATATTTTTACCACCTCCTAAAGGGTGAAATGAGAAGAAAACTGGCAAAGAGCCTTTGTCTCTCTTACTACATTTTTTTAAGTTTCTGGGCAACTAAAGTTTATTTTTTCACTGTTGCTGATTGAATAAGTATTTTAAACTTATATTCTTGTGACCAAAATGAAAATAGAAAAGACTGAACATTTTCTGAAGAGATCAGACATAAGGATTAAATATGTATAAAAAAAGCATATTACAATATCAAATGAGGGATGACCATATTGCACCACAGCTCAACCTTCTGAATCAGTCCACTTTTCGTGGTACAGCCCTGTGGGTTACCTATTAGATGTGTAAATTTCAGTAAGCTGATTCATTTTCCTTGGCTTTAGTTTGTATGTCTCTGAGAACCCACAGTAGCATTCTGAAAATTAAGTGAGATAAATGGAAATTGCTACCACTAGTGCTGCTTTTATTGTCATCATCATGATTAATTTATTATAATGCAAAAGACCAAAATCTACCTTCAAAGACATTACAATTTAATAGTGTGGATAAGACAAACATTCAATTCAACAGACAGATGCAAATGATTTCTTATATGAAATGTAAGAGAAGAGTTAATGGAGAGAAGTTCAAAAACCCCTTATAGATATGCTAAAAGACATATTATGATCATAGACACAATCATACTATGTAATCCTTTGTGTCAGCACAGAGCTAGTAAAAACCTTCATTGTGGGCTATAAACTGATTTCAAACCTGTAAAGTTGCAGACACACTCTTCTTTATGAGATAAGGAGAATTATGAAAAGAAGGAGCTTTCCTCCCCTGGCAACTTGTGGGGTCTGTGTTTCGCCTGCAGCTCAGAAGCCCTCAAATAGAAAGTCAGAGATGCTACCCTCAGGCAAGCGCACCTTGGCCAGGAGTTTTTCTGGGTAATTATTGTTGTCTACCAGGGCTCTCATTTCCTGGCATACCCTTAATAAGTCTTCTTTCTCATTACTGTTGACCCCAGTCATCTCTGACTTGAACCTTTATAAATAAGTCCCACCAGCACGTAAAACCTTTCTAACAAACATCCTTTCCTGAATTCACATGACTTTCACCCATCTATTAGAATGTTTTTATGTTCAACAGAAATATGTCCTGTCCTTGCACTGGTATGATACACATTCTGAAGGATGGAATATAATCTTTTAGTGATATCTCTCTTTCAGAATATATCACCGAGAGCTGAGGACCCAGAATGATGCAAATATGTGTTTTTGAATGGGCTTCATTAAACAATTATTGATGTTTTTATAATCCTTTGAATTCCCTGAATTAGTACTTTACCTATAATTTTCCACTGAAGAAGAGAGCATGCTGTGGAACTCAGTGTTGTGATTGCATTTGAGTTCTTCCTTTCCCTTGTATAAGCATTCCAGACATAATTAATTTATGAGCATGAGGTTTGGAGTTTGATTATTTTAAGGCATATCAGCAATATGTCCACCCTGAAACCACAGCTGCTGTAGCTGTGCATTTGCATCTGTACTCACTCCTCTCATCCAAGCTGTATTTGCTCTACCATCAGTCTCACTTGAAATCTCATTTCTGTGGGAGTAGGTACTCCAACTCAAGTCTCACAAGCAATCTAAACATAACTTAAACAAATCCCTTTTACATGTCTTCAAGTAGCCCACAATAAGAATACATGAATCAAATATGTTACTTACATGTGTAAACATGCTATATTGCTCATTTCTATACATTAAACACCCAATTATCAAGGTAATTAATCCTCTTTCCTATATTATCACTGTGATATTTCAAATAACCTTAGGCTTAAATTGATTTTCTTTTGTATATTTACATTCAGTATTCTAAATAAAAACAAAAAAAATTACATTTTCAAATATTTACCATTTATAACCTTAAATATATGTTCTTAAAAATAACCTTAAATATATGTTCTTAAAAATATGGAATGAAGACACATGGACTAGAAAAAAGGGACACATGAGTGACAGACATACCCATATTCTACATGTATTCTCTTAGTATAATAATGGGTGAAATGAAACAAATTGTGATTCCCCTTCAGTGAATATCATGTCATCCTCCCAATATAGCAAAACATAGTATTCCTGATGTATTGTGACCTCAGAAGAGCAAAGCAAAATGTCTGCTCTCATTTGAGAATTGGGGACTCTAATCACATTTATTATCCATGCATACTGTATTTTAATAGAAGCAACAGCACACCTGAGCAAATTTAGAGAATCCTTAGGGCAAAGAGCTCAGGGAAAGAACTGAAACTTGAGAGTCCCCCCACCCCCTAAGAAAAGAGAAAGTTCAATGGGATATGATGGCCATTTTATATATCTGAAAGATACGCCAGGTTAAAAAGTAATTTATTTTGTGAATTATAGAACAAACATGTAAGTGTTAGAATACTGAATGTTTAATAAAAAAATAATACATACTCTTGTAAACAATTGGAGCTATCCAATAATGCAGTGTATGAGAAGACACCAAGCCTTGTATCACCAGAAGCACTTAAAATGGCATTTTATGAAAGGTTATTGAGTATTTCCAAACATTCTGATGGGGACTTGGCTAAAATGATCCTTGATGTCCCATGGGATCCTGTTATTTGTTTATCTAGAATGGAACTTATTTGCTAAAAGCCTAAAACATTGAATTATCAATAACTTAATTCAAACACATTTGCAGACCAGTTATGTCATTTTGTCTGAAACAGAACTAGTTTACAGCTATTCTGCCAGTATAATTTTCTTTTTGGGTGTGTGGTACTGGGAAGTGAACCCAGGGTGATTTACCAGTGAGCTATAACCCTAGCCCTTTTATTTTCAGACAGGGTCTCACTAAGTAGCCAAGGACAGCCTTGAAATTGGGATTCTCCTGCCTCAGCCTCCTAAGTCTCTGGAATTACAGGAGTGTACAGCTTTGCCTGGCCAGCATATTTATATATTTATTCATATTTTAATACTATTCATTTTTTACTTTAAATATTGAAACAAAAATCATATGGTTATACTAATTATACTGGTCATCCTTTCAAAGCATTTATGATATTAGTACTTAAAAGATATTATTGAATTTCATTTATACTCCCTGATGATTTGTATGTCAATAAACAAAGTATATACTCATCAAGACTAATTAATTGAATTAGTATAAAAATAACGTGCCATATATTTTCATATGGTGCTAGGGAAATAATAAAATTGAAGATGATTCTTTCAAATTCACAAGGTCTTTGTTTATTTCCTTAAAAAATTTAATGTGCATAAACTCCAAGAGATGCTTGGGAAAAGAGAAAATATTGGTAACAATATTGACTTTTAAAATGTGAAAACGTGGACAACCTGTGAGAGAAATGCCCTAAAACATATTCTGTATGGAAACAGGTTTTTGGATGGAGGTTTAGAGAAACAAAACACTTTTTGTCCTAGAGGTTTCACTTTTATTATGCTGCTTCAGGGCTTAAGGTATATTTGGTATTTATGCCAGCTGTATTTACGAAGAGCTGAGTAAACAATATTTCTTTCTCCTGTAACATCTTTATTTATTTCCCTGTGGTATAATTTAGGTATTAATAATGTAGAATATAGTTAAAGTTTGATTTGTAAAGCCTGGCTGATTGAACTATCAATGATGGAAGGATTTAAACCACAAAGAAACTAGGAGATCATTTCATATTGAAAATGGAATTGGCTTAATTAAATGTTTACATACAATTTAGAAAGAGATTTTTTAAAAAATATAAGTAAATATCTATTTTATTCTACACAGGATTTCTGATACTATAAAATTATATATTTGATTTTTTATATAGCATTTGTGGTATGCCTGCTTTCAGGACATCATATTTAAATAAAGAATGGTGAAGAGACACCTATTTTCTTTATGAAGCCACTTATGAAAAATTGACATTAATTCTGCTCATTCTTTGATTTGTCAATTCAGTTTATTAAGGGTGCCTGGCACTGTTCTAGATGCTGAAATGATGCCTGAATGTGCCATATGATACTGTAATTTATATGCACTTATATTTTGAATTCATATGTTAAATATAAGATGAGGAAATTCTGAGCTGGGATTTGACTCTAAGCTTTACACTCTTAATTAGTTCTTCATGGCTATTGTTTCCTAGAGATTAGGCAACAGCATTGAGTACTTGCTTAGCTTCTCTTATAATTTCATATGTGTCTACATCATTTTCTCAAACAATTAATTGTTTTTATGAAAGGAAGAAGCTAAGGTTGTTTTGTGGTTATTGCTAGTTTCTTTGTGTCAATTGAAAATCTTTGTTTATGCCTTATGATAAAAAGGTAGAAATTCTATTTAGACATATCTATAGAGTAGTATAATATTAAATATTTGTGAATAACAAAATATATATGAAGAGAATCTCTATCAAGAGGTAGAGAAATGCCAAGGGTAAGAACAGGTCACAGAACTAATAAAAGAGCAAAATGATTTATTGGAAATAGAAGTATTAAGGCAAGCTACATAAATAAAATATCAGTATGTACTTACCATGTAATACTTTCCACCATGCCCAACAGTTATCAAATTTTGCTGAGTAACCATATCTAATTATGGTCCCATTACCTGAGGAAAAAATGAAATTACGATGAAATATGCTTTAGAAAGAGAATATATTAGGCATAAAACCTATTGTGTTTAGAACTATTCTATTGGTATATGGAGAAACTGAATCTGAATAAAAATTATGACCAATTGAAGACACAGGAAAGGAACAACATAGTTTGTAATATTTGTTAATGAAGTTTTTTTTTTGACTGTGATGGAAGAAATTACCAGTGAAATCATAAATGGCAGAAGTGTAACTGAAAAGATCAGACCTGGCATAGTGCATTCCATAATAGTTCCTCTATTTTTAAGAGGGACAGAGACAAAGCTGTTCCTGTTCAAAGGCAAATAAAAAAACTCTGTTGCAAGACATTAAACCATAGCCATGTAAGGATTGTTTAAAAGAACAAAACATTCAGTGACCATGATTACTATAATCAAATATTGAGATGATACTAACATGAAAACTACCATAGGATAGAATTTCAAATATACTTAACTGGTCAAATTGCCTGAAATTGAAATTGGTTTCTTGAAAGTAAGGGGACTTCCCAATTTTAATTGTTTAACCCTGATTTAATCACCACTTGTTTGGATGCTATGAAGAACATTCTAATCATTAAATTAGTGGTTGAACCACAGGACAGTTAGATTTTTCTACTAATGAAATTCTGTGATGACTGAGGCATTGAATATGGAAAGTTCTCCCTAAGAGGATAAATTGAGTAACACAAAAAGAGCAAACTAGTTTAAAGGCATGAATGAAGGAAGGAAATATGTTAAAGAGAAGAAGAGAAATTATAGTAAAATCAGGAACATTACCTCTTCAGATGTCAAGGTATAAAAGCATTACGCAGATATCATCAAAAGACTTCCATTCTGGAATGATAGCAATCGTTTATTTTTTTTTCTTTTTGTATTCCTCAGATTTATTAAATTCATAGGTGTGCAAGGGCTGTGAAGTATTGGGGATTTATTATTAGACATAACAGGCACAGGGCTTGCTGTCTTGCAGCTTTTATTTTAGCTGGGGTTATAGAGATTATAAGCAAATTTTACAATTTATTATTTAACCACAATAATAACATATGAATAAATGCACGAATGGAACTTGTTAGAAAAAAATTGCAAGGTGTTATAATGAAAATGTATCTAATCCAAACTAGCTTATCACTTAAGGTTTCTTTGAACATGTAATAATTAAGCTAAGTTTTGAAGTATGAGGCAAAACCCATTAGGCAAAGTAAGTGGATTGGAGTGTTCATGAAAGGAACTGAAAAGAGCCAGGGTAGGCAGAGCAAAGACCAAGACTAAGAGTTTTCTGGAGATAAACTGGTAAGATTTGGGATTTTAAACTTAAATGAAAAGTCATGTTTAAACAGGGGAATGAAGAAATCAATCTGTGTGTTTAATGATCATCTATCTGCAGTTTGGGGAACAGTAAGTGTGGGAAGTAACAATGGAAAACGGTGACTATAGAAAGAACAGTTAAGCTGTAATTACAGTATTTCAAGGCAAGAGACTGGTAATTTGATCAATGAAAGTAGCAGTAGGAATAAACGCATCAGCTTCCATAGATTTATTAGAAGGATTTGCCTTTGGAGAGAAAGAAAAGAGATAAGAAAAATTATAGCTGCTGGAAAGAGAAGCACAGACTTGAGGTAAGTGTCCTGGAGAGACAGAGGGAGACCTGATGCAGAGCTTTGAAATGTACGAGCAAGAAAAATGGGTGGGTGGCTAGGTGCTTTGTAAAAGAAAAAGTCCACTTTTACAAAATAAATTACAGTGTGTTTTCTTTTTTGGAGACTTCTTTTTCATTATGTTTGAAAGAGAACAGAGCTTACTATCAATGTATCTGTGTGCTTCAAGGGAAAGTGAGGCACATCTGTGGCCTCTGCCCTTGCACTGAGTCTCCATAAGTCAGATGCTGCCAAATTGAAACCCTGGCAGCATTTCTTATAGTACCTGAATTATCACCATAAGGCTTCTACTCAAATGCTAACCTGGAATTACTCAGGCTTTTGAGTTCCAACTTGCTTATATCATTAAATGATATGGTTCCAGACCAGTGCTTAGAAAAGGAAATTGAACCCTTATTTGAAAAGGCTTAGTGCAAAGAGGGAAGGTGAAGAGTGATTGATGAGAGAAATATAAATAACAGGGATAATGACATATAAAAGCATCATCAGTTGCACAACCATAATTTTAGGGGATTTTCAATGACCCAGTCTTACAGAAAAAGTTTAAAGGAAAAAAATAAATAAATTTTGCCTCACCTCCAACTGTTGCAATGGGCCATACGTTAGGTAACAAAATACATTCAGACAAACAAGCAAATAAAAATATGAAGACATTGGATTTTAACATATTAATTTATTTATTTATTTATCTATTTATTATGGAGAAAGGAGAATTTTACCTAAAAGGAAAAGCAACATACTTTTGTTTTACTTTTGGATTTCTCTACCTATTCTTCCCCTTGCTCCACAATACAAACACACACATACATGCCTGGGAGATAGACCGGTTTGCCTGGTTCTGAGTGAAGTCCACATGGTTTCAAGCCTCAGGTATTCCACTTCTTGATTTGCATTTTCACTCTTATCTGGAGGAGGGCTCCACAGGGCACATTTCCATCTTAGCAAAATCTATGACCTTCTATCTGACCTATTGATACTTCTGGTTATTGGTGACAAGTCCTCCTTCCTCACATACGGAAGTCTAACATTAAAGAAGCATACCAAGGCAAACATAAAGCAGGGTTTATTTAAAAAGGGTAACAGACTGCTCCTGGGAGGCAGAAGGGCACCATAGCTAGTATCCTGGTATCCTAAGGAGTGAGACAATTCTGCTTTTTCTATATGTCCCAGGCTTCCTTTTTTCTCTCCTGCTCTTTTCCTCTTATCTCTCTTCTTCCTGAGAACATGACTAAGCCCAGGAGATGCTCAGGTGGGATGGCCAAAAGCTGAGAAGCAGATGGACATGAGGAATGGCAAGAGAGAGCATCCCAGGATACAATTAAAAACTTTCAAAACTCCCTGTAGAGAGGGACAATTCCTGGGACAGGTTACCTTAGCAACAGTTTGGCACAGGGGCAGGTTGTCTCCATAAGGGTGGCAGAAGGGCTCTGAAGGCATTTCAATCCCTCAGGACACAGTGTCCAACTTCCTGAACTGAAATTGGCCTCTTGACTTGATTTACCTACCTTACTGACTGCCTGTCTAATTCTGGCTTTAATATTATCTTCCATTTTTCCAAGCTCCTGTTGGATCAAACTCTTCATTCCTATGGTTTCATTCTAGGGGATTTGTCTTTGTTTCTGCAAACTGCTGAGTTCATCCCTGCATTGCAGTCTTCACCAGTGCTATCCGCGTAGGACACTGGACTCCATTGCTGGATCTTCTCATTTCCCACTGCTCTGTGCTGTCAGTTACACTTCTCATAGCCCAGCTTTACTTCCTAGCACTAACCCAACATTGTCATTCTATATTTGTTTTGTGTATATTTGTAAGAATCTGACATCTCTACCGTAAAATTTTCTTTAGTAGAAGTCTTTTGTTATAAGACCAGTGCCTAGAACAGAGCCTCACCCATTGGAGGTACCCAGTGAATAATTTTTCAGAGAAACAACAAAGTGCAATCTTATATTAGTGAAGACATACAACATATGCCTAATAGTAAAGACACACGATTAATCAAAAAGTGCATTGTGGTGATGAACTGATTTGCCACTTGCACTGCAATGTACCCTAAATATAATGTTGATATCCCTGCAATAAGCAGTCAGATATGATAGCTTGTGGATATGTCTTTATAAATCTTATTGTTGACTGAGTTTCAACATGAAGACTTCAAAACTAAATGCTAATTTAGTTTTGGAGATACAAGCATTTGGATATTCAACTTTGATCATGTACAAATTCCTGAGCACCAACATCGAATTATGTGACAAAAGTTATTTACAAACATACATATCTAGACTTGCCAGAAAATTTAAGTAAATGGAAATGAAAGAGGCCTCTTAACTCCAGTAAGGAATAGATTGAGAATTCCCACAAACACTCTTTATTTTGCTTTCATTAGATTGGTTTGTGTGAATGCAGCTTCAGCTGGGGCAGAGAATAATTCCTTGTTTCACAGAATTAGGCCTGACTTGGCAGAGGCATTTTTTTGTCATGGGAAATGGGAAGATGTTACTTTGTGACTTTTTCAAAAATGCCAATTGAGAGAGTTTTCTATAGGAGTCACTAGGTGTGACACTTACAGAAGGATGGCAGGTGGGGGAACAGATCACACCAACACAAAGATGATTAAGAGTCATGGAGGAGGAAAGTGAAAGTGGGATGGAAGAGGAACCCCTATCAGGTAAATTATTCTCTTTGCACTCTTGAAACTATTGGATTGTCACAGAAAAAAGAACTCTCAAAAGCACACATGCAATTAGTACAAAGATAGATTCATCTGAACTTCCTAGACGAGGGAGAAAAAAAACACCCAAGGAAAATTCCACATAGGTATAAGGTACGAAATTAAGTAATTTCAAGGAACCTATTTGTCTTCACAGTCCAAATGATTGAATTAGTCTTCCAGACAGAGTTACTTCCTGAAAATAGTTTTTTTATTATTATTACAACAGTATGAAACAAATGTCCCAAGTAGAGTAGAACTGCTCTTCCTGTATTTTTATTCTTGCATCTGACCAAGTATTCATATTTTCTAGGTATTTATGTATTGTTTTCATTAAATTCATCCATTTTTAATTTATAGCTCACTGAATTTTCAGAAAAACAAAATCAAGTAATGATCACCCAATGAAAACAGAATTGTCCCATTACCCTGAGTTTCCTCTTGTCCATCAGGAAACATTTTTTAAAAACTCTCCCATTATTCCAGCCCCGTCAACTACTAGTTTGCTCCTGGTTATGCTAATGTTGCCACTGTAGAATTTCATCTAAATAGAATTACAAAATATGTAGTTATTGTTTCTTAGCACAATATTTCTTGGGGGGGGGGGTTAATTGGGAATTGAACTCAGGGGCACTTGACCAATGATTCACATCCCCAGCCCTATTTTTTTTTTTTAATTTAGAGATGGGGTATTACTGAGTTGCTTAACAACCTTGCTTTTGCTGTGGCTGATTTTGAACTCCTGATCCTCCTGCCTCAGTCTCCTGAGCCACTGGGATTACAGGTATGCACCACTGCACCCAGCATCTTTTAGTATAATATTTTTGATGTTTATCCATTTATTAGAACTTTGTTCTTTTTAATTTTATTGAGAAATACTGTTCCAGTATGTGTCATATCAATTCAACAGTTGAAGGACATATGGTTATTAGTAGTCTGGGACCATTATGAATGATTCTGCTAAGAACAACTATTAAAATGCCTATGTGTGGTGATATGCTTTCTTTCTTGTTTGCAATTTCTAACAGTGCAATACCTGGGTCATATTTTATATGTGTTTGGCTTTAAAACATTACCATATTGTTTTCCAAAATTGCTATGTAAAATAGTACATTGAGGATGTGAAATTCTCAATGGTAAAGCTGGCATTGCAAAATGAAGGAAAGCATTTATTTTTCTGTTTTTTTGTGAGAGAACTTATAGATTGGTGTTTTTTGTTTTGTTTTATGTTCTTATATGTTTGGTACATTTGCAAGTGAAACTATCGGGAACTAGAGTTTGCTTTGTTGGCAGGTTGTTAACAATACACTCAATTACATCTATATCTACATCTTTATCTTCCTTTGTGTATATAAATAGGTTATGTATAATAGGTTGTATAGATTATATCTATGTAGAGAGATTTTATGTAAATATAGTATATATAATATACATGATCTCTCAGAGTATCCATGCAAACATGTTGAAAAGTTACTGAGATATTATATATACATACATGCAATACATATGTATGAATGTATATATGTATGAATGTATATATACATACATATATATGTTCTCTCATTCTTTTTCGAATGTATTTCTTCTTTAGAGTTTTGACAGTTTACATTTTTTTAAGAAACTGAATTTCACTTAAGTGGTTGAATTTATCAGTGTTTTCACAGTATTTTTTTATCCCTTAAATGTCTATGAGATAAGTTGTGACAGCCCTTTTTGGTACTAATATGGTGCTTGGTTTCTTTTTCTGTCTACTCCCTTGGCCAATCTGTCATGAAGTTAATGAATTTTATTGATTTTTTTTAAAACAAGCATACTTTTGATTTAATTGATTTTTTTCATTTTTTATTGCTATTTTCAATTACATTAGTTTTTTCTATCACCTTTATTATGTACATTTTTTTTTCTTGTTCCTTTGGGTTTAATTTGCTGTTTAGTTTTGGAAGTGGAAGGTTTGGTTACTTAGTTTTAGTTTTGGAGACACAAGCATTTGATATTCAACTTTTTTCTATTATAAGCATATAATATTAAAAATATAAGTACTACTTTAACTGCATTCCATAAGTTTGAATAGTTATATTTTCTGTTCTACTTTTGAAAATATTTTTAGCTTTTTTTTTGTCTAAAACTAGTTTACTGTTTGTCCCATGGGGTACTGAGAAATTCACTGTTTATTATCCCAACATATGGGGATTTCCAGATGTTTTACTGGTTTGGATTTTTAGTTTGTTTCCATTGCAATTTGTGTATGTTTCATGTGTACTATTCTGTGGTTATTTGACATGTTCTATAAATACAAATGAAGTCATTTGATTTATCATTTTGTTTGGTTCACCTATATTTTATTCTTCTGCCTACTTAATCCATCCAATATGACAAAAGGGTGGAAATTTCTCATGTGATTGTTTATTTGCTTATTTTTGCTTTCAGATCAATTTGTTTTGGCATTAGATATTCTTAACTTCTGTTGTTAAGTGTGTGTGCTCTTAGGATTTTTATGTATGACTAAGAATCTTCTTCTTACCATTATATAATGCCCCTCTCTAACTCTAATGGTCTTCCTTGTTTTGGAATTTACTTTGATATTAATTTTTCAACTCCCATCTTTGGTTAGAGTCTACATGGTCTATCTTGTCTTTTTATTTCTTAAAAATGAACATTTGGGGGAGCGATCCAGGATGGTAGACTAGAGGGAGGCTTCATTCTGTGTTACTTTATGACCTGGGATTTAAGTAGTGGGAATACTGTTTCTTTGAAAGTTATTAAAAGAGAGCTTCTCCTGTGCAGGTGTCTTGGCTGCTGCTCACACATAGGACCTCCTGTTGCCACTCCTGTGTGGACCCCCATCTCCCAACTAGGAGCTTCCTCTGTTGCCTCCATCTTAGAACACTGCAACCATTGCCATAGTCCCCTATACGTGGTAGCCTCTACCTGGAGGCACCCCATAGGGCCTGGAGTCAGCAGCCAGCCACAATACTGCACTCCACAGAGCTGCATCTCTGAACATTCTGCATACTGCCACTGCCCAGTCCCACCCAACCTGACACCCCATCTCTGAAAGCAACCACCTCCATCTTGGGACATCTTTGACTCTGACTTTAGTTGGGGCAACTCCCAGCTTGAAACACTGGCTCAGGACTAGAACCAATATCAAGGTACCTATAGTCCCCAAATCCCCCGTCTTCCCACAGCCACTAAACCAGCACAGTGCTTGCAACTATGAGGCTGGTTCATAGCTCACAAAGCCTGGCCCTGAACTGCCCAATACAAAACAGCTCTCCAGAACAGGTGACCAGATAGACCCCAGAGCACAGCCCACAAACCCTCCAGAGACAGTGGTTCCTGATTGGAAAGTAGAAAGGGAGAGAGTGCGTGAGATACAGTTTAGAGACTAAATTAGAGACCAGGAATTGTGAGGTCTACAGGTGATATAAAGAGACAAGACCAGGTACCCATATTACATGAGTGGGCCCCATGAGGGATCAGCAAGTGCTATTACCCACCACTAGGAACTCTGTTCCCAAGACCAATCTTTACACCCTAATAACCTTCACCATGCAACAGAAATAATCCTTGAATTTTCCTTTGAGAATTTTTCTTCTCTCTCTTTCTTCTCCCACCCTCACATCCCCAACATGTGTGAAACCAAATACTTTTCAAAAATTAGGCTACAGAGGTCTGGGATATCTGGATAATGTATTACAGTTGTGTTATATATTCTTTTATCTCCTATTTTTATATGTTTAATTTTTCTTAATTTTCATGTTTGTTTTTTGTACTCACTCTCTTGTCTTCCCACTTGTCTTCCCAAAATCACTTTCTCTCTCTTTTCTCCTATTACTAGCTAACTTCTTTAGATTCCTCTTTTACACTTCCTAGGATCTAATAATTCTATATCTTCACCTCCTACCTCCTTAACATCTCATCCTACACTCCACCTCCAGTTCTCTTTTTGTTCACTATCAGAAATGGTAGAACCTTTTGCAAACCTACTGGTTATATTATACATAATAATTGAACTCAACATTTTGTATATTGTGACAAAACTGTATAAGTCTTAATAGCAGCTATGTGGTTTAAGGTTGTATATTGTTTGTATTGGGATCTGTTAATATTGTTCTCCCCCTTAAAGGAGAGGTATTGTAACCCTTCAGGCACACAATAAACCTATAAGATAAAAACTGTAACACCTTGGATGTCAGTGTTAGAAAGGATGACACACAAACAACATGAAAAAACAAGGGAAGAAAGTGCCCCAATAAACCAAGATCCACATTAGTAGAAACCATGGCTCACACAGCACAAGAAATGACAGAGAATGAGTTTATAATATACATAATTAAAATGTTCTATGAATTAAAGGATGATATAAGAGAGCAAATACAAAAAACAAAAGATCATTTTTATAAAGAGCTACATAAACAAATACAGGAAGCAAAACATTACTTCAATAAGAAGGTAGAGGTTCTGAAAAAAAAATCCTTGAAATGAGGGAAACAATAAACCAAATTAAAAACTCAATAGAAACTATTACTAAGAGATTAGTGATGGTAGACAAAACCTCAGACAATGAAGACAAAATATATAATCTTGAAAATAGTTGACCACACAGTGAAGATGGTAAGAAAACATGAGCAGAACATGCATGAATTATGGGATGCCATAAAAGACCAAACTTAAGATTATTGGAATACAGGAGGACATAGAGTTATATACCAAAGGAATGAAAAATCTATTCAATGAAACAATATCAAAAAATTTTCCAAACATGAAGAATGAATTGGAAAATCAAATGCAAGAGGCTTACAGGACACCAAATGTACAAAATCACAACAGATCCATACCAAAGCACATTATAATGAAAATGCCTAGCATACAGAATAAGGAGAGACTTTTAAGAGCCATAATAGTAAGGAATTAGATTATATATAGATGGAAACCAATTAGGATCTCTGCTGAGTTTTCAACCCAGGTCCTGAAAGCAAGAAGATCCTGAAACAGCATATTCCAAACTCTGAAATAAAATGGATGCCAACCAAGAATCATATCCAACAAAATTAATCTTTAGATTTGATGACAAAATAAATACTTTCCGTGATTAAACAAAAGAATTTACAACTAGAATGAAAATCATCAAAGGGAGATATTACACTAAAGAAAAAAAAAGAGAAACCAAGTAATGTTAAATTACCAAAAAAAAAACAAAAATTACTGGGAATACAAATCATGTCTCAATAATAATCCTGAATGTTAATGAGCTAAACTCACCAATCAAAACACATAGACTGGCAGATTGAATTTAAAAAAGAACCCAAGAATATGTTGCCCTCAACAGACTCATCTCATAGGAAAAGACATCCACAGACTGAAGGTAAAAGTTTGGGGGAAAACATACCACTCACATGGATTGTGGAAACAAGCAGTGGTTTCCATCTTCATATCAAATAAAGAAGACTTCAAGCCAAAGTTAATCAAAAGAGATAAAGAAGGATATTTCATACTACTTAAAGGAACCATATATCAACAAGACATAACAATTATAAATATATATGCCCCAAACAATATTCATCTATGTTCATCAAACAAACTCTTTTCATATTCAAGAGTCAAAAAGACCAAAACATAACAATTCTGAGTGACTTTAACACATCTCTTTCACCACTGGATAGATCTTCTGAACAAAAACTAAACAAAGAAACTATAGAACTCAATAATACAATCAATAACTTAGACTTAACAGACATATATAGAATATTTCATCCATCAATGAATGAATCCACTTTCTTCTCAGCAGCACATGGATCCTTCTCTAAATAGACTATCTACTATGCCACAAACCAACTCTTAGCAAATACAAAAAAGGAGAGATACTACCCCGTGTTCTACCAGATCATACAGGAATGAAATTAGAAATCAATGATAAAATAAAAAATGGAAGCTACTCCAATACGTGGAGATTAAATAATATGCTATTGAGTGAACAGTGAATTACAGAATACATTATAAAGGTGATTAAAAAATTCTTAGAGGTAAATGAGAACACTGATAGAACATATCAAAATCTCTGGGGCACTATGAAGGTAGTACTAATAGGAAAGTTCATTGCATGGAGTTCATTCATTAATAGAATAGAAAGTCGATGAATAAATAACCAAATATTACATCTCAAAGTCCTAGAAAAAGAAGAACCAATCAAGACCGAAAGCAGTAGAAGACAGGAAATAATTAAAACCTGAGCTGAAATCAATGAAATTGAAACAAAAGAAATAATTGACAAAAAGTTGGTTCTTTGAAAAAATAAATAAAATTGATAAACCATTAGCCATGCCAATGAAAAGAAGGAAAAAGAAAACTCAAATTACTAACATCCATGATGAAAAAGGAAATATCTTGATGGACACTACAAAAAAAAAAACAGAAGATAATTAGAAATTATTTTGAAAATTTGTAAATAGAAAATATAAAAGGCCTTGACAAATTTCTTGAATCATATGATTTGCCCAAACTGAATCAAAATGATATGCGCAAGTTAAACAGATCAATTTCAAGCAATGAAATTGAAGATGCCATCAGAAGCCTTCCAACCAAGAGAAGTCCAGGACCAGATGGATACACAGGTGAGGGCTACAAACCTTCAAAGAAGAACTAATACCTATTTTCCTCAAATTATTCCATAAAACAGAAAAAGAAGGAACACTTCCAAACTTATTCTATGAGACCAATGTCACTATGATTCCAAAATCAGACAATGACACATCAAAGAAAGAAAACTTCAGACCAATATTTCTAATGAACATAGATGCAAAGATTCTCAATAAAATTCTGGCAAATCAAATACAAAAACATGTCAAAAAGATAGTGCACCAAGATCATGTGTGATTCATCCCAGGGATGCAAGGTTGGTTCAACATATGGAAATCAATAAATGTAATTCATCACATCAATAGACTCAAGCATAAGAATCCTATAATCCTCTCAATAGATGCAGAAAAATCATTTGACAAAATACAGCACCCATTCATGTTCAAAACAGTAGAAAAACTAGGGATAACAGGAACATATCTCAACATTGTAAAAGCTATCTGTGCTAAACCAAAGACCAACATCATTCTAGAAAGATTGGAAGTATTCCCTCTAAATACTGGAACAAAGAGGGATAGCCTCTTTTTCTACTTTTATTTAATATAATTCTTGAAACTCAGAGTAATTAGAGAGGCAAAAGAAATTAAAGGGATATGGATAGGAAAAGAAGAACTCAAACTATCACTATTTGCATGATTCTATACCTAGAAGATCCAAAAAATTCCACCAGAAAACTTCTACAATTAATAAATTTAGAAAAGTAGCATGATATAAAATCAACACCCATAAATCAAAGGCATTTCTGTACATCAGTGACAAATGCTCTAAAAGAGAACCTAGAAAACTACCCCATTTACAATAGCCTAAAAAAAACCAAAACAAACAAACAAACAAAAACTTTGGAATCAATGAAAGAGGTGAAAGAACTCTACAATGAAAACTACAGAACACTAAGGAAAGACATTAAAGAAGACCTTAGAGGATGGGAAGATCTCCCTTGTTCTTGGATAGGCAGAATTAATATGGAATCCAAATGACCATACTACCAAAAGCACTATACAGATTTAATGCAATTCCAATCAAAATCCTAATGACATTCCTCATATAAATAGAAAAAGAAATCATGAAATTCATCTGGAAAAATAAGAGACCAACATTAGCCAAACAAAACAGTCCTTAGCAAGAAAAGTGAAACATGTGGTATCACTGTACCAGAAACAAAAACAGCATGGTATTTGTACCAAAATAGACTGGTAGACCAATAGTACAGAATAGAGGACACAGAGACAAACCCACATAAATACAGTTATCTCATACTAGACAGAGGTGCCAAAAAACATATATTGTAGAAAAGATAGCCTATCAACAAATGGTGCTGGGAAAACTAGAAATCCATATGCAATAAAATGAAATTAAGACCCTCTCTCTCACCATGTAAAATTCAATGCATAGTGAATCAAAGACCTAGGAATTAGACCATAGATCCTGCACCTAATAGAAGAAAAAGTAGGCCTAAGTCTTCATCATGTTGGATTAGGCCTCGATTTCCTTAACAAGACTCCTATAACACAAGAAATAAAATCAAGAGTCAATAAATGGAATATATTCAAACAAAAAAAGAAACAAGCAAAAGAAACAATCAGTGAGGTGAATAGAGAATCTGCAGAATGGGAGCAAATTTTTACTACACACACATCAGACAGAGCAGTAATCTCTAGAATATATAAAGCACTCAAAAAACTTAACACCAAAAAACCAAATAAACCAATCAATAAATGCACCAAGGAACTGAGCAGACACATCTCAGAAGATGATAGACAATCAATCAACCAATATATGAAAAACTGTTCAACACCTCTTGCAATTAGAAAAATGCAAATCAAAACTACTTTAAGATTTCATCTCACTCCAGTCAGAATGGTAGCTATTAAGAGTACTAACAACAATAACTGTTTGAGAGGATGTAGGGAAAAAGGCACTCTCATACATTGTTGGTGAAATTGCAAATGGGTGCAAACAATCTAGAAAGCAGTGTGGAGAATTGTTTGGAAAACTTGGAATTGAACCACCATTTGACCCAACTATCCCATGCCTCAGTTTATACCCAAAGGACTTAAAAACAGTAGACTACAGTGAGGCAGCCACATCAATGTTTATAGCAGCATAATGCACAAGAGCTAAATTATGGAAGCAACCTAGATGTCCTTCAGTAAATGAATGGATAAAAAAACTATGGCATATATACACAATGGAATATTATTCAGCATTAAAAGAGAATAAATTCATGGCATTTACATGTAAATGGATGGAGATGGAGAATATTATGCTAAGTGAATAAGCCAAACCATAAAAACCAAATGCCCAGTGTTTTCTCTGATATGAGGTTGTTCCTCCATAATGGGGATGGGGGAGCATGGAAGGAATGGAGAAACTTTAGATAGGGCAAAGGGGAGGGAGGGAAAAGGTAGGGACATGGGGAAGGAAAATGGTGAAAAGAGATGGACATCATTACCCTAAGTATATGTATGAAGACACGAATGGTGTGACTCTATTTTGTGTACAACTACAGACACAAAAAATTGTGCTTTGTGCGTGCAGTCTGAATTGAAATTCATTCTGCTGTCATGTATAATAAATTAGAGTAAATAAATAAATTTTTCAAAATGAACGTTTTGGGGAATGATTTTATATTTAGTGAAGGCGACAAAGATTATATTAAGATATCTCACATATGTCTCACCAAATTTCCAGTGCTGTTAATATTTTACATTACCCTCATTCATTTTCACAATCTTAGAAACAATCATTATTGATTTTTCCTGTATTGTTTTATCTGTATCCCATGGTCCAATCTAGGACATTTATCTACTCAGCATTTATGCTTAGTCACTTTCTGTAAATTGTGTCATCAAAAATTTAGGAACAAAGTGAAATTGTAGAGGTTTTAAAATTTGATGGCTTCTGTTATTGGCTTTACATAGAGAGATGTAAGTACAAGATGCTTTGTTATCTTCCTGGTAAACACACACATGTGCACACACACAAACATACCACTAATAGATATACAAAAGAGAGGAAAAAATCAAAGCATATTGCTACAAAGATGTCTATCATCAAATCACATAGGAAGACAGGAAGAAATGAGCATAGGGATCACAAAGCAGTTAGCAAAAACAAGAAAATAGCATTGGCGATTCTTTTCTTATCAATAATTACTTTAAATGGAAAGAAAATAAAAAGACACATAATCCATCCAGATTCTGCCTATGAGTGAGTCATTTTAGTTTTAAGGACAAACATACTTTGATAGTGAAGAGATTCAAAAGATAATCCAGCAAAAGTTAACCAAAAGAGAATAGAATCAGCTAAATTGATTTCATACAAACTGGACCGTAAATCAAAAACTATAAAAAGAGATAAAGAAGGACATTGTATAATGATAAAGGGATCATTTTATTGAGAATATAAATGAATTATAAATATATAGGTGCTCAACATTGGAACACCTAAATATATAAAACAAGTATTAACAGAAGAGAAGGAAGAAATGACAGCAATACAATAACAATAGAGGACTTTAATACCCCACTCTCAAAAAGAGATATATCATCCAACCAGGAAATCAATAAATAAATATCAGAATTAAGCATCACTTCAGACCAAAGAGACCCAAGAGATATAAACAGAGTGTTCTGTCCGAGAGTAGCAAAATAAATGATTCTGAGGCATGCGTGGAACATTCTCCAGGACAGATCACATATGGGCCACAAAATGCTTAACACATTAAAGAAGAAGGAAATCATATCAAATATCTTTTCTCACCTAAATATTCTGAATCTAGAAATTGATAACTGGAGGAAAATTGGAAAATTCACAAATATGTGAAAATTAAATAACATGTTCTTTAAAAAACAGGAGATCAAAGAAGAATTCAAAAAGGAAATTTAAAAATACTTTGTGAAAAATGGAAAACGGAATGCACCAAAACATAAGGTGCATATAGCAAAAAAGAGCAATAAGAAGAAAGTTTATAGTGACAAATGCACCTTTTAAAGAAAAAGTAGAAGGAAGGAAATACTAAAGACTAGAGCAGAAATAAATGAAATAGAGAATAAAAATAGTAGAAAAGATGAACAAAACTATGACATGGTTTTTTTTTTCAAGATGAATAAAATGAACAAACACTAGTAAGACAAATAAAGAAAAAGAATGAAGACAGAACTACAAATAGTAGAGACATTACAACTTATACTACAGAAATACAAATGATCATATAATCTGGAAGAAGTGAATATATTTCTAGAAATATCCGACCTACCAACACTGAGTCATGAAGAAATAAGAAATTTTGACAGACAAATTATGACTGAATTCTATAAAGCATTTAAAAAACTAATACTAATCCTTCTTAAACTTGTCCAAAAAAAGTAAAGAAGCCAGATGTGGTGACACATGCCTATAATCTCAGTGGCTGGAGAGGATAAGGCAGGAGGATCACCAGTTAAAAGCCAGGCTCAGCAATTTAGTGAGCATATGTATGTGCATGCATGTATATATAGTATCTCTTAGTGACTTTTTCAACATGTTTATATGGCTACTTTGAGAGATCATGTATATTATATAAAGTAAATATTATATAAAATCTCCCTACATAAATAGATATATCTATACAACCTATTATATATAACCTATTTATATACACATAGTATCTCAAAATAAAATAAGAGTTTGGGATGCAACTCAGTGGTTAAGTTCTCCTGGGTTCAATCCCTCATGGTGGGGGTGTGGGGTGAGTAAAGAGAGTAGTAAATGCTTCTAGGCTTATTTTATAAGGCTGTGGATTACACTGAACCCTCCAACCCGGGCCAAACAAGAACAAAACTCCAAGAAAAGAAAATTACAAAAAAAAAAAAAAACTAAAAAGAAAAGAATATTACATGCTAATGTGATAAGAATCATAAACCAGTATCAAGTGGATTCATCACTATAATTCAAGAATGTATCCAAAACAATAAATGTTATATACCAGATTAACAAAATGAAGGACAAAAACCTGTGATCGACTCAATAAATACAGAAAAGTATTTGACAAATTCAACATCATTTCATAATAAAAATCTCAATAAATAAATATAAAAAATAATGTGCCTCAATATAACAAAGGCTATATATTGCAATGCCATAGATAATGTCAACTCAGCATTGGAAAGCTTAAAACTTCATATAAATATATATAAATAATATTTTATTTATTTTTTATATATTTAAAATTAATATATTACATATATAATGAAATATTATTCATCATTAATAAAGAAGTAAGTCTTGCATTTACAACAATACAGATAAACCTAGAAGATATTATGTTTTTGAATCAAATATACTAGACACAGGAAGACAAATGAATAATCTTAACTCATGGAATCTAATAATTTAATAATATCAAAATTGCATGTCTTCCAAGGGTGATTGGAAGTGTGAAGGAAATGGGGACATGTTGGTCCAAGGGCATAAAGTTTAAATTATGCAAGATAAAAAGTTCTGCAGAGCTACTCTTCATCAGTTGATCATAGATAATGTGCTGTACTGATTTGCTAAGAAATAAAAAATTTGCTAAGAGAATAGATCTTAATTGTTCTCTCACACAAAAGGAAACTGTGTGAAGTGTCAGATACATTAACAAGTTTGATTGCCACAATCACTTCACAATACATTTATTTATCAAACATCAAATTTATATACAATTTTATCTGTCAATTATTACCTCAATAAAGCTGGAAAAAAATCTCTATTTCCAAAGTACTACCACACTCAGTCCTTCACTTCTCTTCTCTAGAACTCAGGGTTGCAATGATATCTGCACATCTTAAGCATTAAGCACTATCCATATTTTCTATATGCTGATAATTCAAAACTGTATCTATAGTCTAGAACCTACTTGTAATGCAAACCTCATACAATTCCATTTTCTTTCTCAACATTTTCATTTACATGTCTAATAATTACATCAAGAACAACATGTTCAGAAACAAACACCTGCTTTTACATTACAATCTGCTTTTCTTATTTCCACCTCTGTTTTTCCTCCTGTGTAGCCTACCATATATCATGTTATCCTTCTCCCCTCTTTCTCTTTTATCTCAAGTAAATCCATTTCTAAATTTGTGAGTTCAATCTCAATAAATATAAAAATCTAACTTCATTTCCACTGCCAGCACCACTTTTTTCTGATTGCAGTGTTAACCTCTTAAGTACTTTCTCAGCTTCCATTTCTTGCTTCTTATGCATTTATTCTTCATGTAGCAACCAGAGTGATTTCCTTTGGAATACAAATTAAATTGTGGTGTTCTTCCTGTCAAAACCACCTAAGAACTAATTGTTTCAATCAAAATAAGATCCAGAATACTCACAATTACCTATGAAACCACATGATCAGACCTCCTCAGTATCTTCCTAACCTTAAATTATTATATTGCTATGTGATAATAGCCCTATATTATCATTTTATATTCTTCCTTTTTACTTTAGTTCATTCAGATTAGCTTCTGAATTTTTTCAAAGTATCAAATACTGTGTGTAAGTTCAGTGCCTTTGTACTTTACTTTCTTTTCTTGAATTGCTTCTTCTCCCAAATAACTACATAGATTTCTCCTCCCTTATCAATGAAGTCTTTCTAATTCATCTTATAATATATCAACACCCCTTTTTTCTTATGCCTTAAGCCTTCCATTGTATTTTAGGTGACCCAGCTCTTAGTCAACCAAAAATTTGTCTGTCCTATTTACTATGATCTCTTCCATGCTAGAAGTGTACCTGACACATAGGCTGACTGAGTAAATTGATGAATAAACCCTAGCCTTGACTTCCCCCCAGAAAGTTTTTTCATGGAGAGCTCTTCATTATACGGTGACTTATTTACCAGAGGCTGGGTGGAGACTCTTTTGGTTCTGTATTAAAAAAAAAATGTAACATCCTTTTATATATTCCCCTCAAAAGTCATATATAGACACAAATAATAGTATATTTGTCAAAAACTTAGCACTTTAGAAACTATAATACACAACATTTAAAATAGACATATTTGTGTATATAACATACACACTATATTATACACCCCCCCACACACACATACATATAGCTAATGGTAACATTATAGACAAACAAATATTACACAAATTATGATTTAGATGTTTCTACAAATCAAATAACTTATTTGGGGGAGAAATGAAACTAAAAGTGTTTCATTGCCTTACAATTGTGTGTAAGATCATTGGCAATCTCCAGCCACGGGCTAATGAAGCTACAGTATCTAGTCGACTTGACATTTTAAAAAGTTTTATTAATTTTGTTTGATTTTTTGTCATAACTCAAACATTTTACATTATTGATAATGTTGTTTAAAAAATAAAGGATATACTTTTGGCTTCAGCTTATAAGTAACAGAGAAACCATGTCTTTAGCTAGCTTCTAGATCTCCATGCCATGAACATATCCTTCAATGCTAATAAAAGAGCTCTTTTGTAATACCTTATATTCCATCCATCCTGCATCAAACGCAGTGATATTAGCAGGTCAAGTGGAACTTCTAATTAAACACACAGGTTAAATACGTAGATCTGCAGTCTGGATTTAAAAGCTAAAACTGCCTTAGAGTCACAAAGCATGTAGAATTACAAATTTAAGGCAGGCACACTTAAAATGTACAGTGCATACACACAGTTCTATCCAGCAACAGCAGCTGACTATGACCCTATTCTACCACAAGTGCAGGCATCAAGGAATTGTAACATAAACACACCCAGGAGAATTTTTTGCTAGCTAATGATAAAAGATGTGTAACCCAGACAGCATTTATCATTTATATTTCAACACAACAACTATATCCCAATATTGAGACTTTCAAGTTCTGTTTATGGAAATAGAAAGCATATCTAGAATTCACAGTGCTCTTGAAACCAGCAGCAAATAACCCCTCAGGCAATTCTCTATTGCTGCCTAAAGCATCAGTAATGAATTCAGTTCAATCCTACTCAAACATTGTGATTATCTACTATAAAGAACACCAAATTATTAAGTGCAAATACTATGATTCCATTGTGGTTGAGCATGGACTAGGGCTGCTTCCTGCAGAGATGCTGTCCTCAGGTATTCTAGGCCACTTGTCTTTCCAGACCCTAGTAGTCAAAAAAAAAAAAAATTGCCAATCCTTGGTCTATCATAATGCAATTTTCCTTTGCAGGACACCATAAAATGATCAACCAATAATCTTGAAGCTAAACGTATAAACTCAAAAATCAAAAATACTAAAAATGATGAGTGGGGGGGGGAGAGGTGTAGTCTACCTCAAATCTTTTCTGGAAAGACAGAGATTAAAAACATTGATGTAAAACACATTGATTAGCAAATGACTTTCTAACTTGCTGTCTTAATCATTTTAAAAAACAAGGTTGAATTCATTAGAGAAATTACATATACCACAATTTTTTTTGAAATGTTATAAAACTTGCTAATAGCAAAATTCATCACTTTGGACATCAATATATCTTTTTTCTTTTTTGAATAATTTCTTTCTCCTAGTTTAAAAATTATTACATCTTTTTTTTAGCATCTTCAGTTAGCTTCCTCTCTGTGGGATCATTTCCATGAATATCAAGAAAACAAAATAAAAAGCAGACAACTCCTTCAAAGTCCCTGTTTCTTTCACAACCATCCAATATCTTTGGTCTTTTTTGGTATAAAACTTCTCACTGTGTTTTCACTACTCACTGTGTTTATCAATTCCCAGTTGTTCCCTCAAATTACTTGTTTTGGGCTTCAGTTTCTACTACTTCCCTGAAACTGTTCTTTCCAAAGCTGTCAGTGACAGTGGAAGCTATTCTCAATTTCTCTTTTTCCATAATCCATATATTCAAATAATTTGAAATTTTTGTGGACTCTTTTAACTCCAGAGCCCATCCCAGATTCTTCCAGTTTTCTTCACCTGTACCAAAACCACCCTGGTCAAAACCATCATTATTTTTCCCTTAGAATATTGCCAGTCTCCTGTTTGACTTCTTTTTTCTATCTTCTCTCGAATCTTCAGACAGCAACCAGATTAAAATATTTTTTAAAATACATTTTACTTCTCAGTTTATAAATTTTCAATGTTTTTTTCCCCTTAAAATAACAACTCAATTCCTTATCATGTCCCATGGACCCCAATATAACTTCTATTCTCTTTTTATAAGGAAATATATTTTGTCTACTATGCTCTAGCTACATCATCCTCCTCTTTTCCTTGAAACACCAAGCTCAGGTCCACCCAAATCCTCAGAGCTCACAGTACTCTGTATGATCCAGTCCTCAAAGCACGAGGAGAGACCAGAGTGATTTTTTCAGTTTTCCTACCCAAAAGGTGAACCTAGAATTGTATATATAAAACAAGTCCTGGGACTTGCTGATTCGCTTGGATGTCTGATGTCCTCCCCCACAACCTACTGCTCTTGTACTGGGAGGGACAAGATTATGAAGAGGTAAATAGATTTTTTACTGCGTAACTATTTTAGTTACTTACAGTCTTAAAAAACAATTCTTTAACCCAGTGAACTCTACTTTAAGTAGGGATTTAAGACCATGATAGTGATGCCGAGGAGGAGACCTGAGAAGTCAAAGCACCTGTAGGAATTTGTGGCCATTGGTTCTTACAGTCTTGCAGGAAGAATTTCAGATGAATCTCCTAGAGTAACAGGCAGGAGAGTGTTAGAAATCATAACAGCCAGAATGGAGTAAGCTATTTATGGTCTTACTTCAGGCCTTAGCCAAGATCCATAGGAGTTTCAGCAGTAGCTTCAAATCTTACCTTGCTTTAATCTTTTAAATTGTAGTCAGGAGATATTTTCAAATGAGGGCTTTGTTATATGCACTTAATAAACATCTATTACTCAAAAAGTCAGATCACTAACCCACTCAAAGCTTTCCAGTGTCCAGCAATCACTTTCATGGTAAAGTGTGAATATTTTAGATCCCATTGGTGGGGCCTTTGGACCTGGTTACCTTAGCAGTTTCATTTCTGACACTGCCCAAATAATTAATGCTCCCGCCAAAAGCAAACCATAGTTGCCCACAGGAACCAAATCTTCCATGTTGCTATGTCAGAGGGAATAAAATCTGAAGACAGTAGCAAAGCATGAATCAAGAATTTATTTCTCACGCAAAAATAAATTTGAATGAATTTCTCAAGAGAAAATGAAACACACAAGAAAACAAATCACTGACATAAGCTTCTAGTAATCAGATTTACGTGTTATGACATTAAATGAGTCGATATATTTTCTATTCCATCAGAATGACAAAGAAGTTTGAAATAATATAAATGTGCATGGATTATCTTTTATCGATAACATCAGAATAATTTAGTTAGAATATCTGAATTATTCTTATTCAACATAATTCTGACATTAAATGGGTGATTTTTTTTTCCACAGCAATTACCAATTCTCTGACTCTCTGGGCACCTACTGAGTGTTCAACACTTCAATTTGATACTGACAATGACTAGAGTTAGCATCAGACTCCAGAGGTTTCAGGGCTCAGTCCCACAAGACTTCCCTCACTTAACATGTCATTCTCATGTATTGGGTACACATACTTCTTTCTGACTTAGCTACAAAGTTGAGATTCCCACAAACAACTGCCTTTTGGGTTTGATAATTTGCTGAAATGGCTCACAGAACATAGAAAACAATTCACATACTACTATCTTTTTATCATAAAAGATTAAATGAACAGCCAGGTGAAGAGGTACCTAGGAATCCAGAGTGTCTGAGCACAGTAGTTTCTGTCTTTATAGAGTTGAAGTGGCCCACACTCTTTAAGCATATATTTACCAACTAAGAAGTTCTTCATACCCCATTGTTTAGAGCTTTATGGAAGTGCCATTATATAGGCATGATCAATTGCATTATTGTCTAGTAGTGATTTACTTAATCTCCTGCCTCTCTTCCCTTCCTGGAGGCAGAGATGTGGTAGGAGTGACATTGTGTTTGAGGGAATGGGGGAATTGAGGGGGGGTAGGAATGCAATTTCCAGCCCTGTAATTGTATATTAGCTTTTTTGCAATCATCTCCTATCCTAAACTATCTTAAGGACCAACCAAATACACTTCATTAGGATGAACTCACTTATGTTTGAAAGGATCACTTTATGATTAACAAAACCATCCCTTTCACCCCAATCACTCTCAGAATATTCCAAGGATTTTAGAAGCTCATGTGTCAGGAACCAAGAACCAGGAGCAATGACTGTATATTGCAACAAAGGATTCTCGTGTCTACTCTTTCACTCAGGAAATTACAAAGAGTTTAGTAGCTCTGTTCCAGGAACTGGGGATAAAAACCAAACACATATTCTTCTAATATTATAATATCACAGTTGAGACAGATGTAATAATGTTACAGCTAAAGATAAAATTTAGAGAAAAATATGAATAATAATACTGTAATAAATTATTCTGTAGAATAAAAACTCCTTTATCCAAAAGATTTAAAATGACTTGACTACTACTTCTCTGATTAAATATCTCTTTTAATATACCAAGTGAGTTAATACAATTAATACTTAAATATATATTACGGATCCCAAGTATACAGACATTTATAATATAATTGCAAAAATATTTTCACAACTACAGTAATAACTATACAGCCCAAGAGTAAAGATGGTGATAGCTGATTCACTAAATGATTAAGCTTGTATTGTCTAAAATCATTAAGCAAAAGGCAAGGGAATACTTAATTAAATACTGATTATATGTAAGTAATTTTAAGTGTTTTTATCATTTAATCCTGACATTAAACCTATAATATAGGTGCTATCACCACCATTTCACAGAGGAAGATATTGAGACTAATGGAGTTTAAATAACTTTCCAAGGAAACATGGATGGTGAGCAGAATTTGGACTCCAGCCCAGAATTGCTATTCCTAATCTCAAAATGAAGATAATAATAAATATCTCACAGAGTTTATGCAATTCTTAAGTGAGATAGTATATTAAAACTGTCCATCACCAGGTTCAGTTCACATTATATGTTAAGAAGAAGGATCCTTTCTTCCTAGTTACAAGCATATGTCAATACGCCAGGTGTTTCCACAGCTTTAGAACAAGAATTTCCACAAATGTCATACATGTTATAGATTTTTGCTTAAATTCTCTAACCTGTGGGTTATAAATTTCAATGCCTTGCAGAGCCAGGTCAATAACAGAGATTTTCTGATGGAGCCAATGTGGCTTGAGGAGAATTGAAAAGTGCATGACACAGGTACAGGCATTTAGTTAAAAAGAAAAAAAAAAACAAAAAAAAACCACCTCAACTGCTCAAGCAAAAAAAGCTTTTGCTGACATAACTAAGCCTGAGGGCCAACAGTTGCTGAACTTCATCCACTTGCTAAGGGCAAAGTGGACAACCCCTGATGGCCTGGCTTAGAATCAAAAATCAGAGAGTTGATATCATATCCCAGGTTCTTTTATGCTAAAAGTTAACCTTGTCGGGTGCAGACAAATGGCCGCAAAAATGCCCATAATCTCCAGCATGTAGCCACAGTGATATTTTCCTTCTTTCCCAATGTTTACTATCCCTCAGGCAAAATTGATGCACCAATGATAATGTCTAACTTGGGACCTGGCTGCAATTCTAGTTGAGAACCAATCAGATTCTTTCCTTTGCAAATGTGTACGGAATGCAAAGAATGCATTTGGCCAATGTGAAACATTTGAGCAGAATGACAACATAGTTTGGACTTAATTGTTGTAAGCCCATGTCAAATTCACAAGAAAACAGAATATGTGAGAAAGCAAGATGACAGACAGAAGGAGCTGCTAGGGAGAGAAGGAGCAGAAGATGAAAACTCACAAGAGGGAAGGAGAAATGGGAGAGACCAGTTAATCTCTCAGAGTTTCATGGATAAGTCTGGCAAAAAGTCTGATTTCCTTGAAGTCCAGCTGTACAGTAATTCTCATATTTTGACAAGAAGTTTACAGCTGTACAGTGCAATACCCATTTGTTATGCATGTATTTGAAAGTGTTTTCAGATATTGGAACCTAAAGAAACTTGGTAAAAACAAACATCATTAATTCTTCCATTAGATGGATCTGTTTAAACTTTTTACTTTACAAGACATGTAAATTCACTCTTTTTAGGAATTTATCTTGTATCTTTGTCTATACTTAGCAAATCTTGCCATTGTAATCCTGAAACCAGGAGTTGGTAAGTGGGAATACTAAGATTATCTTTGAGGAACCAAAGAGGGGTTTCTAGAGATGTATAACTGTTTTATTTTTATTGATATTCCCATATTTTTTTCTAAAAGCACTAGTAATGACAAAATATTTAGCAGTGTAATGCTGTGGCAGTCCAATTGCAATTTTTTAAAAATTACATTACAGCATTAACATAATATAACACTAGTAGAAGACCACTTCTGATGACTTTTGGTGTGGTAGAAATAACAAGAATCAGAATGATATAGCTTAGACATGCCTGGAGAAAAATACTGTTGAGTGTGTTTAAGAAAAAATGTTAGAGTAAAACAACACTAATATTAAGAAAAGCGTAAATATCTTGATATTCGTGCTAAGGCTAGCTCGCTTAATTATTTGGAAAAAAGCATGTATCCTCTTTGTTTTATACAATGATGATATTCTTTGGAGAGAAAAAAGAGTGTATTTAACATACATTTGTGTATTTGCTCAGTATTTTGACTGATCTAAATTGTGTGATACAGAGTTGAATTTAAACATTCCTTAATGTGAAGATATGACATTCAAAGGGATGAGAAATGAGAATATGTAGAATCATTGTACATTCCATTTAATTACTCATTCAATCAATCAATAAGTATATCTAGAGAAAAAGTTATATAACAGGCACGTAACAGATTCAGCATCCCTTAATAAGATTGCAATTTACAGGCAACAAAAGATATTAAGCGAATGAAATAACAACATATATTTACTTTTAAGTTGTGCTAACTGTATGAGAAGAAAGCACAGTGTATATGAGAAGGTATAAAAAGTGTATTTGTTTTAGATTGTTGAGTCAAAGAAGAACTTGTAAGAAAAGTTGAACTCAAGGTGAGACATGAAGAATGTTAGCCAGAAAGGGTGGGAATGGAAAGTGTCTTCCAGTGTAACAAGAGAGCAGACAAAAAGAATCTTGAGCTGGCAAAGATTTTAATTTGTTATAGGAGAAAAGGCTGGTAGATTGCAGTACATCACAGAAATATAACAGTACAAGGTCAAAATCACTATAGGCCTTTAAGGGTATAATATAAAGTATTTATGCTTCATTCTTTGAGCTGTAGTATATCATTAAAGAGTTTTAAATTAGATATGGTCCTAATTTCTATTTTATGCTTGTCAACCATCTATTTATTCAAGAGGATTAATATTTACATTATACGTATTTTATTATATACACATTATTCATTCATGACGTTTGTATATATACACAAAAGGGTTTAACTTTGACAAATTGAAAAACAAATGGAAAACTGGGCTGTCTTATATATTTTATGTGTGGAATCAACTGAAAAGGGATGCATTTGAATGTACTACATTATGCTATATTATAGTTGAGAATAACTATAAGTTTCGGCTTTAAGTACCTCAGTAGTTGTAGGTAATATTTGTTATGATGGAAAAAGTGGGATGGAAACTCATCTGGTAGAGAGAGTGTGTGTGTGTGTGTGTGTGTGTGTGTGTGTGTGTGTGTGTGTATGTAGTGGGAAAGAGGAGGAATTTGTATTTAGATTGGTCATTTTGAAGATTCTTTTGAGAAATGATCCAAATAGAACATTATATAGACAGATATGTAAATGTTCAGGAGGCAGGTCATATGTGCAGGCATAAATCTGGCAGCATTAGCTAGATAATATTCATAACCATGATAATGGATGACTCAACCTAGGGAGTAGATGTAGATCAGTGATTTTCAACCATGGCAGTATATTGCACATACATAGCAAGCTTATACAATTTCAATGTTCATTTCTGAAAATTCAGAGAGGATCTCTGGATCACAATAATTTTATTTTTCTTGAGAAACTAAGAAGCTACACAGTTCTAAGAGACTCAGGGGCAGGGGGATGAACGTTGGATTTCTGATCCCACCAAAGAAAGAAAGGAAGCAAATAAATCCATAAGGCTTTAATACAATGACAAAATTGCACCCTAGGCTTGAGAAATGAGAAACAGAACTTTTCTCTAAGGAATCAAAGCCCAGTTTTGAATCATCACGACTATTGATTAGATTTTGGTACTACAGGACTGCTTGCTTATATCTGGAGGAAAATGATAATATGTTATTCAGGTTGTCTATATTTCTTAAAAAAAAAAAACACATGTAATCATCAATCTAAAATAGTCTGCCATATGAGATGACCAAATAGTAGGATTTAAAATCAAGAGAGAGGTAAAAAATAAACATAGATTCAAAGGGTATCCAGGTAATAGACTCATCGAACATGGACTGGAAAACATCTCTCCTTAATAAATTTCAGGCAAGTATTGGCAAAAGGTTTGGCATTTAAGCCAAATCAAGCAATTAGCCTATTTGATATGATACATGAGCTAAACATGTTTCCTAAAGGGTTAAGAAAAACAAACAATAACAACAATGATAACAATATAAAGAAAAATATGGAGCAGAGGCCATATGTTGCCCATAAACACTAAAATATTTACTGTCTTGCCATTAACAAGAAAAAATAAATAATTAAAAATCACCAACTGAAGTCTAGGAAATAACATGCACAATTATTTCTTTTTCTGGAACAATCTGGTCCCAGTGTTTGAGAAGCAGTCCCAAGGTGCTGCAAAACCAAATAAACAGGAAAAACAGATCCAGGATTGCACAGAGTACAATTTATTAGGGGCTTACTGACAGAAACATGGTCCTGGGCAGCTGCAAAACTAGATGGATTTCCACAATATGGGCCAGAAATAAGGTCTAATAAAATGGTCAGGACCAAAGAGGCTTCTTCCAGCCAGAATGTACCTGGTAGTTCTTAAGCTAATGTCAAGGACATCAAGAACATCCCGGCACTTCTGACACCAGTCAGTGTAGATGTCCTAAAGCTTCACATACCATTTTAATGTTTATTGTAGTAAGCTGGAAAACTCTGCAGGGAGAATAGACCAGGGCTACGCAGGGCAGTTCTGATGGCTCTGACTCAAGATGGCTGCAGTGGTGTCAAGCTGAGTCCATGAAACTGAGAAGTCTGTTTTAGGAGATAACATACACAGCCATTTCAGCAGAAAGCTGAAAGCTCTTCAAACAAAGGAAGCAAATGGAAACAGCAACTTAAATTATAATATCTGAAGTTAAGTACTTTATGGGTTTAACAGAAAATAATGCAGAGACAAAAAGAGACTTGCTAAACAGTGAGGAAAGTTTAATAAAATAGAAAAAAGTGTAGTAAAGAAAAGAGAATTTATGTGGGAAAAGCAGCTTAGTTGAGTTAAATATTCTCACTTAACTTTAAATGGAACAATAAGTACAGATTGAGGAGGAGGACAAAGAAAGAAATGTTAGAAGAGACCATAGCTAGAAAATTTACAAAACTGATGAAAGATATTCAATAATTTATTCAAGAACTGCTACAAATACACAGGAAACTATAATGAGGCACAAAATAAGAAATTCTAAAAATAGTGTTTATTTTTTTCTTTTTTTCTTTTTAAAAATGAAGGTAGAAGACACATTACTAGCTTCAGGAACACAGTAAGGTCAACTTATGACTTTTCAATGCAATGACTTTTTAGTGAAACATCTTCTTCTGTCTTAGAAGATAATGGAATATCTTAAAATTTTGGAGGTGGGATGAAGTACTGTGGACATAAATATCCCTATCCAATCCAAAGTTTCTTCATATGGTGGATACATGAAAGATACTTTAGACAAGTAAACATTGAAAGAATTTGTTATAGCCAGACCCACACTTAAGAATACGCTAGAGTGGCAGTAAAACAAAAACATTAAAGTGGATATTTGTTGAATGAAACAATAATAATCAAAATATGTTGGGACTGGGGTTGCAGCTCAGTGGTAGAGCACTTGCTTCGCACACATGAAGTACTAGGTCCAATCCTCAGCACCACATAAAAATAAATAAATAAAATAAAGATGTAAAAAAATATACATTCTATAGCTTCACACTCACACATGTACATGTGTATATATATATGTATATATTTAATTGTATTTTAAAGTAGCAATAAAATAAATCATGAAGAGAGACAACATTGTTTTTTGCATTTACAGGGAAAGTCAAGTATACCAATTAAATTAATTATAATATGTGAAGGATTCTTGTATAGTTTCTAGGACTTAAAGGAGTAACAGAAGGATATATAACTATAAGAATAAGAATAGCAATTCAAAGTAAAGGATATAAAAAGCAATGTAGATCTGTAAAACAAATATGAATGAATCTTCCTGTAGAGTAAGATTTATAATGAAATAATCATGAATTTTAAAAGTATTAAAATTTTCAAATATGTTAAAATTTTAAATTTCAATTCATGAAAAATACAACATAAAAATGAGATGACAGAAGTTGTATGGGATGGTGCACACCTGTGTCCCAGCTACTCAGGAGGCTGAGGCAGTAGGATTACAAGTTTGAGGTCTGACTTGGCATATCAGTGAAATCCTTCCTCAAAATAAAAAGGGCTGGAAATGTAGCTCAGTATCAGAGTGCCTCTGGACTCAATGTTCACTACCACATAAACAAACAAAGGCTCACATGAGATGAAAAGTCACAGGATGAGAAAAGATATGATCAACACATAGTAGGTTATTTTTTAGCATGAATTTTTTAAAAAGCCTATAATGTAATAAGAGAAAGATAAAGACAGAAAAATGTAAAGGTATAAACATGTAATTTACAAGATAGGAAAGACAATCTGTAAATACACATGCACACATACACAGATTTATATATATAAAACATTTAGGGAAATTAATAAACAAGAAACCAGGAGGTTCCATTATAAATAACATTATGGCAGAAGTACACTATTAGTTCACCAGATTGTTTTGTTTTAACTTTTGAGCACACAGCTAGAGTATATTTACCAAATCCACCTACATTTAAATGTGACCCCCAAAATAAGTTTTTAGTAATAGAATATGTGTAGAAATGAAGTACATACCACTTCCCAAGCAATAAACCTTCAGCATTTCTCTCCTCCTTTATCTTTGTTTTTTTAAGAGCTAGTAAATGACATTAGCCTATGATCCTTCCTGAAGCAATCCCTCCTCCACAAAACACTATATTTGTGTGTGTGCATGTGTATGTGTAAAGTTAGAACGTTTAAAATGTACAGTATATACAATTGCCAAACTTTGAAAAGTTTGAAATTCCTGATGCTGGGAAGCATATAGATTAACTGGAAGTATATTGTGTTGCTGGTAGAATGACAATTGGAAAACAATAGCAATATAAATGTGAAGATGTATATATACCTCACAGTCTTACTATTACACTTCTAGACATATAAACAAAGGAATTGCCCCCATACATACTCAAGGCTATACATGCCACAATATTCATGGCAATAATGTTTGAAATATCAAGGACATATTTATCAACAAGTTTATATTCATACAGAAATAATTAATTATTTGGTACTGGGAATTGAACCCAAGGTGCTTAACCACTGAGCCAATCACCAGTTCCCAATTTAAATTTAAAAAAAAAAAAATTGAGACAGGCTTTCACTAAGTTGCTGAGGGCCTCACTAAATTACGGAAGCTGGATTTGACCTTGAGATCCTCCTCCCAAGTGCTTCACAGGATTTAAAGAAATTACAGATATAGCTATAAATATGATGTATCTCAAAAATTTAATGTGAATAAAACAACAGCAGAATATACATGATACTATGTGTTTATAATGTGTATATATGTGTAAATATATTCATAATGTATCTATTTTATATATTATATATGCATACTTAGAACATGAAATATTGTTATATATACTTACATATTGTTTAGGAATTCATACATATGGAAATTATAATAAAGATATGAGTGAAACATTTAGATGATTGTGGGGATTTGTGATAAGGGAGATGTGCACAGGTACCACTTTTTTGTTGTTTTTTTTAGTACTAGGTATTAAACCTCACAGATACCTTCTGCAGTATTATTAATGATTTATTTTTCAACCTGGGAGGTGTGATAAAGTGTATTATTATATTATTCTTTATAATACTTAGTAAGCAATACAAAACAGAATAATTTTAAATGCAAATACTACACATTGAATCATGATATATATGTCTGTGTACTTGTGTGTGTGTATATTTGTAATATCAATTTTATAAGCTATGACTAGAGACTAAAAAGTGTTAAGAGAACATTATTTTGCTTCATAAGATTATTTATGCTTTTTTCCTTCTAAGTTTGATCATTTTGTAAAAATATTTTCAGTGGCAACATATTAATTTGTAATTTTATAATTCAGTAAATAGCCCTTCCTGAATGCATACTGGATTAGTCTTTAATCCTTCTTTTATATTCATAAATCCAAGTATGTGCATAACTTGTGCTAAATACTGTGGAGAATACAATTTTGTACTGGAAGACCTTTATGGATGAGGAAGGATAAAAGAAAAAATATATATAAATAATGCTAGATCTTGTATCAAAGTATTTGTGAACTTGAAAACATTTGTTTGGATGAAGAAACATAGACACTCAGAGTTCCTATTGGTTGTATGCAGATAAAGTGTTCATTTCTAGTGGAAAATACATCAAAAGATCTCCAAAGAAGTCCCTCAGACCTTGAGGCATTTACTATTTCCCAGGTCAGTCTCACACACTCAGATGCCTCAGTTTTTGCCTGTGAAATGAGCGTAGGAACTTCTCTTAGGAAGATGTATTTACCAAGGTCATTAGATTAATATATAAATTCATACTGTGGAATTATTAAATCATATACCTCTTAGTGCTCATAATACATAGACCCATATGATAGTCTCATTTTCTTGATAACTAATGAACATTTTTTCCATGAGAATTATCACCAAAAAGAAGGTGAGTTTTAAAAATAATCAGACTGATCTCATTCTAGATTTGAAGAAATTTAGAGTTCGATTACATTTTAGAAACTAATTTATCTATAGTCATATTATAATATGGATGCTTTGCCAGGAGTCCTTTCACTCTCCATCTATTGGGTTAGGCCACTAGAAATATATCTGTGGTATTCCATTTGGCCCATTCATGATAAAGAATCACTGGTCATGTCCCTATATTTCTTTGAATAAGTTAATAAAAAATCACATTGGAATTTTTCTGGGTTTTTTTTGAGGTTACTTTGCATATATCATTTCTAATTTATTATGGATTAACTTAAATTTTTACTTAGAGTGAGCACTCATTTTTTTTTGTCATTTCTAGCATTTTTGATAATATAAAAAATTGTTCTTTTTAGGTAACTAAAAATACATCACACATACAGATAGGTATGTGTTTTATCCAAACTTGTCTCTGTTGGTTTTTGTTCATCTAAAAAAGAAAATAATAATAATAATGAAAACATTAACAGCTGCTATTTCAACTCACCTACTGAACAATGACATTTTTTTCACACCATTTGCAGCTATGGAAGAGTGACTGACAGGCAGCATAGAATGTGTAAATGGTTCTCTTTGACACATTATGAAAACTGACAGTGAGTGTTCAAGGTTTGTGGGGTGAAGCAGTAGTATAAAATTCTAAAAATAAATTTTTAAAATATACACATTTGAACACCAGAGATTCTGGTCTGGAAAAGGGATTGAGGAGATAATTAAGATTAACAAAATTAAGGACAATTTAGGTAATTTAAAAACATTAAAGGGAAAATGTGATTTTGCCTGCAGGAGATGGAAAGTCCTTTGATAATATATCATTGTCCTGAAGCACCAAAAGAATTAAAATAGCAAATGACAGATGGTATGATTGACTAGGTGGGAAGAAATTAATGAATGACATTGGAATAGTATGAAGTTAAGGTTTTCAGTCCTAAGGACCTTGGAAAAATGTGCTCTGCTTATATTCCTGATTGAGGCATGTGTTAGCCAACTTGCCATCACTATGACAAAATGCCTGAACAACAGTTTATAAGGAGAGAACTTTTATATTGGCTTATAGTTTTCAATGTTTCAGTCGAGTGTTTTTGGCCCTGTTACTTTGGGCCTGTGGTGGCACAGTGTATCATGATGGGAACTCACAGCATAGGCAGCCTGTTCACTTCACGCCAACCAGGAATCAAAGGGGAAAAGAAGAGACTGGCATCCCACTATCCTCTTATATGCTTCCAATAATCTAACTTCCTTCTGGTACCCCACTTCCTGAAGTTTCTACCATCTCTGAATAGTGACTAGAGTGAGGACCAAGCCTTCAACATGTGGGCCTTTGGAGACATTCAAAGTACAATGGGGAGTATTCTATTCCTGCTCCCCAAGACACATAACTATCTCACAATCAAAAATATACTCAATTCATTTCCAAGAATTCCCAGTATCTTTTTGAGCATTCCCAGCAATGCTCAAAAAACCAAATCCCGAGTCTCCTTGGAGACTCAAGATGAACTCTACCATGAATCTCTATAAAAATAAAAAAGAAAGTTATATACTTCCAACACAGAATAGTGAAGCAAACACAGGATAATCATTCCTTTTCCAAAAGAGATAGAATGCAAGGATTAGACCAAAGCAAGACCAAAACGCAGTAGGACAAACATTAAATCCTCCATATCTGGCATCTAGGACAGCAGAGAGTGGCAGAATATGGGCCCCAAGGGCTTGGACAACCCTGTCCCTATGGCCTTGTTGTATTATAGCCCACATGGCTACCTTCTTGGTAGGCTTTGCTTGGTGCTTGTGGCTTCCTCCAGGCATTTCACATTCCTAACGCCTCTCACTTCCTGGGGACTCCTTAGCAGCTTGGCTTTACTCTCACTGCTTCACACATTGCTCTGTCAGTGGATGTTTTCAGGTAGTTAGACTTTGCTCCAGATGCCTGGCCTCCCAGGCTTTCCTTTGAAATCTCAGTGGAAGATTTTATGACTCAGCATTTTCCACTTGATGAAAGACTTCATAACTCCCGCATGACCTGCATATCAGCAAAATCAGTATCATATGGATGATGCCAAGGTCTGTACCAACATAAGCCTTATCAGGCCTTCCTGAAACATTCCTTGAGGCATCGCGGCAGTGGGCTTTCATGACTGAACACAGGGAAATGAATGAAGGGAAACACTTTCCAAAGTGGTCCTATGGGAGCAGGACACCTTGAGACTATCTTTTTAAATCAAATTTTATTGGATTATTTACTTTCAGCCCAGGTTGTTGACCTCACTGGTTAGTCCTAAACTAGGCTGATCTCTTGTTAATATCCCATATTTCACAGAAATGTCTCTTAAGTCATCTGTATGAAACCTAAGCTATACATTTGGTAAAAAAAAAAAAAAAAAAAAAAAAAAAAAACCATACAATTTTGACTTGAATCTGGTGAACTGACATAAGAACCCTGACCATATTAATGGTTCTAAAATTTAGTGGATTATCAGGATCACATTACTATGGCTTGAAAGAAGAAATTTCAGTTCCATAGTGTTGGAACAGTCTTTTAAATTGTTGTTGGCCAGGCCCTCCCTCCTAAACATGCACATACATGCAGCTTTGGAGGTGATTCTGATAAACTGCGAGATCAGGGCCTCATTAAATCAAATAATCTTAGCCATTTTACTTAACTGCATCTGCAAAGCTAGGTTTAAAAGAGATGATTTATAAAATGGCTTTTGGATTACATATTTTATAATTCTGCCATAACTTTTTGCCGAGTTCAGGGATTTCTTGTAGAGAATCCTTGACAAATGATCATTCAGCTTCACTCAGCACTCACTCTCTCTGGAGGATATTTGTTCCATTGTTTTGAAGTTCTTTATGCTGAGTAAAAATATTGAAACTTTCATTGATTGTCTTGAGTTTTGCCCTTTGAAAAAATATTCATCCTTGTCCATCTGATAGCCTTTCGTATGCTTGAAGACAAATCTTGCATCTTTCTTATACAATTTTGTCTCCAGGTTACAAAATGATACAGAGATTATAGCCACAAAAATAATCTATTTTCTTTTAGATAACTAACTTAAAGTGAGACAAGTTCACAAAATCAATAAGATGTTTCACTGGAAAGGAAGAAAAATCAGTGAAGTAATTTGGCAGTCTTATATCAATATATGCAGTTAGAAGAAATCTTGCCAAGAAGAAGGTTGAGGAAATTGTAGGAGTGTTATAGTCTCCCAACAGATGGAACATGGTAAATTCCAAAGTGAGGAATAAAAAGAGTGACAAAAAATAATAAAGGTTGCACGCATTTGAGTAACTTTTAAAATTAAACTGTGTAGGCTATAGCATATTTTTATAAAATCATGATAATATTTTGAATATACTGTCTGTATTAAGAAAAATTAATCAAGTCAAGTAAATGTCCACATTGTATGTAAATGTGTATATACACACACACACACACACACACACACATATATCCATTCAAATATTCCTAAATTTATGTCAAATGATTAATTTATAAAAATATAATTAATTCTAAAAATTGAAAGGTAACCCTGAAAATATAATTTTGGTAAATTATTTACCAATTCTAAAACAGATATAAGGAATAGGTGCCCTCTAATATACATAAAAAGGTAAATAGATGTACATTCAGTATACAATTGATAGAATAGGATTATTAAATTTATTTCAATTTTATTAGTCACTTACACACATATAGATAATCAAAGCTCCAGTACCTATGGCCTTATCCTTTCTCTTTCTTTTAAAATCAAATTTTTTTTTCTCTTTTTAATGTTTTCCATTATTTCATGCATACTTGCTGCTATCCCTATCATTCTGACAAATGTGTTATTTTACACTTAACAAAATTGATATGTCCAAATAACATAGTTTTTTCCTCTAAATATGTTGTGGATATTTTTGTCTCTTGACATTATTGATCAGGTTTCTTTTTTAAAAGTTTTTATCTTTAAGTTCAAAGACTTTAAAATGTCCTGCTTTTTATTCTGCTTATATCTTTCTTTGGGGGGATTTTCTTCTTTCATGTGTTCTACAAGTAGCAAACCTATTTTTGTTTCTTTTTTAAAATACAAAATCGATAAAATCAGTCTTTAGTATAAATCTCTACTTCTGAACGGTCAGTCAGCATCTAATCCCTTATCTCCAACTCTCTCCTCAACATTTTTATTTGGATGTCAAGCTATTATCTCATAGAATTGAATAGTGTTAGAGGTCCAAATGACCTACAGCTCATCTCCTCAAATTTTAAGTTCCAGATAAGGATATGACCTGAAAAAAATAAGCAAAGTCACTCAGACAATAGGGGTAGCACAAAGACAAACACAGATGTTCTCTGTTCCATAGTCCTCAAATATTTTATAAAATATCATGACAACTGTCTCTTGTACCACCTAGTACACAGATGGTTCTATCCTTTATATGTTTTTTAATTGCTTAATAAATTTAGATTAACTTCCTAAGTTATAGACTGGAGTTTGTTAAAGGAAAATTGGTAATATTACAGTACATGACTAATATTATAATTTTAGGCTCAAATATTTTATATTTGGCTATATACAAGATGGACTCACTCAAAAATTATCTATTGGACTGTGTAAGGATCATTTTTAAATTTTCTGAGAAATTGTCCATTTTCTTTGATCCTGTTGTTCCTGGACACCATTAATGTCTCAACTATTGCTCAATTTGAAATTTGTTCTGACAACTTTATTATGAATGTTCTTATCAAATTTAGAGTTGGGAATGGTAGCTCAAGCAGCTCTAAAGAGCCTGTCTCAAAGTAACCCTAGTGATGCCTGGAGAATTTTATCATAAGAATTAACCATTTAAAGTCTCTAAACATCTTTCTACGTATATAATAAACATTTATTTTAGAAAATCTCACTTTTGGTTAAAAAATAAATAAACAACTAAGGCATTTGATCATGATCTCCTCCTAGATTTTCTCTTCCACATTCTCATTCCAATCTGAGAACAAAAGCTCTAATCTGGATAGAATGACAAAGAATACAGGCTCCCTATTTCCTCAGCTCCCAATCAAGAGATATGGTATTCCAACATGAAGGACTGGATACCAGGATTTCTCTTCTTCACCTTTTGCAAAGGCAAATTCCTGATGAATTTGACTAAGAACTTGGGGTCTCTCTTCCTCAAACCATTCCTCTTAGGGCCAAAGATGTACTCTAGGCATGTCAAGCTCAGAACTTTGCAGCCTGGGTTGACCTTGTTTCAGTGTTCAAAGGTCAGAAATTGGATATCAAGAAAAGTAAGTTGAGAAGACCAAAGGCTGTCATACACACCCAATTCCCTCATAATGGGTGTGGTCACTGTAGGAGATGTGGTGCACAATCCCTGCCAGGGGTCTCAGAGTTGTTATCCAATGAGGATATTCAGGTACTGAAAATGAAAGCCCTAAAGCCCTCCCCAGAGAAACTGAGAGTTGACTGTTGCTTAATTGTGGTGGAGCTGGGTCTTCAATCCTGGGTCATATTATTATCATTTCTCTACCAAATGTCAGAGTCCCTTTGATCTCACTTCTAGATTCTCCTAGTCAGTCAGATTAATAACCAAAAAGCCTCAATTAACCTTCTGTTACAAGAGATTTTATGAATCATGAGTGAAATTGGGACACTGCACTCACTTTATTCTGCCTGTACATGAATCTGATCCTGAACCTTCATATCAGCGGTTCAAAATTTCACACTAAATTGAACTTGGGTTTCAATTCTAACTCATTATAAATTGTAAGTTCTTTGAATTGTGTAAACCAAAGTGTAAAATTATACTTTCTGCTTTTTTTCTTCAAATAATTTTTTGAGTGTAGATATGACTAGATTAAAAAGGAAAAAACGTGAATTTTGTAATCAAAGTGGGATTATATATAATTTAGTTGTTCATTGTCTCTTAACTTTTCTTTTTTTTTCAAATCAAAGTATTTTTCCATAAACATTTTCTCTTACTGAGAAATCCTAACCATTAATCTGTTATATATTTTCTCCTAATTTTTGATTCCCTTATAATATCACAAAGGTTCTTTCTTGTGCTGGACAATAATTTTCTTTGAAAAATTTATCAGAATGTGAGACCTATGTATTTTAAGGAAATGCATATAAAAATTGAGAGAAATTTTGAATTGTTTACAATGAATGGTATCCAACCACCATGCAAGATATGAATTTCTCTTTTTTTCTTGGGTTGAGAATTAGAAATTCACATTTCTAGACAAAAACAAAGCTCACAAGTATTTCTTTCCCTTCTTCGCATGAGGAAATACTTGTCATAAATATTAAATTCCTTGGCAAGAATGAAGTATAAAATTTCTTTAATGTATAGAAATTGTTTAGGCAAATATTTGAGTATTGAGAAAATATAAAGTAATTTCAATGATGTTAGTTATTTTCACTACTGAGAAATTTTAAAATACTTCAGAAGTCCCTTTGCATTTTTGCCCTCATATCCTGTTCTTCCTTTATTCTTTTTCAACTGAGTTTTATCATTTTTCTCTGATTTCCATCCACATTTTAAAACATTCCAAACAGAAGCACTGTTGAAGTTTTTTCCTAAATTGTAAAAATAAGAAGTGCAGCAGAGGAAAGTCTGGTTGTGTTTTTCCTTTTCTCACTCAAATCCAAATAAATTTTATAATATACTTTACAAAATTTACAATGTACTTTATTAGTCACTATTAGTAATTAGATTATATTCTAATTGCTAATTATACATTCTTTCCCCAGTTACTTAAATTATATATATTTTATATATTATATATCTAGATTATATACTATATATATATAGTTGCTTGAAGTAATACATCCCATAATCTTTAACAAAGTCATTGTTATCTTATAGTACCACAAATGCATAATTTTTAAAGAAATATTAAGACAAATGATTTATCATTCATGCTACATATTAGAAGATGATGTTAATAGCACAAATAAATAATGTAAAAATGTCCATATTGTAGGTATTGTTATTATAGGTTTTTCTTAAAAGAAAAATTCTATATATAGTATTGGGAGATGAAATTTATCAGTGACTGAGAAATCCTGGAATCTTTGCTGTACATTCCAAGAGTGTGCAGCCCTGAACACTAATAAACCATTTCTCCGGGTTGTGTATATAGCAAGTCATCTTAAGGCATGATGTAATGTCTCCTTCCATGACAAAGAGCAGTCTTACTCAGTGTTTATTATAAAATTCTGGATTCCCCAAGCTTAGACTATCTTTTCTGTAAAGTAGCACACATTAATGTAGACCTTGTTCTGGAAATTTTATTTTGCTATTGTTGGATTTGGAGGGGATGGGAGAACTGATTCACATTTTATTCTTATGCTGCTTGCTGTGCATTATTAATAACATTATTGGCTTTGAATCAGGAGTCTTCTATCTTTTGCCAACATTCATACAAAGTAACAGACAAACTCTACAGCCTATTAGTAGGGTAAAATCAAATTTAATACTAAATATAGATATTTATATGTAGAAAATTTACTGGGAAGTTCTTTCTATGGAGGACTTCAAGAAGAAAAATTGGGCTGAAGGAGAAGTTGAACTATGTTGCCATCACATTAAAGATCTCAACCCATGCTAGAAAGGACTTGAAGCTGAGATGGCCCTGCAGAAATACTCCAGACTGAGAAAAGAAATACTGAACTTCTTGTCCCTACATGAAGCAGTCTTTTCATGTGGTCTGTACTTAAATAGGAGATATGATCTTGGGCAAGGTGACTTTCTTTATCTTAATGGAAGGAAAAGAGTGGAAATCAGGTAGTGTACTCCTTAACATCCACTACAACTGAAAATCAGGAATATAAAATGAACGGCCTCACCTAAAATAGTGAATTTTCTTTGGGGGATAAAATATAAATATATGTATAGTATATATATATATATATATATATATATATACACACATATTTAAATATATCACATTTTTTCTCTATGTCATACACTTGTAAATTTTAAAAATACTCTTCTGAGATACAAACTTTTTAAAACTTTAAGTTGCACTTCTGAATAGACTCAAGATACTTTGACAAAATCCACCTTAAAAATAAAACAAAATTGTGCCATTTTATCAGTTATTAACAACTATCATATAATATCCTTGGATTTTTCCCCCCAATTCCACCTACTCTATCCTTTACCTGAACATTTGGTACTTTTTAATATAATATCTAGACATCTGAAAGTGTGGTGCCCAAATATATAAATTAAAGATCCAGACACCTAAACTTTTCTGCTTTACTTTGGGCATGTAGCTTAATTTGTCTTTGCTACTTATTTCTGTTTAATACAGTGAAGGTAATAACTGCATTAATATCAAAGAGTTGTTATGAACATTTTAAATGTACCAGTTGGCTGTGTGGTGTAAAAAGAGGAAAGTCTTGGTAAAGCTTAAACATTGCTATTATGCCTTGTCTTATGTCTAGACTCAAAAGCCTTCCCTTATTCTTATAAAGAATAATCATACAGATTAATCCTTTGACTTACTTCATCTGAATCTTCCTATTGGGGTTTTTAAGGATGTTGGGCAATGTGTTATTTAACTATTGTACCGCCAATGGTTATTACAAAACAACCTTAACTACATGTTGAATGGGTTAATCAATTAAATAATAATGATTTTCTCCATGTTCTAGTTTTGATTCAAAATGATAACTTTAAGAGCAAATGAAGATGAAAAAAAATGTTGTTAGAAAAGTGACTTTAGAAACAAATATAGTTATCTGAATACAGTGCTGGTAAATGTCTGGGAATGTTGTTCAACAGGGGAGGATCTCTAATGTCACACATGTGGTGTTCTTACTGCTTGATGCACTTGAGAGCAAATATTCCTACTCTTTATTGGAATGGGGCTAGATTTGACAGCTGGTAGGGACTAAGTGTATCAGATAAGTTCATATTTTCTTGTTAGTCAAGGTGATCAGTACATAAAATATGAACCCATTTGTGGCAGCATGTAAGGGTAGCCACCTGCTTTCTTTGGAGAAGCATGGTGGAATAGGTAGTGCCTTAGCTGTAAATTGAAGGGCAACAAAAATGGGTAGACATTTAAGTCTTGGGGAGTGTTCCAAGTGGACAGTTATATGGGTAGTATGTGAAAAGTAGTATAGGTGAGTGAGAAAACTTATTTGAAACTATAAGTTATGGCCAAAAAAAAAAATATCATTGAAGGGAAATGAGAGACAAGAAGATGTTAGAGATGGGTTGGAGGTGTCTGTCTGATTTCCCCATAAAACAGAGCCTGAGCCAAGGATTTGGGTATAGACTTTTTATTTGGAGGTGATTCCAGGCAGCCAGAGTGAAAGGATAGGAAGGGTAACAGGCAGGAAGTAAAAGGTAATATGAAAGTAAACTACAAAGGCTGCTGCTTTTATCAAATTGGGGTTCCATTTCACCAGATTTCCTGAAAAGGTTATAATATCTACCAGAATTACATTTTTCTATAGATATTTACTCCTATCAAATGAAGTTGTCCTGGGGTATTAACCTCTCCACATTTTCAGCATGCACCTGGAAGCCCTGCCAACCTGGGCTCTTCCCCCCCCCCCCTCCCGGCAGAAGAATTGCTGTGCTGCACAGCAAAGTGAATACTTGCTGCATACACTTGAATTGGGCTGCTGCCATCATGAAAAGAATTTGTGTTCATGTATACCTTCTGCAACAACTACAGCTGAAATCAGAGATAGGCTAAGGGGATCTGACGGGGGTCACAAAGATGTCTTCTTCAGGTAGATAGACAGAGCTGTGACAGGCTTTGAAGATCTTATTATAGAGCTTAAAATTTACCTATTTACCTTTATAAGCCAAAATATTTAGAATACTAATTTAGTAATATAATCAGATATGGACATTTTGGACATAGTCATCAGGTTGTTGATGTAATATATGAACTGTATGTTTACAATGCCCAAATCTAGTTTATATTGTTTTGTGGGTGTTTGTGTGTGTGTGGGGGGGTGGGGGTGGGGATTGAACCCAGAGGTTCCCTACCATGAGCTACACTTCCAGGGTCTTGCTAAGTTGTCAAGACTGACCTTGAACTTGTGGTTTTCCTACCTGAGCCTCTCAAGTCGCTGGAATTACAGAGGTTCGCCATTATGCTGAGCTTCATATTGCTTTTAAATAGATATCATGGAACTCCAGACTTGCTAATCTGGAGAAGAGCTTATTGTTTTGTTCCCTGCCCTATCTCCAGCCCTTGGTCCTTTGCCACCCAAATTTAAAACTCTGAATAGGAAATTAAATATAAAATATTAACTTAAAAGAGTTAGCAAATGTTTTGTTACTGAAAAGAGATCTATTCCTTTACTGTATTGGCAAACAGTTGCTGTGCAAAAATTGTAATGAAAAACAGTGGCTTAAAACAGCAATTACTTATTGTTCATAGTCTGCTTGTTGGCCAGGAGCCAGCTGATCAAGGCTAGGCTTGGCCAGAACAACTCTATTCATGTGTTTTTCCTTATTTCATCAGGCCCAGTGGGTTCTCCTGTGTGCTTTCTTCTTAAGAACCTGGCTAAAGCATAAAAGAACAAGTAGCAACTTACAAGTTCTCTGGAAGCCCAGGCTTGAGACTGGTTTACTGTGTATCTATCTCATTCCATTTGTCCAACAAATCAGATGGCCAAGGCCAAAGTCAAGGGCCTTGGAAATATTCCCTCTCTGTGTAGAGTAAGGGCATATGGAAAAATGTGTGTGCATAAAGCTAGGGGCAAAATATAGGGCCAAACATACTATGCACAATACTGAATTAGTGCTGTAGACCTGCTATAAGAAATTCCCACAAATTTGGTGGTTTAAAACAACAGGTATTTATTCTCTAACAGTTCTAGAGTCTAGAAATCTAAAATTAAAGTGTTGTGTGGTTCCTTCCTTCTGGAGGCTCTGAGAGAGAAGGCAATCTGTGCTTCTGTCCTGCAGACAGTCCCTGGGGTTCCTTGGCTGTGAATGCCTTGCTTCAGTCTCTGCCTTCACCTTCACATGACCTTTCCATCTGTGTCTCTGTGTTCTCCTGTTTTTTTTTTTAAATCAGGAAACTTATCATTGTATTTAGAACCTAACCTAATCCAGAATGGCCTGTTTTTGTATTCCTTACCTTAATTATATTAGTTAAAAACCTTTCTTCTAAACAAAGTCACATTCTGAGGTTCCAGGTGAACATATCTGTTTTGGGAAACACTAATTAACTTACTCAAATACCCATAAATGTAGTGTTTCCAAGCTGCTTTACAATGGGAACCATTACTTCTAGTTTACTGTTTAAATGTAGCAACTTTATGCATGTATATTTAATTCCTGTGTCATTCATTATTCAAACATCAGAGTCCTTAGAGTCTTAAATAAACTGCATTTTAATAACAAGATATTTCATGTATAAAAGTATTGTGTCACCTAATATATCTTACTAAGAGCATGGAAATAGTAATTAAAAGTATGTTAACAAGTAAATCAACATAATGTGTAGGTTGTATTTACTTTAAATGGACAGGTGACATGAAAAAATGTTAACAAAATCGTAACCACCTAATAATAACATACATGTCTTTTATATTTCTAAATGTTACATGTTTTAAGGCGATCTTGGTTCTGAACTCATAAGTATAATACAAATCCATCAGAAATACAATAAGTCACAAATGGATGATTTGATACAAGTTTCCCCAAAGAGTCTGAAGAAAAAAAAAACACAAATAAATGAAAACTAATATTACAAACGCTTTGGCAGCAAATAAGTTGACTGAAACCTAATAAATCTCTGAAAATACTTATTTGAGTAAACCTGGAATTAGGTCAATTGAAATTTTCATCATCTTTCACAAATTGTATAGCAAAACTGGGGCATGAAGCCATATTGGAGTAAAAGGTGTGACCCACACTAGTGCCAGTCCATTAACTTTTATTACCAGTTCACAATAAGCTAAGGACAAACTCAGAGTATCTAGATACTTTTATAGACATTTGACATCTCTTCCATCACTTACTACCATTCTCATTACCTGTGGAGTGAGTTGGGTGCTGGTCATGCACACACATCATGGTGTGTGGCACTTAAAGATTTATTCCTCAGCTTTAACCCCAGGAGTATATTAAACATGGAATCCACTTTTCTCATCAAAAAATAATTTTTTAGAACTGAGTGCTGATGCAGGATTGAAGATATTTTGAGAATGCATCATCCCTTGCATCTAGGATAACAAATGTGAGCATCCTGAGCTTGCTGAAATGACTTACATCTCCATTTCCATCTATTTATATCTTTGAGACTTTTTTTCTCTACTGTCATTTTTCTTGAAACAAAATATAGACAGTTTTGATATAGAGCATCCTCTGTCACATAGTCATTATTCTAACCTAGATATTTGTCAGATTAAAAAAGTTAAATATTGATATAGGTGGTGTTCATTCAAAATATGTGAACAGCCATTTAATGGAATAACTGCTTCATTCATAACCTTTATTTAAGTTATAATTGTCCAATGATAAAAATGATGTTTAATAGCAATTTTATATTAATTTACTCTGTGCATACTTTTTGTGTGTGTCTGTGTGCTCAGGTTATTGAACCCAGGGCTTTGCACACACAAGTCGAGTGCTTTACCCACATACTACATCCTCAACTCCTATGTGTTCTTTTAATGAAAAACATGTACATTTTTCAGGCTGGGAATGTAGTTCAGTGGTAGAGCATTTGACTAAGTATTATAAAGGCCCTGGGTTCAATCCACAGTACCATAATAAAGAAAAAAATGTATTTTTCTTATTTGTGTAATGATTATATTGATTGAATCATATGTTTAGTAAATTTAATAATAAAAAATCGTGTATGTAAAATTGTGTGTTTTTTTCTCTTATTTTCCTAATAATACTCTTTTACATGTTTAAAAAATATATGGATCAATGAAAGTTTGGTATTTAAATAAATTGGTATAGTCAGGATAATTCGAGAAGCAATGCAGTAAACAAATCTTGTTTATATTTGGGGAATTGTTGAAAAATATGTATATATTAGTATGTAAATCATAGGTATTATAGAACATATCACCTTTCCAAAATCTCAGAATGTACAACATATGTAGGCACCTATGATCATTAACAAGGATGGGTGCAGCTTATTGAATAATTAATTATGATAAGAACATTCATAATAATTATTATCTTTTGATACTTTTATAATGCCTTATTGATTACTTTTGGAACTTTTGTAATTTGATCCATAAAATATGCAGTCCACCACATCCTATAGTACTTCACAGGGGATATTTGATGGTGGTATGACTACAGAAGTGTACCAAAGAAATAAGAATTTTTAAATTACCTTTTGCATTAAAAGTGGTTTAGCATTGTTTGTCCATCAGCAAACAAAATTGGAAAATATGTCATTTAAAAGATAAACAAGTCATTTGGGGGGAAAAATCATCCAGAAAAATACCTCAGTTTATAAAGGCATAAAGGTACAGTATTTCACAGTAATTCTTATTTTTCTCATTATTTATAGGCAATAATGACAACAGTGTCTATTAAAATATAAAGCACATAAAATTAGCTCATAGAATGTATCAGCCCCTCATTACGTTCATTCTCTTTCTCTCTCTCTCTCTCTCTCTCTCTCTCTCTCTCTCTCTCTCTCTCTCACACACACACACACACACACACACACACACACACAGTTTGGCTATGCATAGTTTTCTTTCGATGCCCCCCAAAACCCCTCAGATTTAGGTGCTATGATGGTGTATTGATGCTGACACTCCTCAGTTACTCAGTTGAACACTGCCTAGGTGTTGCTATCGGGGTATTTTGTAATTGTGAGACAGTGCCCCAATGAGGAAGAAATTCCATTTAGACAGCCGCTATAGCCCATGCCTGAGAATTTACTGGAACTATGGAATTCATACTTGCTTAGCAACCCACAATTATACCAACTAACAAATACAGAGCTCAAACCCTTAAAGACAATTTCCTAATATCTTTCAAAATAAAAGTTGTGTTACAAATGAGCAGCATTTGGATTTCCATGTGATCAGCAGATATTTCACCTAGCTTCCAACCACCCTTTAGTCAAGAAGAAGTGGACCTTGCTACCAGACAGAGCACATTTGCATATTCCATAGAAGATTTTGAAAATAGAGAACAATTTACTGAATACAGTACTCATTAGTGAGTGAGAGTTAAGCAAGGCCCAAATTTCTGAGGTAGAGTTGGGCTCCCCCAAGGGACGGCATATGTTGGTATCTGGAGTGGGAGGATCCTAGTGTACTATTGCTGTCAAGATTCTGGCAAAAGACAACATTGGAAAGACATATTTAGCTCTTCCATTTCTCTGCCATTTTCTCCATTTAGAATTCTTTTTCAGTTTGGATATAATGTGCATTTTCCTTTCATAAATGCGTTTTTCTACTTCATAACAACTGTAAGAAATAATAAAGGTGGATATTTTCTCTTTTAATCAACTATGATAAGATGTAAGAAAAATACAAAGTACAAATAGAACTGCTTTAGGTCAGACAGTAATACTGTGTCAAAATCAAAACTTAAAAGTGATTTCTCCAATTCCATTCCTACTTTCATGCACCCACATGACATATGTAGTGGATCCTTCCTTCCACAGTACAATCTATGAGCTTAGAAACTAGGAAACACAATGGGAAGATGTTTTACTTATGACACATAGTGGAAATAACAGAATAAACACGTTTGTTTTCTTTTACTGCACAACAAATTACCACAAAAGTTAGCTGCTTATATAAAATCCATTTATGATTTCAATCCTCACAATCTGGAAATCCAGCATAGAGTGTTGACCAAGGTCTCAGATGGCAGAGAACAAGATGTCAATTAAGATTGCAGTTCTCATTTGAGGATTGTTTTGTTTTTTTTCCCAAAATTACTGTTTGTTACAATTCATTTCCTTTTCACACTTTGAATGTGGACCCCCACTCCATCATTAAGCCAACAACAGTAGTCCAAATCTTGTTCATATTTTGAGTCTCCCTGATTTCCCTCACAACTTCCTCTTCTTCTTTTAAAGATTTGCTGTTGTTTTTGTTGTTGATGTTAGAAGTATCATTAGGCTTGGGCTCTCATCCTACTTCTGCACCACTAGCTATGTAACCGGGGGTGGGGGTGGGGGGTGTCACATAAACTTTCAAGGCTCCATTTCATTAGATGTAGAATGAGGGCTCTCAAACCTACTTTTTCTCTCCACAGACTCCCTATCACTTTAAGTCTCTTTCAATTCTAATTTTGAATAATCTAAATAGCAGTTCAGTAATAAAGTTGTACTTTTTGCCAAATACATTGCAAGATTCTCTGATTATGCTCAATAAAGATTCATTAAATTAAAAAAGGAAAAAGGATGAATATGAGCAGCGCTTTTTCAAGTTACCCATATTTCAGAAAGGGGAAAATTAAGCAAAAATAATAGAGCTTCTCAGATTCATGACCTCTCTATAAGACTTATGAATTTTATTAACTGTTGATTCATGTGAAACCCAGTATCTGATAACTATGAGTCATGAACAGCAATTAATTAGACTTGTGTCACTCAAAAAGTAGTAGGAGTTAATGCATAACAATGAGAAATCAGTAATATAGGACTCCTTATGAGACTTTGTCATAAATTTGTTTAGTACAGCCCTCTCCATTTGACCTAAGTTTTTGTAAGTCCAGTTGTGCCCCATCACCCTTGGCCTGGTTAAAACTTCCCCTCCCCATGTGGCTGTTTGACATACAGCCTCGTCTCACTGACTCAAAACCCAACACATCCCTGGGTGTGATAAAACCCAGTAGTCAACATCAAAATCATATTAATAAGTTCCTCCCTTCCCAAATGTTTCCTTCCAAGGAGCCAATCTGTGACACTTAAGAGAAAGCCTAAGGGTAATACACATGGATCTTAATGAAGGGCTAATCCCACAGGACTGTTTTTTGTCTGTCTTCTCCCCTTCTCTCACTTTCACCCCTTTTCTTCCCCTATCTTCTCCCATTGCCCGCCACTACCATTCTCCCATTCCCCTGCCCACCACTACCATTGGTTGAGGTCTCTGCTACATCAAGACTTCCCATCGACTGACCTCCTGTTGGCACCTAACTCTTCAGAGACCTATGAATAAACATTTCCTTCTATTTCATGCATTTTGGTTGAACTTCTTTATTATATCTCACCTGACACCCATACCTAAACCTAAGTCCTCTGTTCTCTCCACCCTCCTGTAAGATCCCTCCTAGACAGTGACTATCTTGATTAAGACCACTCTCAAGAGGGAGCCCTTGAAGCAAACTAGAAAGAAATTGTAATAAATAGACATCACAACTTAATATTGTACTATTAATAAACAATATTAAGACAGTTTCATTTGCACAATAATTACCTCCTACACATTTCTAGTCAATTCCTATTCCCATCACCATACCTACATGTTCATCTGTTTTCAGTTTATGTAGCTTTCTCATTTCTAATAAATGTAATAATATGATATATGTCCTTTCATCTGAAAAACATGGTATAAATACAACACATTTTGTTTGCCCACTTACTGGCTGATATACATTTGGGTTCTTTCCAGTTTGGTGCTGCTGTGAATAATACTATTATGATCATTCATATACAAGTCTTCCCATGGACATATGCTTTTATTTTTCTTGAGTAAATACCCAGGAGTGAAAAGATGGGACCATATGGTAGATGCATGTTGTGTTTTTTTTTTTTTTAAGAACTGCCAAAATCATTTGCAAAGTAGCTAAGCCATTTTTATGCCCACCAGCAATATATGAGGGTTACTATTTTTCCACATCCTTGCCAACACTTGTTTTATGTCTTTTTAATTATAGCCATTATCATGTATGTGTTGGTATCTCATTGTGTTTTCAGTTGCATTTCCCCAAGTGCTAAAAATATTTCACATCTTTTCATATGCCTATTAGACATTCACAATTGTTCTTTGGTGAAATATCTATTCAACCTTTTGTACATTGTTTACTTAGAATTTTTGTTAAACATTAGTTAGTAAAAGTTTATATTTTCTGGATAAAAATTCTACATTGGACATATGATTTGCAAAAAAATATTCCTTGTCTAATTATTTTATGGTGTGTTTTTAAATACAAACCTTTTTAATGCTCATAAAGTTAAATTCAACTGTGTTTTTGTTCATAGGTTATATTTCAGTACTGAAGCCAAGAAATTTTTGCCTAGCCCAAGGCTATGAAAATTATATGCTATGTTTTACCCTAGAAATTTTGTAATATTAGCTGTTATATTTACATATGTGGCCCAGTTAATTTTTTATATGCTGTGAGGTAATGCTCTATGTTCTTTTTTTTTAGGGATATTATATTGTTCCATGACCAGTTGCTGAAAATTCCATCCTTTGGTTTCATGCAAAAAAAAAAAAAAAATCAAACAAAAACTAGCCAAATTTAAAAGGTTTTTATATTTTTAATTTTGTTCTATTTATCTGTATTTATACTTATAAGTATATTATCTTGGTTGTTGTGGCTTGCTTGTAAATTTAGAAATCATATGCTATATATACTCCAGCTTTATTCTTTTTCAATATTACTTTGTCTATTTAAAAGTCATTACATTTGCATAATAATTTTAATAATTGACTTGTCAATATCCAACATCATTTTATGCTGATAAAAAATAAATTTTATTGAACTCCAGATCAATTTGGGAAAAAATGTCATCATGAAAGTTATTGATGATTTTAGTCTCTAAACATGTGATTCTTAACAGTTTGTTTAGACATTTACAAATTTCTCCTAGGATTTTTTTTTTTTTGTAGCTTTTATTGAAGTCTTACATTTGTTTAGTTAAATTCAATCCTAAGCATTATTTTTTGTTACTTTTTATAAATAGAATTTTTAAATTAAATTATTTATTTATTCTGACTTGTTATACATGATGGCAGAATGCAATTCATTTCATGTTACACATATAGAGCACAATTTTTCAAGACACTGATTGTACACAAAGTATTTTCACACCATTTGTGTCTTCATACATGTACTTAGGGTAATGATGTCTAACTCATTACACTATCATTCCTATCTCTTCCCCCCCTTTTCCTCCCTCCCCTTTTTCCTATCTAAAGTTCCTCCATTCCTCCCATGCTCCCCCCCCCCCCATTGCCATTTTGAGTCAGCATCCTCACATCCAAGAAAACATTCGGCCTTTGTTTTTGGGGATTGGTTTGCTTCACTTAGCATTATATTCTCCAACTTCATCCATTTACCTGCAAATACCATGATTTTATTCTCTTTTAATACTGAATAATGTTACATTGTGTATATATACCAAAGTTTCCCTAACCATTCATCTACTGAAGGGCACCTGGGTTGATTCCATAATTTAGCTACTGTGAATTTTGCTGCTATAAACATTGATGTGGCTGTGTCCCTGTAGTTTGCTGTTTTTAAGTCCTTTGGGTATAGTCCGAGGAGATAGCTGGGTCAAATGGTGGTTCCATTTTCAGTTTTCCAAGGAATCTCCATTCTGCTTTCCAGAATGGCTGCACCAATTTGCAGTCCCACCCACAACGTAGGAGGTTGCCTTTTTCCCCACATCCTCACCAACAATTATTATTGTTTGTATTCTTAATAGCTGCCATTCTGACTGGAGTGAGATGAAATCTTAGAGTAGTTTTGATTTTCATTTCTCTAATTGCTAGAGATGTTGAACATTTTTTTCATGTTTGTTGATTGATTGTATATCCTCTTCTGAGAAGTGTCTGTTCAGTTCCTTGGCCCATTGATTGATTGAGTTATTTGTTTTTTGGGTGTTAAGATTTTTGAGTTCTTTGTATATCCTAGAGATTAGTGCTCTATCTGATGTGCATGTGGTAAAGGTTTCCTCCCTTTCTGTTGGCTCTCTGTTCACCTCAATGATTCTTTCTTTTGCTGAGAAGAAGCATTTTAGTTTGAGTCCATCTCATTTATTGATTCTTGGTTTTAATTCTTACTCTATAGGAGTCTTTTCAAGGAAGTTGGGGCCTAATCCGACATGATGAAGATTTAGGCCTACTTTTTCTTCTATTAGGTGCAGGATCTGTGATATAATTCCTAGGTCCTTGATCCACTTTGAGTTGAGTTTTGTGCATGGTGAGAGATAGAGTTTTAATTTCATGTTGTTACATTTGGATTTCCAGTTTTCCCAGCACCATTTGTTGAAGAGGCTATCTTTTCTCCTGTGAATGTTTTTGGCACCTTTGTCTAGTATGACATAAGTGTATTTATGTGGGTTAGACTCTGTGTCCTCTATTCTGTACCATTGGTCTACCAGTCTATTTTGGTGCCAATACTATAGTGTTTTTGTTACTATTGCTCTGTAGTATAGTTTAAGGTCTGCAATAATTAATGCCACCAGCTTCACTCTTCTTGCTAAGGATTGCTTTGGCTAATTGAGTCTCTCATTTTTCCAGATGAATTTCATGATTTCTTTTTCTACTTTTATAAGGAATGTCATTGGAATTTTGATTGGGATTGCATTGAATCTGTATAGTGCTTTTGGTTGTATAGTCATTGTGACAATATTAATTCTGCCTTTCTAAGAACAAGGTAAATATTTCCGTCTTCTAAGGTCTTCTTTAATTTCTCTCTTTAGTGTGTTGTAGCTTTCATTGTAGAGATCTTTCACCTCTTTCATTAAGTTTATTTATAAGTGTTTTTTTTTAAGCTGTTGTAAATGGGGTAGTTTTCTCAGTTTTTCTTGCAGCAGGTTTTTCTGTCACTGATGTACAGAAATGCCTTTGATTTATGGATGTTGATTTTATATTCAGCTACTTTGCTAAATTCATTAGTTCTAGGAGATTTCTGGTGGAAAGTTTTGAGCCTTCAAGGTATAGAATCATATCGTCTGCAAACAGTGATAATTTGAGTTCTTCTTTTCCTGTCTGTATCTCTTTAATTTCTTTCGTCTGTCTGATTGCTCTGGCTAGAGTTTCAAGAACTATGTTAAATAGAAGTAATGACAGAGAGCATCCCTGTTTTGTTCCGGGTTTTAGAGGGAATGCTTTCAATTTTTCTCCGTTCAGAATGATATTGTTCTGGGGCTTAGTATAGATAGCCTTTACAATGTTGAGGTATGTTCCTATTATCCCTAGTTTTTCTAGCATTTTAAACATGAAGTGGTGCTGTATTTTATCAAATGCTTTCTCATTATGTATTGAGATGATCATATGATTTTTATCTTTGAATCTATTGATGTAATTAATTACATTTATTGATTTCCATATGTTGAACCAATCTTGCATTCCTGGGATGAACCCTATGTGATCATGATGCACTAGCTTTTTGATATGTTTTTGAATTCAATTTGCCAGAATTTTATTGAGAATTTTTGCATCTAATTCATTAGAAATATTGATCTGAAGTTTTCTTTCTTTGATGTGTCTTTATCTGGTTTTAGAATCAGGGTGATATTGACCTCATAGAATGTGTTTGGAAGTATTCCCTCTATTCATGAAATAGTTTGAGAAGTATTGGTGTTAGTTCTTCTTTAAGGGTCTTGGAGTACTCAGCTGTGTATCCATCCAGTCTTGGGCTTTTCTTGGTTGGTAGGCTTCTAATGGCATCCTCTATTTCCTTGCTTGTAATTGATCTGTTTAAATTGTGTATATCATCTTGATTTAGTTTGGGCATATCATATGCCTCTAGAAATTTGTTGATGCTTCGATATTTTCCATTTTATTGGAGTACAAATTTTCAAAATAATTTCTAATTATCTTCTGTATATCGGTAGTGTCCATTGTACTATTTCCATTTTTATCATGGATGCTAGTAATTTGAGTTTTCTCTCTCCTTCTTTTTGTTAGCATGGCTAATGGTTTATCACTTTTATTTATTTTTTCAAAGAACATACTTTTGTTTTGTCAAATTTTTCAATTGTTTCTTTTCTTTCAATTTCATTAATTTCAGCTCTGATTCTAATTATTTCCTGTCTCCTACTGCTTTGGGATTTGATTTTTTCCTCTCTTTCTAGGGGTTTGAGTTGTAATATTAGGATATTTATTTGTTGACTTCTTCTTATTTTAAGGAATGAACTACATGCAATGAACTTTCCTCTTATAACTGCCTTCATAATGTCCCAGATAATTCGATATTTTGTATCAGTGTTCTCATTTACCTCTAAGAATTTTTTAAAATATATATTTATTTTTTAATTGTATTGAACACAATATCTTTATTTTATTTATTTATTTTATGTAGTGCTAAGGATCGAACCCAGGGCTTCACACATGTTAGGCAAGCGCTTTACCGCTGAGCCACAACCCCAGCCCCTCTAAGAATTTTTTAATCTTCTCCTTTATATCTTTTGCAACCCATTGTTTATTCAATAGCATATTATTTAGTCTCCAGTTGTTGGAGTAACTTTTATTTTTTATTTTATCATTGATTTATAATTTCATTCCTTTGTGGTCTGATAGAATGCAGGGTAGTATCTCTACTTTTTCGTATTTACTGATGTTTGCTTTGTGGCATAACATATGGTCTATTTTAAAGATGGATCCATATGCTGCTGAGAAAAAAAGTGTATTCACTTGTTGATGGACAGTATACTCTGTTTATACTCAATATACTCTGAGTCCAAGTTATTGATTGTATTATTGAGTTCTATAGTTTCTTTGTTTAGCTTTTGTTTGGAAGATCTATAAAGCGATGAAAGAGGTGTGTTAAATTCACTTAGAATTATTGTGATCTATTTGTTGAACTTGAGAGGAGTTTGAGGGATGAACTTAGTTGCTCCATTGTTTGGGGCATATATATTTATAACTGTTATGTCTTATTGATGTATGGTTCCCCTAAGCAGTATGAAATGTCCATTTTTATCCCTTTTGATTAACTTTGGCTTGAAGTCTACTTTATCTGATATGATGATGGAAATCCCTGCTTGCTTACATAGACCATGTGAATGGTATATTTTATCCCAACCTTTCACCTTCAGTCTGTGGGCTTCTTTTCCTATGAGATAAGTCTCTTGAAGGCAACATATTGTTGGATCTTTTTGTTGTTGTTGTTGTTTTTATTCAATCTACCAGCCTATGTCTTTTGATTGGTGAGTTTAAGCCATTAACATTTAGGTTATTATTGATATATGATTTGTATTACTGGTAATTTTTGTTTATTTTTGGTATTTAGCTTGACTTGGTTTCTCCTTTGGTTGGATCTTCCTTTATTGTAGTTCTTCCCTTTGCAGCTTTTCAGTGTTGTTTTTCATTTCCTCCTCATGGAATATTTTGCCAAGAATGTTCTGTAGTGCAGGCTTTCTTGCTGTAAATTCTTTTAGCTTTTATTTATCATGGAAGGTTTTTATTTCATCATCAAATTTGTAGGTTAATTTTGCTGGATATAAGATTCTTGGTTGGCATCTATTATCTTTTAGAGCTTGGTATATGTTGTTCCAGGATCTCCTGGCTTTGAGTCTGGGTTGAAAAATCTTTTGAGATCCAAATTAGTCTTCCCTTATAAGTAATCTGATTTTTCTCTCTTGCAGGCTTTAAAATTCTATCTTTATTCTGTATGCTAAGTATTTTCATTATAAGGTGTCTTGGTGTAGATCTGTTGTAATTTTATACATTTGGTGTCCTATAGGCCTCTTGTTTTTAATTTTCCAATTCATTCTTCATGCTTCAGAAATTTTCTGATATTATTTCTTTGAAGAGATTGTGCATGCCTTTGGTTTGAATCTCTGAACCTTCCTCTATTCCAATAAATCTTAAATTTGGTCTTTTGATGGTATCCCATAATTCTTGCATGTTCTGTTCATTGTTTCTTACCATCTTCACTGTGAGTCAACTTTATTTTCAAGATTGTATTTTTATCTTCCTTGTCTGAGGGCTTCTTCCAAGTGGTCTAGTCTATTGGTGATGCTATCTATTGAGTTTTTTAATTGGCTTATTGTTTCTTTCATTTAAAGGATTTCTGTTTTTTTTTTTTTCAGTATCTCTCTTTCTTGAAGTAATCTCTTGCAACCTGTATATGCTCTCTTATCTCTTTGTTGGCGTGATCAAGTTTTGCTTATATCCAATCACTTAGGTCATTCTTTAATTCCCAAATCATTTTAGTTATGTATATTCTGAACTCTTTCTCTGACATTTCACCTACTGCACTATCTATGGAATCTATTGTTGTAATGTCTTGGTTTATTTGGGGCATTTTCCTCCCTTGCATTTTCATGATGTCTATGTGTCTTCCTCTCTTGCAGTGTAGATCTGTGTAGTTTCTGCCCTATTGTCTTATAATGTGCCTTCAGATTACCGATACCTCACTTTTAATGGAAAGATCAATATTATAGCATTCAATGTACCCAATGTGCAGCCATATATCTGTTAGCCTCTATTTTTACATTTACAGTTTTGTCACTATAATCAGGAATGATGAGTTTAGTTATCTTCTACCATATAGTCAATAGGTTTGCATAATGTTTTACTGTTTCTGATGGTGGGAGGGGGGACTGGGGGTTGGCTGAGATGTGTATGATGTAGTTTGTGAGAATGTGGAGGTATTGGATTATATGACTAGTAAATGAATAATCATAAGAAGCTGGCTCTTATTAGGAGAAACAAGAGATAAGCAACCACATGCAAAACTCACTATTACCTCAACAACAGGATAACTGTTGGCACCCCTACTAGAGAAACCTCTGGTGCAGCCTCTGATGTTTTACCAGGTCCTTATTGTTGTCTCCTGATAGAAGCAATGATATCCCTGTTTCATGGTGGTGGCAGCCTCAAGCCTATATGTATCCTAATGTTGGGCTGTGGAGCCACGCTTTGATGAATAAGGAACCCCAGTGTGGGGTGGCTTCCCATGTGGGTACGGGGTTGCTCTCCCCCAGAACTTCAGGCTGCAATTGTGCAGGGTGGGGCAGGCTCTGCCTTTGGAACTCTTGGATTGTGGTGATGTGGGACAGGTCATGAGTAGAATTTTTTAAACTACAATTTCAGTGTGTGCATTGAGATTATATAAAAGTATAATTGATTTTTGTATGTTGATTCCATAATCTGTGAGCATATTAAAATTTTCTTTATCAGTTATATTAGAGATGTATGTGTTTCTGTGTATAGCTTCCTCAGGATTTTCTCATGGAGCATAATATATTGTAGGTAGGGATAGTTTAATTCTGTCATTTGAATTTGGATTTTTTAATATTTCTTTTTCCTCCTAATGGTACTAAATAGACACTAGCACAATATTGAATATATACAGTAAAAATGGACACCTTGTCTTTTTTCTAATCTTGGGAATTATCAATCTTTTACCATGAAGTATGATATTAGGGTTCGTTGGTTGGTTTTGTTTTGGTAGACCCTTTATTGGTTTGAGAAAATCCTCTTCTATTTCTTGTTTTCTAAATATTTGATTAGAAATGGATGCTGAATTTGTCAATTGCTTTATCTGAATCTATTGAAATGATCTTTTATGTTAGTCTTTATCAATGTTTTGAATTAGAATAATTAGTATTGCATTTTTTATATAAATCCAAAATGATGATGCTATATAATCTATTTTATATATTGCTATCTTCTGTGTGTTAATATTTTGTTCTTGGGATGTATTGTCTGCTTTAGTTCCACAAAGATTCTAGCCTCAAAGAATACATCGTATTGTGTCCTCCTATATTTTCTGAATAATTTGTGAAGGATTATTATATTTTTTGTAATATTTGAAAATCTTTACTAGTGTAGTCATCTGAGCATGACTTTCCTTTGTCAGAAGATATTTAATTACTAATGTAACATTCTGTTTCTTGATCAGTTTTGGTAATTGGTGTCTTTGCAGGAATGAAATTTGCAATTTAGTTTAAATTGTCAACTCATGGGCATACAGTTGTTAATAGTATTCCTTTATAATATTTTCAATTTATCAGGGGTGTTTGGTAACATCTCTTTTTTACATGTTTGATTCTAGTGATCTGTTTCTTTCTCTGTCCACTCTTCCCCTCTCTGTCTTTCCTTATTCACACTTTCTAAGATCTGTTTTTTTTTATCCATCTATTCAAAGAACTCACTTCTATTTTCATTAATTTTTCTAGAGTTTTTCTGCCTAATATTTTCCTAAGTTCTACTCTAATTATCATTATTTCTTTCCTTCTGCTTGATTTGAATTTAGTTTAGTCCTCATTCTTTGATTTCTTAAGGTAAGAAACTAGATTTATTTAAAATATTTTTTCTTTCCTGAGACATTTAAAAATGACAAATTTCTAAGTGCTGTATTAGTAGCATCTCATCAATTTTGATATGTTGTATTTTTATTTTCCTTTTGTTTAGTCTATTTCTGGTTGCCCTATAGGTTAACCATGATCATTATGTTTAACTTCTGAATATTTGGCGATTTACCTTATGGATTTTTGTATGACTAATTTAATTCTTTTTCCATTGGAAAATACATCTTGTATGATTTCAATCACTAAATTTATTTGACTATTTTATGGCTCAGTATATGGTCTATACTGGAATATGTTTCCTATGGACTTAAAAAAGAATGTGAGTACCATGCTGTTTTTGTAACTATTGCTCTGTAGTATAGTTTGAAGTCTGGAATCGCTATACCGCCTGATTCACACTTCCTGCTTAGCATTGTTTTTGCTATTCTGGGTCTTTTATTATTCCATATGAATTTCATGATTCTTTTATCTATTTCTACAAGAAATGCTGTTGGGATTTTGATTGGCATTGCATTGAACTTATAGAGAACTTTTGGTAATATCGCCATTTTGATGATGTTGGTTCTGCCTATCCATGAGCAGGGTATATTTTTCCATCTTCTAAGGTCTTCTTCTATATCTTTCTTTAGTGTTCTGTAATTTTCATTGTATAAATCTTTCACCTCTTTTGTTAGGTTGATTCCCAAGTATTTTATTTTTTGGGGGGATATTGTGAATGGAGTAGTTATCCTCATTTCCGTTTCAGAGGATTTGTCACTGATATACAGGAATGCCTTTGATTTATGCGTGTTGATCTTATATCCTGCCACTTTGCTGAATTCATTTATTAGCTCTAATAGCTTCTTTGTAGACCCTTTTGGGTCTGCTAGGTATAGAATCATATCATCTGCAAATAGTGATAATTTAAGTTCTTCTTAAAACAGCATGGTACTGGTATCAAAACAGGCGGGTGGACCAATGGTACAGAATAGAGGACACAGTAACCAATCCACAAAACTACAACTATCTTATATTTGATAAAGGGGCTAAAAGCATGCAATGGAGGAAGGATAGCATCTTCAACAAATGGTGCTGGGAAAACTGGAAATCCATTTGCATCAAAAAGAAGCTGAATCCCTATCTCTCACCATGCACAAAAGTTAACTCAAAATGGATCAAGGAGCTTGATATTAAATCAGAGACATGGCATCTGATAGAAAAAAAAGTTGGTTATGATCTACATACTGTGGGATCGGGCTCCAAATTCCTCAATAGGACACCCATAGCGCAAGAGTTAACAACTAGAATCAACAAATGGGACTTACTCAAACTAAAAAGTTTTTTCTCAGCAAAAGAAACAATAAGAGAGAGAAACAGGGAGCCTACATCCTGGGAACAAATCTTTACTCCACACACTTCAGATAGAGCCCTAATAACCAGAATATACAAAGAACTCAAAAAATTAGACAATAAGATAACAAATAACCCAATCAATAAATGGGCCAAGGACCTGAACAGACACTTCTCAGAGGAGGACATGCAATCAATCAATAAGTACATGAAAAAATGCTCACCATCTCTAACAGTCAGAGAAATGCAAATCAAAACTACCCTAAGATACCATCTCACTCCAGTAAGATTGGCAGCCATTAGGAAGTCAAACAACAATAAGTGCTGGAGAGGATGCGGGGAAAAGGGCACTCTTGTTCATTGCTGGTGGGACTGCAAATTGGTGCAGCCAATTTGGACAGCAGTATGGAGATTTCTTGGAAAGCTGGGAATGGAACCACCATTTGACCCAGCCATTCCCCTTCTCGGTCTATTCCCTAAAGACCTAATAAGAGCATGCTACAGGGACACTGCTACATCGATGTTCATAGCAGCACAATTCACGATAGCAAGATTGTGGAATCAGCCTAGATGCCCTTCAATAGATGAATGGACAAAAAAATGTGGCATTTATACACAAAGGAGTATTACTCTGCATTAAGAAATGACAAAATCATAGAATTTGGAGGGAAATGGATGGCATTAGAGCAGATTATGCTAAGTGAAGCTAGTCAATCTTTAAAAAACAAATACCAAATGACCCCTTTGATATAAGGGGAGTAAACAAGGACAGGGTAGGGACGAAGAGCTTGAGAAGAAGATGTACATTAAACAGGGATGAGAGGTGGGAGGGAAAGGGAGTGAGAAGGGAAATCGCATGGAAAAGGAAGGCGATCCTCAGGGTTATACATAAGGACACATAAGAGGAAAGGAGGGGTAAGACAAGATAATACAAATGGAAGAAATGATTTACAGTAGAAGGGGTAGAGAGAGAAAAGGGGAGGGGAGGGGAGGGGAGGGGAGGGGAGGGGGGATAGTAGAGAATAGGACAGACAGCAGAATACATCAGACACTAGAAAGGCAATTTGTCAATCAATGGAAGGGTATCTGATGTGATTCAGCAATCCGTATATGGGGTATAATTGGGAGTTCATAACCCACTTGAATCAAATTGTGAAATATGATGTATTAAGAACTATGTAATGTTTTGAATGACCAACAATAAAAAACAAAAAAAGAATGTGAGTTCTGCTTATATTTGGTGGAATATGCCATAAATGATTAAGTTGGTTGACAATGCTACTCAAGTCTTTTAATACTGGTCCAGTTTGTATTCTTACTTAACTTTTGGTAAGGTACTCAGTTACTAATACTTACATTATGAAATATCCCATGTGTTCTTTCCTTTCTGTCAGTTTTTCCTTTAGGTAATCTTAAATATCTTTCTGATGTGTATTGTATACTGTATTTGTTTCAATTTTCAATTCTTAACTTAAAATCTTGTTTAATGTGCCACTAATATATGCACCCCACCTCTTCTAGAGTTACTGTTTGTATTTTATATCTTTTCTTAGACATTTACTCTCAAATTATATGTGCTTTGAATATTAAATATGTCTTGCAGAAAGGTATAGAGTATTAAAAGTTCAGTTAGACAGTCTCTGCCATTTCATTGGTATGTTTAGTCCACATATACTTAATGTCATTATTGATATGTTTATATCTGACATTTTGTTGTATAGATTTTATTTGTTTCAAAATATGTTTCTTTTCCACTTTTATTGTTTCCACATATATTAAGTAAATATTATAAGGTACAATTTCGCCATCTATGTTAATTTTTTATTCACTTTATTGTTTGGCTAATTGTTCAATGTTTCAGCTTATTTCAATTTATGATATTTTATGTCAGATTAATACTAATTCAATTCTACTTAAAATATAAGAACTTTAATAAAGTTCAATTTTCTCACTCATTCTTTGTATCAGGATTGTTATACACATCTATATGGATTATGAAACCTAAAGCACAGTAGTCTAATTACATTTTGCTTTACATGAACTTTTATCTTTTTAAAGAATCACAAAGAAAGAAAAAAGATTATATCTAAAGAAACTTTTATTTTTATCTTTTATATTCAGCTTTTTTGGTTCTCTTAATTTCTTCTTGGATTTTTAAGTTACCATCCTGTGTTATTTCTTTTCAGTGTAAAGGATTTGTTATGTTATTTCATGGAAGTCAAATCTAATATTGACAAATTTTTCCCCCATTTTTTAGTTTGCATTTATTTGGTTGTGGATTTCACCTTCAAATTTGAATAAGCATTTTACTGGGTGTAGAATTCTTAGTTCAAAGGTTTATTTGTATTCTTTAACCTTACAAATTAGCATTTTACTGCCTTTATAATCCCATGTTGTCTGATGAGAAGTTGGCTGTTAATTGTGTTATTTTCTTTACTGGACTTGTCATTTTCATCTTTTGGCTTGAAAGACTTTGGTTTTACACCATTTAACTTTTTGTGTCTATGTGGAGATCTTTGTACTTTTCATCTTTAGGTCTTTTATAATTGCTTCTTGGTTAGTTAATATTTTCATAATATTCTGTAGATCTTAACAAACCAGTTTTTTTTCATGTGGGTTTATTTCCCTCTTTTTCTTTTCTTTCCTTTTATGCTCACTATTATACTACATGCTGCCCCACAGGACAGATCTTCAAGTTTCTGTTCTATTTTCCCTAATCATTTTTTTTCTATTCTTAATATCAAATAATTTCTAACGAATTTGCAGTATCTGAATTTAAGTACTTTTCCATTAATAGACACTTTGCATTTTGTTTTATGGCTTTGTTTAATTTTCACATCACTGAAATTATTGTTTTGACAATATTATTTAGTTTTATAGTTCTCATTTTAATAATGTTAAACATGTATTTGGTGCTCTGGATATGAATACCAATCATGCCCTTGGATCTAATAATCCTCAAAAGATATTAATATTCCCTTTATTCATAATATTGTTATGTAAGTAAAGTTATCCTTAGGTTTGTTTGGGGAGGGACTAGTTTAAGTACTACTAAATATTCTTTTCATAGTTCTATAAGGTTTATATTCATAGGATTTGACCACTAACCTAATCAGTGGGTTATAGGTCTGAAAACTGGTCTAGAACTGGAAACTAGACAAAGAATTGCAACTTGTTGTTGTTGTTGACAGAGCTCTCATCACTATCATCATCAATGCTGGATTAATTTTGTTTATAAAAATAAGTGACAAAGGTATTTCTTCCCACTAGGAACTATTCTAGAGTCCCATTCAGGGTATCAATATATTCATTCTTCATGTCTCCTCAGATCATCTTTGCTATGTCAGTTACTTAGACTTCTCTTGTTTTCCAAGACCTTGACAATTTTGAGGAGTACTGGTATTCCAGTAGAATATCCTTCAATTGAGATTTTTCTTATACTGTTCTGATAATTATTCTAAAATTATATACTTTTGAGAAGTAGACTACAGAATAACATTTTCATCCTATCAAGATTATAAATTATTTCAATGTGGCTTATCACTGTAGATATTAATATTTATCTCCTAGCTGAGGTAGTATTTGACATGTTTTGCCTTTGTGAAATGACCTTTATCCCCACCCCCACCACCACCAATCCCCTGCTGCCCATGTTGTACTCATTGGAAGGAAAATGCTATATGCAGCCACATTTAAGAACTGAGGAGCCATTTTTCATGTCCTTCAGGGTAAAGTATTTACATAAATTATTTGGGATTTTTCTGCATAGGAGATTTGGTTCTTTACTTATGTGGATTTTTCAGTCTAGCTTCTATCTCTTAGAAAATGTATATCAGACTCATTCTGGCTTGATAACTCATTTCATTTTATTACTGATTAATATTCTATTGTATGGGTGTGCGGCGGTTTATTTATCCACTCATTTGTTGAAGGTCATCTTGGTGATTTTCAGTTTGGGGTGGTTATGACTACAGTTGTTATAAACATTTACACTCAGGTTTTTGTGTAAATATGTATTTTCAGTTCAGTTCAGTATATATCTGGGAATGATATTACTGGATATCATGGTAAAATTATATTATTTAGTTTTGCAAAAATCTACAAACCATCTTCCAAAATGATTCTATGTTTTCCCTTTCCTCCCAGTAGTGAATAAGTGTTTCTTTTATTCTTCTTTATCATAAAAATTGATATTGTGTTTGGATTTTAGATATTCTAATTAATGAGTAATGGCCCACCAAGAAATTTTTGTGTGCCAGAAATTTAGGTAATATATAAAAGTTTAAGTGAAGAAAAGTTCTGTTCTTGCGTGAACTATTGTCAAATTTTTTCACTGTGACTGCAAGGAATGATATAGATATACTTTTTTAATAGTGATGTATATATTTTTTGTTTAGTTCCACTTATTACTGAACTTTGCCTAGTCTTGTGTCTATACTTTGGGATGAATTGACCTGGAATTTTACTTTGAAACTTAATATCTTCGCAATAAAAAAGGATTGAAAAACCCAAATAAGTTATGTAATTATTAGTATGTTTGACTACTGGTTTCAAAAATATAGTTCTTTCTCATAGGGTTAAAAAATAGCATGTAATGATGTAAGCATAGCAGAAATGACATTTTTATTTGTTTCCAATTATATAACATGTAACACTTTCAAATACCAAGATTAATTTTCCCATTTATTTTTCAAGTGTATCGGAAGTGTTAATTATGTATGGGTAAAATGTGTTTAACTTGTCTCCCTGCTTACAGGAAAATGCATTTCAAATAAAATATCTTTTCTTGTATCCTATAATAAGCACCACTTTTATCTTCAAATTGGATAATTACTAGGCACATATTTAATCGGTACTCTTTGGTTAAAAATGTTCAATATGACCTTAACTTTGAAATTGAAACATATGATTTATACTATTTATCTGTCCAAATTTTACTATTTAATATTCAATTTTAAAAGTAAATAGATGTTTTTTACATTTTTAACTCTCATGTATATTTAAACTATAGTCTCTTCACTGAATTTGAAAGGGTAAATCGTATCTCAACTTAGTTATTAACAGTGATTTAATCTATATGAATATACGTCTCACTTTACATAAAAAAGTATTCTTGAAAATGTGTAAAAGTAACATTTGTGATTTTGAGAACACTAAAAAATAAGTAGTATATAAGTGGAAGGAACACTCAGTTAAAAAATATGACTGCAATATAGACAATAATCAATATAGTAAATGATAAATCATTCTGAAAAAAACAATTTTTCATGTAAATATTTATTTCTTCGAAGTTAGTCTTAAAAATTCTTTTTTTAAAAAATATTTATTTTTTAGTTGGATACAATATCTTTATTTTATTTTTATGTGGTGTTGAGGATCAACCCAGCATCTGGCACATGTCAGGCGAGCACACTACCGCTTGATCCACATTCCCAGCCCTAGTCTTAAAAATTCTAAAATATGACTTTTCTTTTTTGGTTTTGGATATTTTAAATACTTTTACTTATTTTCTCAATTTATATCTGATGAAAATGAGAATTAGAAAATATAAGTAACTTCACCAACATCACATATATGGAAAGTGATAGAAATATATAAAAGGAGTCAAAATCATCATTTTGTATTAAGAAATAAATTTAACAAGATTTATAGTACATTTTCATGTATATTATCATTTTAAATAATATTAGTCAAAGCTCAATGAATTACAAAATATAGAGTAAAATCTGGTTACATTACTGTTATCATAATGATGGCACCAAATTTTGCTGGAATAAGTTTAACAACAAGAAACAAAAATTTCTTCCTTGTATACATTTTTGTTTTTCTTAAAACATTTTAAATGGATTTTCTATTTTCAATAGTATTATTTTATCTTTTTTCAGACCAGCTTTAACCTCTAGGCACTAAAAATCCATACAAAATAACAGAACAACATATCAAAAAGCCAACAAGTTAGCATAAATTTGAAAAACCAATATCTTCCTGTCCCCAAAAGAGGGATACCCATAAAAGTGAACCTAATATTTGGAATCACTTTTATTCTCAAAAATTTGCTTATTCAAAGCCAAGGTCTTAGAAGGTGAGAAGATACTTCTGCATCAAACATGGAGTGAAAGAGGTTAGTATTGGGGGTTAGGTCTCAACAAAAAGATTGAGCTCAATACTTTCACTTGGAAGACTTAGAATTCTAAAGGTAAAGGAAAGGGTAAAGAAATTGATGGGTTTTTTCCATGAAGTCTGAAGCTCAGGCTTCAAGTCATTTCAATCCTTTAGTAATTAAATTTAGTATGTGGTTGGTCGACTCCATAGCTCTGGACCCAAAGCGATGCAGAATATCATGGCAGAAGGACATGTCAACCAGGAAGCAGAGAGACAACTCCATTCACCAGTGACAAAATATAAACCCCAAATGCATGCCCCCAGTTACTTACTTTCCCTAGCCATACCCTATCTGCCTACAGTTAGCACCCAGTTAATTTATATGTGAATTAATCCACTGATTAGGGTACACTTCTTGTAATCTACTAATTTCAACTGAGGACCCTTCTAGACTTTCCCTGATCCCTTTTCATTTCCTCTTACAGGTATTTCCCCTACAATATTACTTTCATGTCTAATCCTGTCCGGTCATCTGTTTTATAGAATACCCTGTTAATTAAAGACAAAGATCCCTACAACATGAAGTAGTAATAGAGACATTTTTACAATAAATGAGTCAAAACAATTTGGAGGAGGAAGTAAAGGTATTGTGAGAGGTCCTCACGGCTGAGATCAGAAGGTTTCCTCTAGGAACTCTGAGTAACTCCCATCCAATAGCCAATAGAAAACAAATTAGCCTCTTCCTTACAGCTGCAAGGACACGTATTCTGTCAACAACAAGTGAACTTGGAAAGCAACTCAAATACCAAATGAGATTGAAATCCTGAACAGAGAGCACTCAGCAAAGCTGAACCAGGACCAGTGACACATGGAAACTATAAGATAATAAATGTGCATTGATTCAAGCTGCCTTGCTTTTGGTAATTTGTCACATTGCATTTAAAAACAATCTGCAGTTCTTGTAACTGTTTGGGTTAAAAATTGGTAGAGTAGAACTTATCACAAAAGAATTTACTAGAAATAGAAGAAATAAGATTAATAATAAAACTTAACAAAAACATATAAAATTCTTAGTACATATGTACTTTATGAAATTGTCTCAGATTTCTATAAATCAATCATTAAATTTAATAAAGAATGGATAAATCCACTATTATTATAGCAGATTTTATCATATGTCTCTTTGAAACAACATGTTTGTTACAAAATCTAAGAGATAATCCAAATATATTGGTTGAACATTAATAAATTGACTTCCCAGAATTTAAAAAAAGATATAAGAAAAAAGAAGTTGAAAAAGGAAATAAAAATGAATTCAGAAGACCAGATAGATTTTGAAACTATCCCTTAAAGCAAACATGTATTAAATTTATTTTTTTAATGGTGATTCAAATCTTTAAGTTGGACAAAACTTTTAGGTTAGTAGTTTTCGGGATTAAAATGCCAGTAATATCATTAGTCTGGTTAACATGGCTAAAAAAAAAAAAAATCTAATCTCATTAGATTTTTATGTCAGCATTTTGTTCAATTCATTTCAATGAAAAGAAAAGTATCTAATTAGGGAATATCTTTCATTATGTTACACTGAATATAAAACAAATTTATAGCCTCTATCACTTACAAATTTTGTTATTGCAATGTCTATAATTTACTTCAAGTAATACTAAATATGTGTGTCAGTTTATTCTGTAATGTTAGGGGAAGTCAATTATTCTACTTCAAAATGTATCCTCTGTGGATGGTTAGGTTATCAGACATGTTAAGAATCATTTTATGTCTTTCTTAACACCTTTGTCTAACATCAGTTTGTTATTTTTTCAACAAGAAGCATATTATTTAGTATAAATTAAATTTAAAATATATTTTCATTGATGGAATTAAAAGAATTGAGAAATGTCAATGAGCTAGATATTTTCAAATCAGAATCTATAGAGACCTTTTGCTGCTTCATTAGGGACATCATAAGAAATTTTATTTATTAATGGTCCTCAGTTAAGAGTGATTCTGAGGGTTGGGGATGTGTCTCAAATGGTAGCACACTCGCCTGGCATGCTTAGGGCATTGGGTTCGATCATCAACACCACATAAAAATAAAATAAAGACATTGTGTCCACCTAAAACTATATATATATATATATATATATATATATATATATTTTTTTTTTTTTTTTTTTTTTTTTTAAAGAATGATTCTAAGTCCCTGACATCAACTGAAAGGGGGAGAATTCCCCCTAAGCACCAAAAGAAATGTTTTGCATGTACTTGGCATTACTGTTTGAGGTAGTGTTTATACCACCCAAAGTTATTGCTGAAATTTATTGTTTACTGAATATGTTGTATGAAATGATTGCTTCCTAATAAATGCTTTAAAAGTATATATATCTTGGGCAGAATGTAGTAAACCTGCAATTTACTAAGTTTCAAAACCTTGAAATCAGATTGTACAGAATAGCTGAATTTAATCAACTTCATACTTAAAAATTCAAAAATAATTTAATAGATATGCATGACCATATATATGCTTGGGTCAGTTCATCACATACATTGTGGTTAGGAAAATAATATAAAACCCAAAAGCTAATGGAAACAATGCTGTGGAGTTTCAATAGAAGATAAGTTTGTACCTGTGTTACATGAAAGGAATTATGAACAAAATAAAACAATTAAAATTGAAGAAAATTGGACATTTACTATAGGAAGTACCATGAAAAACATTTTCATGAGAGAAAACACCTGGAATATTTTAGAAATAGCAAGAAGTGTATGCTCATAGGAGTGCTCAATAAATATTTTTAAATAAAGAAAGGAACTGGGAGGAGGGAAGATGGCGGCGAAGGGAGCGCATCAGCGTCACTGAGCGGGAGAAAGACGATGTGAATCGCCTGAAGGCTATCTTGTTGGGAATTTCCAGTGAAAGTGAGGTGCTCCAGAATCTAGTGGACAGATTTCCATCGTGCGAAGTTCGACTGCGGGAGCTCCATTTCTCCGCACGGAGGGTCGCATAGCCTGATAGGCAATCGCCCCGCAGCTGGAGTCTGTGGCGCGCGCTGGGGAGCGGCAAGGTGCCGGGGCGGGGGAGCAGAGATACGGATTCCAGGGGCTCCCACCAGTGGTACATTGGCAGTGCTGAGTGCTGAGTTCCGGCTTTGAGACAGAGGAGAGAAGCGGGCCAGTTTGGTTCCAGACACCGGTTAGACCACAGAGGAGGACAGCAGCCGCCATTTCGGAGAGATGATGTAATCATCCCCATGTTCTACTGATCTCGGCTCATTCAGCTACGGAACAGGTGATTTCAGGCTGGTATTTGCCTGCGTCTAGCAGACAGATCTCTTGCTCAGGCTCGGGACTGGGGATCTTGTGGAGAATACAGCTAGAGGCTCGTGCCTGGCAAGGCGTGCGCCAGGCACTGAGCAGCTGGATTCTGGTTCCCGGGGCTAACCTGGCCCAGGTCTGAGGAAACTGCGGAGACTGCCAGTGGAGGCCAGCTCCAAGTGGAGCGTGTGGTGAGCTTGGGGCGACTGGGTTCTGACTCCCGGAACAGTTTTGGCCTGGGGCTGGGGAACCCGTGGGGGTCGCTCGCTGGAGCCAGCTCCCAGCGGAGAGTGTATCGGGATCTGAGAGGCGGGGTTCTGGCTACCGAAGCTGCTTCGGCCCAAGGCTAGGGAACCAGCGGTGACTGCTTCTCAGTCAGGCTCCTGCTGGGTGCTGTGGGGCAGAGTGGAGCTTCCACCTGTGCCCAGAGCAGGCCAAGTGACCCGCCAGCGTGGTATCATGACACACCAAACGCAGCTGGGGCTGAACAGAGTAGCCACCCACGCCTAGAATAGGACCAGCGACCCTGCGGCGCAGTAGCCAAGTAACCTCATTTGGAGTAGGGGCTGTGCAGAGCTGCCATCTGAGCAAGCAGGGCAGGCAGACCTGCGGCCCACTGGAAAGACAGGCCAGGTAGCTTGCCAGCATGGTGGACACGTAATACCGAGGCAGTCGCGTCACACTGGTTGGAGTGGGGGTGGAGCAGGGTCGCCGCCTGGGTCCGGATGGGGCTCAGCGACCCGTTGGAGAGGTAGTCAGGTACCCCCATTGGGAGTGGGGGCTGTGCAGAACTGCAACCCACCGGCCTAGAGGCCTGCCAGAGTGATAGACATGTCACACCAATTGGAGTGGGGACCCAGCAGAGCTGCCACCCACATCCAGATCAGGACCAACGACCCCAGGGCGTGGTAGTTACGTTACCACAATTGGAGTGGGGGCAGAGCAGAGCCGCCACCCGTGCCCGCAGGGAGGGCAGACCTGCTACCGATCAGCGTGGTAGACAGATCACCCTAATTAGAGGAGGAGCACAGCCACTACACGCCCTGCAAGGGAGACTTCCCAACTATACAAGAGCAATATAAATAAATAGGGGGTAAATTTCAAAAACGCAACAGTTGCACCAAGCAGAAAGAAACGTGAGCAGTATGAAAAGACAAGGAAAGAAAGGACCACAAGCAATGCAGGTCAACTGAACTTTAGAAGAGGTAATAGCTGCAACAGATGGAATGTCAGATAAAGAGTTCAGGATATATATGCTTCAGATGATCTGGAGTCTCAAGGAAGACATGAGACAGCAAAATCAGACAATGAAAGATCACATTGACAAACAAATCCAGGAAGTAAAAGATCAACTTCACAGGGAGATAGAGGTAATAAAAAACAAACAAATAGAAATCCTAGAAATGCAGGAAACAATAAACCAACTTAAAAACTCAATTGAGAATACTACCAGCAGAGTAGATCACTTAGAAGAGAGAACATCAGACAATGAAGACAAAGTATTTCAACTGGAAAAGAACATAGACAGCTCAGCAAGTCTGCTAAGAAACCATGAGCAGAACATCCAAGAATTATGGGACAATATCAAAAAACCAAATTTAAGAGTCATTGGGATACAGGAAGGCACAGAGCTCCATACCAAAGGAATAAACAGTCTATTCAGTGAAATAATACGAGAAAACTTCCCAGACTTGAAGAATGAGACAGAATCCCAAATCCTAGAAGCCTACAGGACGCCAAATGTGCAAAATCATAAGAGATCCACACCTAGACACATTATAATGAAGATGTCCAACATACAGAATAAGGAGAGAATTTTAAAAGCTGCAAGAGAAAGAAAGCAAATTGCATTTAGGGGTAAACCAATCAGGATAACAGCTGATCTCTCAACACAGACTCTGAAAGCTAGAAGATCCTGGAATAACATATTTCAAACACTGAAAGAAAATGGGTTCCAACCAAGAATCGTGTATCCGGCGAAATTAAACTTCAGGATGGAAGATGAAATTAAAACCTTCCACGATAAACAAAAGTTAAAAGAATTTGCAGCTAGAAAACCATCTCTTCAAAAAATCCTTGGCAAAACATTACAGGAAGAGGAAATGGAAAATAACATTGAAAACCAACAATGGGAGGTAGGACAGTAAAGGGGGGAAAGTAGTCAAAGAGGATAACAAATCAGGTTTAGTAACATCAATAAACAAATATGGCTAGAAGAACAAACCATATCTCAATAATAACCCTAAATGTTAATGGCTTAAACTCACCAATCAAGAGACACAGGCTAGTAGAATGGATCACAAAACAAGACCCAACAATATGCTGCCTACAGGAGATGCATCTGATAGGAAAAGATATTCATAGACTGAAGGTGAAAGGTTGGGAAAAATCATACCACTCATATGGACTGCGGAAACAAGCAGGAGTGTCCATACTCATATCTAATAAAATAGATTTCAAGCCAAAGTTAATCAAAAGGGATAAAGAAGGACACTTCATACTGCTCAAGGGAACAATACACCAACAAGACATAACAATCATAAATATATATGCCCCAAATAATGGTGTAGCTGTGTTCATCAAGCAAACTCTTCTTAAGTTCAAGAGTCTAATAGACCACCATACAATAATCATGGGAGACTTCAACACACCTCTCTCACCACTGGACAGATCTTCCAAACAAAAGTTAAATAAGGAAACTATAGAACTCAATAACACAATTAACAACCTAGACTTAATTGACATATATAGACTATACCACCCAACATCAAGTAGTTACACTTTTTTCTCAGCAGCACATGGAACCTTCTCAAAAATAGACCATATATTATGTCACAGGGCAACTCTTAGACAATATAAAGGGGTAGAGATAATACCATGCATCTTATCTGATCACAATGGAATGAAACTGAAAATCAATGATAAAAGAAGGAAGGAAAAATCAAGCATCACTTGGAGAATGAACAATAGGTTACTGAATGATCAATGGGTTTTAGAAGACATCAAGGAGGAAATTAAAAAATTCTTAGAGTTAAATGAAAACACAGACACAACATATCGGAATCTATGGGACACATTGAAAGCAGTTCTAAGAGGAAAATTCATTGCTTGGAGTTCATTCCTCAAAAAAAGAAAAAACCAACAAATAAATGATCTCATACTTCATCTCAAAATCCTAGAAAAAGAAGAGCAAAACAACAGCAAAAGAAGTAGAAGGCAAGAAATAATTAAAATCAGAGCTGAAATTAATGAAATTGAAACAAAAGAAACAATTGAAAAAATTGACAAAACTAAAAGTTGGTTCTTTGAAAAAATAAATAAAATTGACAGACCCTTAGCCATGCTAACGAAGAGAAGAAGAGAGAGAACCCAAATTACTAGCATATGGGATGAAAAAGGCAATATCACAACAGACACTTCAGAAATACAGAAGATAATCAGAAATTATTTTGAATCCTTATACTCCAATAAAATAGAAGATAGTGAAGGCATAGATAAATTCCTTAAGTCTTATGATCTGCCCAGATTGAGTCAGGAGGATATAGACAACCTAAACAGACCAATAACAATAGAGGAAATAGAAGAAAACATCAAAAGATTACCAACTAAGAAAAGCCCAGGACCGAATGGGTATACAGCAGAGTTTTACAAAATCTTTAAAGAGGAACTAATACCAATACTTTTCAAGCTATTTCAGGAAATAGAAAAAGAGGGAGAACTTCCAAATTCATTCTACGAGGCCAACATCACCCTGATTCCGAAACCAGACAAAGACACTTCAAAGAAAGAAAACTACAGACCAATATCTCTAATGAACCTTGATGCAAAAATCCTCAATAAAATTCTGGAGAATCGGATTCAAATACATTTCAAAAAAATTATACACCATGATCAAGTAGGATTCATCCCTGGGTTGCAAGGCTGGTTCAATATACGGAAATCAATAAATGTTATTCACCACATCAATAGACTTAAAAATAAGAACCATATGATCATCTCGATAGATGCAGAGAAAGCATTCAACAAAGTACAGCATCCCTTTATGTGCAAAACTCTAGAAAAATTAGGGATAACTGGATCATACCTCAACATTGTAAAAACAATCTATGATAAGCCACAGGCCAGCATCATTCTGAATGGAGAATAATTGAAGGCATTTTCTCTAAGATCTGGTACAAGACAGGGATGCCCTCTCTCACCACTTCTGTTCAACATAGTCCTCTAAACACTGGCCAGAGCAATTAGGCAGACGAAAGAAATTAAAGGCATAAAAATAGGAAAAGAAGAACTTAAATTATCACTATTTTCAGATGATATGATTCTATACCTAGCAGACCCAAAAGGGTCTACAAAGAAGCTATTAGAGCTAATAAATGAATTCAGCAAAGTGGCAGGATATAAGATCAACATGCATAAATCAAAGGCATTCCTGTATATCAGTGACAAATCCTCTGAAATGGAAATGAGGACAACTACTCCATTCACAATATCCCCCCAAAAAATAAAATACTTGGGAATCAACCTTACAAAAGAGGTGAAAGATTTAAACAATGAAAATTACAGAACCCTAAAGAAAGATATAGAAGAAGACCTTAGAAGATGGAAAAATATACCCTGCTCATGGATAGGCAGAACTAACATCATCAAAATGGCGATATTACTAAAAGTTCTCTATAAGTTCAATGCAATGCTAATCAAAATCCCAACAGCATATCTTGTAGAAATAGATAAAAGAATCATGAAATTCATATGGAATAATAAAGACCCAGAATAGCAAAAACAATGCTAAGCAGGAAGTGTGATGAATCAGGCGGTATAGCGATACCAGATTTCAAACTATACTACAGAGCAATTGTAACAAAAACAGCATGGTACTGGTACCAAAACAGGCGGGTGGACCAATGGTACAGAATAGAGGACACAGTAACCAATCCACAAAACTACAACTATCTTATATTTGATAAAGGGGCTAAAAGCATGCAATGGAGGAAGGATAGCATCTTCAACAAATGGTGCTGGGAAAACTGGAAATCCATTTGCATCAAAATGAATCTGAATCCCTATCTCTCGCCATGCACAAAAGTTAACTCAAAATGGATCAAGGAGCTTGATATTAAATCAGAGACATGGCATCTGATAGAAGAAAAAGTTGGTTATGATCTACATGCTGTGGGATCGGGCTCCAAATTCCTCAATAGGACACCCATAGCGCAAGAGTTAACAACTAGAATCAACAAATGGGACTTACTCAAACTAAAAAGTTTTTTCTCAGCAAAAGAAACAATAAGAGAGAGAAACAGGGAGCCTACATCCTGGGAACAAATCTTTACTCCACACACTTCAGATAGAGCCCTAATAACCAGAATATACAAAGAACTCAAAAAATTAGACAATAAGATAACAAATAACCCAATCAATAAATGGGCCAAGGACCTGAACAGACACTTCTCAGAGGAGGACATACAATCAATCAATAAGTACATGAAAAAATGCTCACCATTGCTAGCAGTCAGAGAAATGCAAATGAAAACTACCCTAAGATACCATCTCACTCCAGTAAGATTGGCAGCCATTAGGAAGTCAAACAACAATAAGTGCTGGAGAGGATGTGGGGGAAAAGGGCACTCTTGTTCATTGCTGGTGGGACTGCAAATTGGTGCAGCCAATTTGGACAGCAGTATGGAGATTTCTTGGAAAGCTGGGAATGGAACCACCATTTGACCCAGCTATTCCCCTTCTCGGTCTATTCCCTAAAGCCCTAACAAGAGCATGCTACAGGGACACTGCTACATCGATGTTCACAGCAGCTCAATTCACGATAGCAAGACTGTGGAATCAGCCTAGATGCCCTTCAATAGATGAATGGATAAAAAATATGTGGCATTTATACACTATGGAGTATTACTCTGCATTAAAAAATGACAAAATCATAGAATTTGGAGGGAAATGGATGGCATTAGAGCAGATTATGCTAAGTGAATCTAGTCAATCTTTAAAAAACAAATACCAAATGACTCCTTTGATATAAGGGGAGTAAACAAGGACAGGGTAGGGACGAAGAGCTTGAGAAGAAGATGTACATTAAACAGGGATGAGAGGTGGGAGGGAAAGGGAGTGAGAAGGGAAATCACATGGAAATGGAAGGCGATCCTCAGGGTTATACAAAATGACATATAAGAGGAAAGGAGGGGTAAGACAAGATAATACAAATGGAAGAAATGATTTACAGTAGAAGGGGTAGAGAGAGAAAAGGGGAGGGGAGGGGAGGGGGGATAGTAGAGAATAGGACAGACAGCAGAATACATCAGACACTAGAAAGGCAATTTGTCAATCAATGGAAGGGTAACTGATGTGATACAGCAATCTGTATATGGGGTATAATTGGGCGTTCATAACTCATTTGAATCAAACCGTGTAATATGATGTATTAAGAACTATGTAATGTTTTGAACGACCAATAATAAAAAAAAAGAAAGGAACTGCATTAATGAAGTTTAATTGTTTAAAACCTTGAACATCAAAGTCTCTAATCATTAAGCAGTTTATTTTTAAAAATTTTTTATTGATTTTTTGAAAATAAATGACAGCAAAATGTATTACATTTCTTATTACATATATAGAGCACAATTTTTAATATCTTTGGTTGTGTATGAAGTATGTTCACACCAATTCATGTCTTCATACATGTACTTTGGATAATGATATCCATCACATTTCACCATTCTTGCTAACCCCCTGCTCCCTCTCTTCCCCTCCCATCCTTCCGTCCTATCTAAAGTTCATCTTTTCCTCCCATGGTCCCCCACCCTACCCCACTATGAGTCAGTCAGCTTATATCAGAGAAAACATTCAAGATTTGTTTTTTGGGGATTGGCTAACTTCACTTAGCATTATCTTTTCCAATGTCATCCATTTACCTGCAAATGCCATGATTTTATTCTCTCTTATTGCTAAGTAAAATTACATTGTGTATATATGCCACATTTTTTTATCCATTCCTCTACTGAAGGGCATCTAGTTTGACTCCACAGTTTAGCTATTGTGAATTGTGCTGCTGTAAACATTGATGTGTCTGTGTCCCTGTATTATGCTGTTTTTAAGTCCTTTGGATATAGACAGAGGAGAGGGATAGCTGGGTCAAATGGTGGTCCCTTTCACTGTTTCTTCTCAGCAAAAGAAACAATCTGTGAGGTGAATAGAGAGCCTACATCTTGGGAGCAAATCCTTACCCCCTCCTCACACATCAGATAGAGCACTAATCTCTAGGGTATATAAAGAACTCAAAAAACTAAGCACCAAAAAAACAAATAACCAATCAATAAATGGTCCAAGGAACTGAATAGAGACTTCTCAGAAGATAATATACTATCAATCAACAAATATATGAAAAAAATGTTCATTGTCTCTAGCAATTAGAGAAATGCAAATCAAAACTACTCTAAGATATCATCTCACTACAGTCAGAATGACAGCTATTATGAAGAAAAACAACAATAAGTGTTGGCGAGGATGTGGGAGGGGGAGGCACACTCATACATTGCTAGTGGGACTGCAAATTGGTGCAGCCAATATGGAAAGCAGTATGGAGATTCATTAAGCATTTTCTTAGGAGAGAATATAGTTAAGTTTTTCAATAAGCACATAATTAGACCAGATGTATCTGACCTGTATTAAATTACTAAAAGTTTATGTAGATTAATCTGATGAATACAAAAGAAAGAACTGGAGTACAAAGTAATAGTGGGTGGGAGAGGGAACATAGAATGAGACCATAGTTATAAAAGCAGATGATAGAATAAGTAAACAAGGTCTGGAAGTAAAATATAGACAGAGAAAAATATTAGAAACATTTTTAAGGGTTTATTATGTGAGAGCACTATTTTAAGCGATTTAGCTGTCAGGTCTCAATTACCCCTATTAAACATCCTATAGGACAGATACTGTAATTACTCTCCTTTTTCAGATATTTCACCCATGGAATGGAGAGTTTAGAGGTGCAATAATTAATGGGGTTAGAATTCAAATGTAAGTAGTCATTATCTGAGTAGACTTCAGAGATCATAGTCTTAAACATAGCAGTATATGAATCAATATGCTTGACTAAAGGTTCAGTGTCAAATAGGGAAAACACATACACACACACACACAAACACACAATGCAAGTTGACATTAAGTTTTTATTGTGGACAACTGAGATAATTAGAATATAATTAAGGGTGGTAAGTTAAATCTGTGTAGTTATTTAAAAATATGTTATTCATGTGATAAAGAGTACAGAAAGAAGTATCAAATAGTTATTGGTAGAGAGACAGTGAGTTTGATTTTGCAACATATTGCTTGGAGTAAGCATTGAATTCAGCAGTGCTCAGTATATATCAGGGAATGCACTATGAAAATAATGTTGGGGGTAGTTGGAAACAAGAACCCAAATAATTGGAAGGCTTATGTCACTTTGCATTTAGATATAAAATGTCTAAGATTAGTAAATGGTGTTACCAAGAAAAGCTTCCTAAAAAAGGTAATATAATAATTTAATATTTAAGCACTTTTTTTTCTTCTAGCTCTTTATTCTATGTATAAATGCATAGAAAAGACATGTGAATCAAAGACCTAATTTTTCACCCGAATTCTTCTGTTAATGACATCATATATTTTTTGTTTCAAGTAGGCAGAGGCAATATTTACTTTAAAAATGCTGTTTTCTTTTATTTATAACCCTTGTTCAACAATATAGGCTGTGAAATATTTTATAGGTTCACTAGTTCAAAAACTTCATTTGCAAGTAGTTTAGAATTTGTTACACAATTTATCAATTTTAAAGTGATAGATGGAAGTAAATGAAAAGAACAAAAGTGTAATTCCTGACATTCAGAAGCTGGCCTGGCACTTTTGGCAAGGGCATGTTATTCTCTTTTAGACATAAATAATCTCAAGAATCCCAAACTCCGAAAAGGTTATTCTAAGACAATGATATAATGAGACAAAGTAAAGTCACTTCATAATTTTCTCTAAGCAGAAATAACAGCAAGTTTCTTCTGCCACCCACAAAAATACCAACTGCCCCATCATTCAGTCAAAATGCGTTACTGCTCCTTTTTTTTCTTTACTGATTATAAATCTATTCTTGTATGAGTCTTCCTCGACTCATACAAGAATAAATTTATAAATCTCATAAGATTTATTGCAGTATACAATTGTACATTTGTTCCCATTTTCTGGTAGCATCCAGTCTATAGTAACCCCCACATCTTTAGAGCCTCCTCCAAATCACCTCACCCAAACCAACTACTATGAACAATTATTTTTAACACTATTTTGCTGAGATACTCCATGTTTTCCATAGCATATATTCTTCCCTGCAGCAATGAGTAATAAATGCTTTGTCATTGACGTAAAACGAGGACCAATTTATTCTTCAGACATTCTTTTAAAACAATTGAATACTTGAGAATGATTGGCACTTTCTTAGACTTTGGGGATATAAAAATGGTAAAGTTTTTGATCTCTCATCACCTAAAGAATTCATGGCTAATGACTGAATGTGAGGAAAAATAACCAATTGGATTAGTGCTATTCTGTAAGATATGGAGACACAGAATGCCATGGCTTTTTTTCTGACTCTGGGGTTTATGCTTGTCTAAAACGTGGGGAAAAGCTTTAGTAAAGGCCTTGAAGGATAAACAGCATTTTTCTGGTCATATTCAGGATGAAAACAAAGTCAACCTCGAACTTAATTTCTTTTGAATACATTTTTGCAGAGAGAACTATACCATTCTGCCCATTGACATTCTTTCATGACATTACTTGTATCTTTTGATCTGCCTTATATTATGTTTTAAAAGAGGAAACATAACTTAATAATGTAAGTTACATCATTTTTAAAAGATTAAACATAATAAGTAACCTTATTTTAGGGAGAAGAGAAAATATCAGCAAAATAGTATTATGTTTACACAAGAAAATTTCATTATAAAATTTTATTGAAGACAGTTGGAGACCAAATTTGGAGTCTCATAATTTTATTAGAATAAATGCATATTATTAGATTGTTCGAATTTAGGGCCTCAACTGTATGATCTCTCTTGGGTTAATAGTGCATGTAATAAATAGAATGATATTTTATTCAATGAAACCGATTAATAATCATCAAATTATTAACACCTTATCAGTTTTGTGTCTGAAAAGCCACCATTTAAATATCTTTCATCTACATCTAAAGATTGAGGTACACTAGTTTAAACAATCCTTTCTAGAATGCCAGGGGAAGGAAACATCTTATTCCATTAGCCTCTCATTTATTGATATGTCATTTTATCTTAGGGATTAATACATTTTTAGAAATTTCAGATTCACATGTTGAAATTTCTGATAGAGCTATGCATTTGTGTTTGGTAAAGCTCAAAAACATCATTGACTTTTGGTTTGGACTACATTAGTTTTGTTATATTTTTATGTCTTTAGAAAAGTCCAGAGAGAGGATTGTTGTGGTTTGGTTCTCAAGTGTCTTCTGTGTCTCATATGCTAATGGGCTTGCTCATCAGCCTGTGACAATATTGGGAGGTGGTAGAACCTTCCGGAAGGTTCCCCAGGGTCAGTGGAAGAAAGCCAGACCATCAAAGGCAAGCCCTTGAAGGGGAAATTGGGATCCCAGCCCATTTCTCTCTCCTTGCTTCCCAGCCACCATGAGATGAGCAGATTTTCTCTTCCACATATGCCCAGCATGCCTGCAGGTATAGGGTCAAGGCTAGGGGGCCAAGCAGAACATCTGAAACTGTGAGCCAAATCCATATAAATGTTTATCTCAGGTATTTTGTGACAGTAATAGAAACATGATTAAGATAAGGAACTAGAGAATTCCTTCATTTTATTCTTTAATGTGCAAGAAATACTTCAGTTTTGGAACTGAGTTAAAGGGTTATTAGTCTGAGAATTCAAAATTCCCCTTGATTTTAGTGAAACACAATATCAATAGCTTAGGTCTAACAACTAAGAGACATAACTAAAGAAGCATGTCGTTCTTTGAATTTCTATCATCAAGGAATTGATCCCTAAAAGACCACATACTACCTCAAGCATTACTTGAAATCTATTTTTAAAGTAATGTATTTTAGAAATATGAAACAGGATAAATGCATTAGAGAGAAATGTGGAGAACTTTAAGGTTATCAAAAAGGAAGAAAAAGTATATTGTGCACATAGACACACAATGACCCACTCAAATCCATATAAACTCAATGTTCACCATGTTCTTCAAAATGGACAAGAGTCTGTCCTGACCCCACGCACCTCCATACTCCTCCTTTTACTCTCATTTTTTTCTTTTAAATTCCACGAGCAATACAGATGAGAAAACAAAAAACATAAAATCTTATAGAATCTTCTCTTTTCCCTAACCAAAAGTTAACCACTATTACTATTTTGATTTAACCTGGTGCAGTGTTTCCCTGTAATCCCAGCCATTTGGGAGGCTGAGGCAGGAAACTGGCAAGTTCAGGGGTAGCCTCAGCACCTTCGACACCCTAAATCAAAATAAAAAAAATAAGAAAAACTGGGGTTTGGGTACAGCTCAATGCTAGAATGGCTCTAGGTTCAATCCTCAATTTTACACACACACACACACACACACACACAAACACACACACAAATTTTGATTTTCGTTTCCTAGAACTTTTTAAAATTTAAATGTGATAAACTGTACAATGGCTATATAGTCTAAATTATCATTGCACTGCCATAATACGATGTTACTGTTTGTTTATTATTTAGAAATTTTCTATTGCTGGAGATTGTGTTTGCTTTCCATTTTTATTAATAAGTTTGATGGATACTGCTGTTTATACATGTTTGTGTCTTATCCCCTATTTTTTCTATAGGAAATATTCTTAGAAATTGAATTACCATGCCAAAAAACCTTGGACATTTTAAGGCTCTTGCTGTCTGTTGTCATTTTACTATAGATACAAGAATACCAATTTAATACTTTGTGTATCTGATTATTTTTATACGCATGGCAATGCTAGATATTATCTGGTGATATTTCTAAAATTCATGAATAAATTATATAACACTTCCTTACAAGGATGATTTGTGATTCTAAAGAACAAATAGTGAACCAAAAATAATTATTTTCCAAACTTCTGGAATCCATAACTGTCTATAATGTAGAATTTCTAAAGAGATACATTGCCCCACAATCAAGCAATATTTTCTTAAATAATTATGTAGAAACTAATTATTTAACTACTTTTGCTATTAATTCAAAGTAATTTTTATTTCATTATTTAGCAATATGCTGTCATAAAATTATATCAGTCCTTAAGTATTCTCATATTTGTACAGTATGTCAATTCTTTCAAATTGTCCTCATCCAAATTATAGTGATTTTCTCAAAAACTAAAAAAGGGCTAAGGGAGAGGTATATTGCTCAGATGGTTAGTTAATGGCAAAGTAAAGTAACTTAATTTACAACATGATGACTCACAAACCAGATGCAAAATTCAACAAATTTAGCTAGTTTTAAGAAGAGTTAAGTTTAACTACTGAGAGTTCACCTACCTGATTTCATTGTTGATTTTTTAAAATATATAAAGGTTTTGAAATAAAAGTCTCTATATAACCTACATAAATATATGTTCTTTCTTGTCTAGCTCTGAAAAGTTATAATCAAATATAATCAGTTGTGTTTTGAGGTTTTTTACCCAGTTAAATGTAGGCACAGGCAGAAAATTTGTTTGTTTTTTACAGAAACTTTACATATTGAGGTAACATATGGATAAACAAATTCATAATCAACTTTATCTTAGAGGCAACCTTCCACTTAAAAAATGTTTTCTGGTTCAATTTTCAGAATTGTAATATTGGATTTACATATTAAATGAAAACGTTTTCTTTAAAAACATAATGGGAAAAAATCAGAGATGACTCAGAGTTATTCATTTATATCCTATTCTCCTGAACTTGCTTTATGTCATCTGGCATTTATTTTTGTTTTAAGATGACACATCTGAAGTTAGTATGATTCTAACATCAGTAAAATTAACCTTTCCTCCTCCTTGGAAACTTGAAATATTTTAAATCTAGAAATGTTTTTAAGCATATGACTGACTACTCATTTCTGCTTATTAATTGTACAACTGAACCATCAGCCTTTTCCACTCTGAATTTCATGCCTTTTTTTCCTTTTCTACCTCTGATTATCATTACTGTTTTCTTCTTTGAAAATGACTATTATTGAAAAATTATATTTCTCTACTCTATTACTCATGTCTCCTATGAAATCATGTGTACTTTTCTCATTAGAATGGAACACTCTCATCTAGCTCTTGTAATTGGGATATCTACAAAGTTCATTCTGCATTTTGCTTCTTGCAGTAACAATAGGACTTGGTGTATGATAGTTTTCATTGCTGTGTAGATTTTCTTATTTAGTTAATATTATCACCTCCTTTCCCTTCAACAGTTTTACCAAGACATTGTATACTTTATATACATTTACAATATAGATATTTTTTTAAGAATAAATTTTTTATTATTATTAGTTGTTCAAAACACTACATAGCTCTTGACATATCATATTTCATACATTTGATTCAAGTGGGTTATGAACTCCCATTTTTTCCCCGTATACAGATTGCAGCATCACATCGGTTCCACATCCACGTTTTTACATAATGCCATACTAGTGTCTGTTGTATTCTGCTGCCTTTCAATATAGATATTTTAGTAGAAATATTTCTCTCACTTCCTCCAATGAATATATGTTTTTATTTTTGGTGGTGTACAAAATATTTTCATGAGTCTTAGATTTTTTTTTTCTCTTCAGATTTACTGAATATTAAGCATGGCTTAATATTGTTGTTCCAGAGACGGTAGGAACTCTATGTCAAAGCCCATCATCATTTGGTCTTTTGCAACATGAAGAGTTCTACAATGGGCTCCATCCAGAGGAGAGAGGAGAGAATAGCAGAAACCTTCTCCATGGAATTGTTCCTATAAAAGAAATCTGAGAGGATTTTGTTATGTTGGGGTTTTTTTTTTTTTTGGCTGAAAATTGTTTGCTCTAAAAATATTATCAGGACAATTAATTATTATTATAGAAAATAGTATTTCTAATTTTCGATCTATGCATCTTTCCAAAACCTCAGCTGTATGATGTTCAATCTTTTGAATTAATTAAGGAATAGGAGTCTAGCTCAAAGCTGTATACATCTGCCAGGTTTATTTGCCTTGCCTTCGAATTATATTTCAGATTCTTTTCAGTTACATGAGAGTTTAAGGATCTTGTCATCTTTTTAAAAAATTATTTATTTTGTTTTGTTCTTTGCAAGGAGGAGCTAACTTAATTTTCTTGAATAGCATTGAATCTCTCATTTAATATTTCGATAGTGATCTCTCAGTGAGCATTGAAGCATGCCCTGCTTTGCACAGACGGTTAATGTTTGTTAATAAGTTCTCCAGTTCCTTCTCCTACTATGCTGAGCAATCATTGTAATGTTGTTCTGCACTGGAAAAACTTGATAAAATAGAGAGAGGAAAGCATTTTCCTTGATCTTTTCCTATGGCATATATCAGCTGGTTGGACAGGCTGAGGGTGAATCCAGGATGAATGATACCCTTTCCAGGCAACCATTATGACCAGTTTGGGAGAAGTTTACCTTGTAACTGTGCAAAGAAGTTATTCCTTCATTGCCTACTTCCTCCAAATTGGTAAGATGGTAGATTATGAACAGTGGTTTCAAACTGGTCAAGATTCAGTCCAACACAGATAGCTTCAGACCAGCCAAAGTATATTACAGAAGTATATATAACTATTACAGCATATGGTTTAAGCACCATTCAAAGATGTTGGAAGCCTCAAATGAACCATGGGTGTTTCTAAGTGGAGGTGTACTCCCAGAGAATGAACTCTAGGTATAATCTCACTGATCTGAGACAGCTTCGTTGTTGGCAAACCTCCTGTGATACTGAAGAAATTTATTGTGATACTGCACAATTTACTGGCTCAGACAGCCCCTAAGTTCAAAGGCAACTCCACAGAGCTTGAGAGAGATACCAGTGCCCCCACTAGCCTTGAGGCACCAGCTGCCTGCAGGAGGAAGAATTGCTATGCAAGTGGTAAATCCCCAGTCAGACCAACTTCCCCACAACCTCTGGCTTCTTTTTTACCTTGAAGAATTATTCCTCACAATAAATTCCTTTGGTGTGTTTCACTGTCAATAAAGCATTCCTGGGCTTTTCCCCTTTGTGAGGATCAGACCCATCAGGACTTTTCCACCCATTAAGCCCCGACTTTAAAAAAAAAAAAAATTCATGTCTTTTGCTTTATTTCTTGATATCACTTTTTTAAACTTTTATTTCCAGCTTCCCACACCTCCAGGGTTACTTATTGCCTCAGTGCAGCAGGATGAGGGTGGCACAAACATGGATTGCGTGGCCAGAAAACTCCTTAGAGGTATAAGATCCGAGACAAAAGTAAGAATAACCATGACATAAAGATGTATTTTCGTGGAAATAGGAAAGTGTATGTGAAGAAGCAAAAATAAATTAATAAATAGCAAAACAAGCAAACAAACTATGAAGAGCATTAGCAAGGTTCTGTGATAAGGATAGAAATAAACATAAAGGGAACAACAGAAGAAAACAGCCTTGACTCAATGAAGGAGTCTCCCAATCACCATAGTTTCTATAGGGCTTTTGTGTTACAAGTTTGACAGAGGATTCCATTTAGACAATGCAAGAACTCAAGCTCTTCATTCTGAAATAGACAGAAGTAAGTTTCAAAAACAGCAGGAAGAAGACAGCATCTGTCTCTTTTCAGCTGATGTTTCCACATAGGCCCAGGAAACAGACTGAAGCTAAGAGCACCTGTGTTCCTTAGAATGCTATAAACAGTCTCATTTTTTTTCTTCCAAAGCCCATTGCTTTCTATTTCTGACCCATCATCAGATCAAGATTTATCATTATTATTGTCATGCTGATTACTATTATGTATTATTAGGCTCTCTATCACCAACAACACGTCATTTGGGCTCCATTTTGCTTTTTTTTTTTTTTTTTTTACCTAAAGCTTCTACTATTTACAAAATGTAAATGTTTATTAGTGCTTCAGAAGGAGACAGCACTGAGCTCCATTCAGCAATTTGTTCAAACTTAAAATGGCTCTGTTTGCATTTCCTACTCACTGCTTTAAAGCAGAAAAGATGAACAATGCAGGTTTAAATGGTGTGTGTGTGGTGGTGGGGGGCGGGGGATATTCTTTTCTTAAGCCTATAAAAAGCAGGCTTTTTGCAGAATATATCCAAAGTATATAAAATCTTAATAGAATGGCACTAGAACTATTGTTTGAATCTCTTACTCCAACTGGTAGAGACAGCATGGTGGAAAGGAAATAAAACTGGGTTCAGGGTTGGAGGATCCAAGTTCTAGTAGTAGCCTGAAGCTTTTATGTGAATGTGGGCAAGGCACTACTTTTGCTGGGTCATTTTGTAAAATGTTCAGCCTTTAATTTTGAGCTCTCTGGTTGTTCCTGCTTTTAAAGTTTTTTTCTACATTAGGTTCAAGGACAGTAGTTTATTTAAGCGAAATAAGGTAAAAACCAACAAAACCATGCTGATGATTAAGTGGTTGTTCAAACTTGGATTCTAATCTCCAGAACATGTGTGTACAGAGAATTTTTGTCTCATCTAAAAAGAGAGGAAACATTACTGAATTCCTTTAGTTGAATTTTGAATTATAAGTTGGTGGTAGCTTAAAAAGCTTTGAAGAATAAATGTTCATAAAGTGACCAATAGAGATCATTCTGATTGCTTCCTCCTGAGGCTGTCAGGGCAGCTTTTTAATTGACCATCAGTTAAATAAAATAAAAAGACCAAAACTCAAAATTTTCGAGTCTTTCACTTTTTACAGGCAATCCATCCCAACACAGAGGTGGCATTTTTATAGCCTGCAATTTTTTTAGATCCAGTACATTTGATGATTAGATTAGTCTCTAAGATTTTTCAATTTTTCATACCCTATCATGAAACTATTTCATCTAACTCAAAGAAGTTATGAAAGTTTCATGTCATAAAAGTCATGTTGAAACCATATGTATAGAAACTGTATATTAACTAGCTACTTTTATATTAAAACTTCAGATACCTCAGTTGTTTTTTATATCTTGGTTTTAAATTTGTGCATCCAGGTTTTGTTGCCCCAAATGAAACATTGTAAGTGTTGCCTGCCCACACACTGTTTTATAATGGAGATATATTAAGTCATGTCCATCACATAATACAATCTTTCTCCAGAGTACAAAATCAGAATCTTTCCCAGGAATGAGATGGCCTTTTTCCCTTTATTCTCTCCAGGATTTGTAGCAATTTTTCTAAGATAAATGCATATTTGTAGTAAGAATGGAATTCTAATAAATAGATCAATTCTGGAATTAATTTTGTTAACAAATTTGTATATCCCACTTGTGGTGCTTTGGAAGTGTGGCACAATAGAAAGAGCTGCGGGACTGGAAATCAAGCACAATGCAATAGTTATAGGCCTGACAATTTTTACTTCTTATCATTGTGATACTCTCTTTGTTCTTCTGAGTCTTAGTTTCTTTATATATATAACATGAGAAGATGAAACAACTAACCTTTAAGGTTAGTTTTGGTTATCATTTCTCTCATTAATCAACCAGATTAATGAACCAAAGTAAACCTTGCAAAGCTAAGTTTGACTTAGAGCATTTTCAATAAAAATTTTTGATCAGTTCTCAGAGATGATAGTGATTGAGTTGTGGACCATCCACGTCCTGCATGAGTGATGAAACATGCAAATAAAATCTTCTCAATGTATTTTAATTCCATGTCTTTTGTTGGCATATCCACAAGTTGCCACATTATCATGTACTTCCTACTCTCTGGAAGTGACCAGCTGCAGTCCATATATCAATATCAGAAGAAAAATTTTGGTACCTCTTTGGTACCAAGGAGAGCAAGAGGAAGCAGAAACTAAAGAGACTGATAGTTTAGCTAAGCATGGTTGTTGACAATCCTTGCATCATCCCTGGCATGGGCAGCCGAAGAACAAGAACCCTTCTCTCAGTGACAGGCAACTAATACCCCAAATATAAATAAGAAAGAATCCCTTTATTATCCTAACTTTAAAATATGATTACTAAGGACATTTATTAGTAATTTTATATTCTGTCTTTTTTGTAGGGTTGGGCTGGAGATCAAACCCAGGGCCTTGCACATGCCAGGCAAGTGCTGTACCATTGCGCTACATTCCTAGTCTTGCCTTACAGTCTTTATCAGTTTTTTTGCTCTTTATTCTATTTTGCAAACATTTTTCTAGCTTTTGATAATAATTTTAATATTGTTTGATCTTTCCAGTGTTAAGTATCACATTGTCAATATTTCATTTAATAGTTTAGAAATCACTTCCCCTGCAAGATAGGAAAACCTTAAATGTTAATGAGTTTATCAAAAATAAATGTAAAGGCTTTAGTCTTTCATATATCTGAACTTTTACAAGGGGCTAGTAATTGAGTTTCTAATTAGAATATTTTCTCCCTGAAAACTAATTTTCTTAATATTTTTATTAGTTGATTCCTTCACTTCTAAATGTATTAATATCATGAAGTAAACATTATTAACATATTCAGGTTTGCTCCATGACCATCTTCCTTGTCAGTAAATTGGGGCTGTGTGTATGTACATATGTGATCACTATGTCACTCAATACTCTTATTGACTTCAAATGTGTTCAAATGTTAGTGAAGCAAATTTCAATTCAATTGACCTTTTTATAACGATATCTAGTCTTCTACTTAACATGATATAGCTATGTAATTTTTTTCAAATTATCTTTCAAACTTTATGGCAGTTCTTAAGTTTTTTTTTTTTTTTTTTTCCTTTGGTACTGGGGATTGAATTCAGGGGCACTTGGCCACTGAGCCACATCGCCAGCCCTATTTTGTATTTTATTTAGAGACAGGATCTTACTGAGTTGCTTAGTGCCTCCCTTTTGCTGAGGATGGCTTTGAACTCATGATCCTTCTGCCTCAGCCTCCCAAGCCTCTGAGATTGCAGGGGTGTGCCATAGTGCCTGGCAGTTTTTGTTATAATTTTTCACATTTTTATTAGTTACTTTAATTACGTGGTTTATTGCCTCATCCTTGTTTTATTTCCTGAGCTGTCACAGTTTGGGTTGCGTTCCCACTTGGGCAGTTACATCTGCAGTCTTCCCCTTAGTACTTTCATGAAGTCCTTCCCCTTCCATTTAGTGAGCCACATCCTCTCTTGCCCTTGTGGAGGCTCTGTATCATCTAGGCAGTGTGCTGGGATACTCTAAAAATATAGTAGCAGTTAGATCTTGTCTTCAAATCTCAATTTTTGGAATAGTTGGAGGTAGGGAAGAAAAATGCCCCAAGAGTATCAGCAGGAAAGTGGGTATTGATGAACGTACAGGGAAAAGCATGATTAATACTTTGAATTAAAAGTCTAATAAATAGGTAGATAGGGAATGTACAACATTTTGCATGATCCTCTATAACTTATAATCTAGGAGACTGATAAGATTCTAATGCTGTTTGAATTGATTTTGCCAGATTTCTACAAATGGGTATGGTTTTCCACTTTTCCTATAGCCTTTCAATTTAATTTGATGCAGTTTTACTGCTTTAGGTTTAGCAATTGTGATAAAATATTAATATGTACTTGATTTAAAAGTTCAAAGATTAAAATCATAAATTTGTTTACCAATTATGTTCTCTTAATTTCACTTTCGTTGTCAGAGGTAATTACTATTCACAGTTTGCTTTGTGAGCTGAATTGTCTTTTCAGCAATATACACACAAACTATTGCATTGTTATTCTGCATGTGAATATACGATACTGTATTTAGAGATTTAAATATTTTCTGATTTTTCAGTTTTACAACATCAAAGCACTAACTAACCACAGATGGATTTGTTTTATCATAGAGGATGCATTTTATTAATTTTAACAGAGACTATCTAATGGCCTTCCAGAATGGCTATTCTAATTTACACATATACCAGCAGTCTATTTTCGCTTACACATATAAATATTGCGTATTTTATTCTGTTTCTTTTTGCCAGTTGGGTCTCAGGTGTACTCAATATTGTTAAGCCAGATACTTGATTTCCAACATATTCTACTCATTGGTCACATTTAAAAAATATTTTATTTAAAGTTAGTTATTTCTAATAATTCAGTAAACATTTGTGAAGAAACTATTTAAAACATGCTATGACCTTGACAAGTAACCTAGATTTGGTTGCTCTTACAAATGTGACAGGTGAAAAATTATATCACATTTAAAAAAAATTACATTTCCCTGACTTCTGGCTTCCCTCACCAAATATTTTGTGTGTGTGTCTTACAATTTAAATTTCTCTTCATAGAATTAGCTTTTCATATGCTTTACTGTTTTATTGTTATATTAATTTATAAGAGTTTATACATAAGAGAGTAATCTTTTGAAGATACTTCCCTTTCCTATCTTTAAATTTTATTTACAACATCTTTAGTTACCCCATTATTTCAATGCAGTCAATTTTGTTAGCTGTGGGAGAGTAATGTTTACTATTCATCTAATCTGTATCTCTTCCTGCATTTTACAGTATCTCATGCAGCTAAATGTAGATGTGTGACTGAGTTCTGGTTAAGTATTATATGCACCAGATCCAGCCCCCTTATCAAAATCTGTCATGTATGATCCTCCATATTGTTTTCTAGTTGGGTAGAATGGAGACTACTCACTTGGTGGCCTGGGAAGCCTTATGACATAAGGCAGAACTACAACATGGAGGGAACCTGAGAATGTGAATCAACTCTTGGAAGAAGAATAATGTGGTGTTAAGTAAGAAATGAAAGTTAGTGTCTTGGGCTGGGGATGTGGCTCAAGCGGTAGCATGCTCGCCTGGCATGCGTGCGGCCCGGGTTCGATCCTCAGCACCACATACCAACAAAGATGTTGTGTCCGCCAAGAACTAAAAAATAAATATTAAAAATTCTCTCTCTCTCTCTCTCTCTCTCTCTCTCTCTCTCTCTCTCTCTCCTCTCTCACTCTCTCTTTTCTTTAAAAAAAAAAAAAAAGAAAGTTAGTGTCTTATCCTACCAAAGGTTTGGAGATTGTTTGTTCCTGAAGGTAGTGTTAACCTATTTACTACACAATTTGTTTATATAAATGTGTATACCCTGGGACACACATACACATATGCGTGATTTTAAGTACCTTTAAATGAAAGGGAATAAATACATTTATGTAATTCCTAATAATTTTATAGTTTTCTTTGGTTTTCAATTGATCAGGAATTATTTTGAAATAGGAAAGCGATTAAATATTATTCCAATAGATACTCAATTTTCCCCACACCACTTATTCAATTGCCCATATTTTCCTACTGATTTGAAATAGTATTTGAATACTAAATTTCTATGAATATGATATTCTGTTTCTAGGCTCTCCATTCTTCCTTTTATTTGTCCTTATTAGTTATACATGACAGCAGAATGTATTTTGACATATTATACCTATATGGAGTATAACTTCTCATTCTTCTGGTTGTACATTATGTAGAATTACATTAGTTGTGTAATCATATATTCACATAAGATAGTAATGTCTGATTCATTCTACTATCTTTCCTATTCACCTTCCCATGGATTTTGTCATGTGTTCCTATTCTGATGCCACAATGTTGTAATTACTGTATCTTTAAGATGTTTTTAAGTCTGGTAAGGAGTCTTCTTTTTATAATAAGCCTCATATTCTCTTAAGTTGTTTAGTTATTATTGTATATTCATTTCTATTTATGAATTATAGAGTCATTTAGTTGGAATTCTCTAAAAACTGATGAAAACATTTTCTTTGGGGTTATAAAAACTTCATTTTGATGGAAAATTAACATCTTTAAAATATACATTTTCCATTTGACTTTTTGATGTATCTCTGATTATTCAATGAATTTTTCTAAAATTCTCATTAAAATGTTATTTCCTATTCTGAGTTAGATATATTTTGGAGTTTTATTTTTATTTGTGAAAAACAACATTTATTATGAAAGAAAACCTACATTGAAATATATCATGATATATATGTCATAAAGTGGAGTTTTCTAGATTCTACATGTTTTTAACTTTTAATTGATCTAATTTTAATATTCTGTATTTTATTTTGGCTAAGTAAAAATTCAGTTGTCTAAGTTATTTTCTCTCAAGCTTTTGAGGCTATTCCCCATTTTTTCCCTGCATCAATTTTGTTAACGATGATTTTTTTTCTGATGCCAATCTAATTCTTATTTTATAAAGGTTTTTCCTGCATCAATTTTGTTAACGATGATTTTTTTTTTTCTGATGCCAATCTAGTTCTTATTTTATAAAGACTTTTTTTGTCTCTGGAATATTTCAGAATTTCCCATTTATTACTGGCATTATCAAATGTCCCTGACATACCTTGAGGCATGTATATGAAAATGTATGGCACACTTCATAGCACTTGGTGGGCCCCTTTGATATAGGAATTGTTCTTTGAGTTGTTTCAGTATTTACAAAAGTTTTTTTGTATGAATTTCATCTTTTTCTGGATAGAAAACTTCTGGATCTGGTTTCCATGTCCCTTGATTGTCATCTTATACTTGCCATCTTTATTAAACAACGTTGGCATACTGAGGTCTTTGAATGCTATCTTCTACCCTATTTGCATTCGATTCTGATATCCTTGCATATATGTCTTTAAACCATACTTTTTCAAGTACTTTTAGTTCAAAGTGTGTGTTTATGTATATATAAGATTATTTCCATCATCAATTTTATCATGAATTCTCTCTCTGTTCTACATCTGACTTTTCTGGGAGTCATCATTTGCTTGAGTTCTTTCATATCTGGGAAAATCTAATTGACTTTCATATCTCACAGAGGAATTGACTGAGAACAATATTATTAATTCCTATTTTTTTTTCCTAAGAAATTTGTGAAACTTTTTATCCACAGAGTTCAGAATTCTAGTTATACTGTGTCCTTTTTATAACTGAATTTGAATAGAAATATTTCCACCCGAAAGTCTTAGATATTCATATACAGTGTCATATATTCTGAGAATAAAGCACAAAAGACAGAAACATCCCTATAAATTCTGGGGCTTCATGTGTTCATTATAGCAAATCAATACTGTTTCTGTCCTTACCACATGCTGTCGGTGTCTTTTTAATAATACTACATTCTTATACAGAGGGAGTGATTTATATGCATCTTCATAAGTTATCCAGAAGGAATGAGGCCAGGAAGGATAATTACAATCCCAAAAGAAAGAGGCGGAAGAAGAAGGTGGTTTCTGGTGAGCAAAGTTATCTATAAATAGAGAAGATGCCTGCAAGATCTAGTTGGTAGTAGAAAGAATGTGCCTCGGGTTATTAAGACAAATGTGAAAATGAGACTAAATTAGAAAACTGGGGAAAAAAATGTACAGAATTAACTCTGAAATCCCAGGGAAGGCTACCCTGGAATAAGAAGAAGCTTGGTAGAAAATGTAATTTTAACAAAACCGTGTAGCCAAAGGCTTTAAATATGATGGATGCACTTTAAAGAGAGAAGGATGAGGTACATGAGCAGAAGTATACTGTAGTGGCTTGGGATCTGTACTGCCAGTGTGTGAATCCCTGCTGCATGGATTACTGGTTTCTCCATGCCTCAGGTTCCTTGGATATAAATGGTGCTAATATTTACCACTTCCTTTTAGGATGTTGTGAAGGCTGAATCAGTCAATGCATATGAAATGCTTAGATAATATTATAGTGGCTTTTAAATAAATATCAGGCATTATTAAATGTTATAATATAGCAAGCATTTGGGAAATCACATTAACATATTCATATTAAGATGACAATAGTATAATAGTGATTAACTTTTAGTGGACTCATTTATATTTCAGGTATGTTCCTAGTCCAATTAAATCCTCAGACAAATCTGTGAGTTTCGTACAATTGTTATATGTTTGGCTAGGTAACAAGTCTGAACCTTTGAATAGATAAGAATTTTTTTTCCAGATTCATAAAGATGGTAAGTCTAAACACTGGGGTTTGATGGGCTTCAGACTTTTAGCACTTACCATGATGTGAGGGTTCTTTGTTACGTAATCAGTAGTTGCTATGTAATCAGTGTTGTCTATATGCAGTAGTTCTTCAGACAAGTAGATGTTTTATGATTCGGCATTAACCAAAGGTTGCATCTTTTAAACTTTATTTTAACAATAATGTATTTTCAGAATGAACATTGAAGTTTTAATGGTCCATGTTTAGAGATATTGAAGAAGATATGTTTGTTCTTTCGGAGAGACAAGTTGGGATTAGGTGAGGGAGAAGAGGGGCTTCCAACTTGCATGAAAAATGCATCCCCTCTAAAAGGTTCCCAGGATCAATCTGACACTCAGCTTCCCAACCTCTATCTACAGTTTATTACTATGAACAGGAAAGAAGTTAATATTTTATACTTTCCAAAACTAAGAGATTTGAATAGTGCTGGAGACCAGGATATGAAACCAGTCCCTGAAAATGAGCAGGAACATTCTTTCATCAAGTAAAGACTAAAGGAGCAGTCACAGAATTCCTGATATTTCTTCAAATGAGAGAATTCTTTCATATATTATATACATTGAAGCAGAAGACTATCTTTTCTAAACAAAGTATATGATCGACTTGCATCATAATAGGAATAAAAAAGGAATAATACTGAGGGACATGTGCTGAGAATTTAGGCCTTTGAGTCTTTATTACATATGCTTCTCTGTGCTATATGTACTTTGATTTCTATTATGATAGTAGATCTTATCTCATTATAATAAGTACACATGCAAACACTTGCATAAGGTAGCCTATCATCTTATTTTTAGGCTACTATTTTGGGCAAGGAAAGGTCTTAAGTAAGCCAAAATTGGTTCAAATATATTGTGAGTTGATAAATTTTTAAAATAAATATTATACATAATTTAGGATATGTAATGCAACTGTATAAAATGTATAATATGAAGGCCAATATCTTTGTTATTTTAACCACAACCAATCTCCATTTAAATCTTGAATTACAACAATATATACATGCATGTCCATTTTTAACAGATATATATAAATGCACAAACCTGTCTGGGATTATTTTATGTAACTTCAGTACCATTCTTCTTTCCATGCTAATAAAAAACTATATATATATATATATATATATATATATATATATATATATAATGTATGTACATGTATATATATATATATATGCAAAGTTTTAAAGTGAAATCATAAGGCAACTATCACACATTTTCCTTATATCTCACACATTTTATTCAAAAATATTATGATCACACTATTACGATTTACTCATCCACTCCCATTTTGATGTAGTCATTCCTATCACACTGCTACAAAAAAAAATGCTATTTTTGTATTTTTACATACTTGACATCCATCTGTTTTTAAAATACACATTTATTTTAATTGATTCTCTAATTCATTAGCATATATAAGATTTATTAGGGAAATTTACATATGTGACAATATAACATCAGGCATCTCCTTCTGTGGAATTTTGAATATGGTGGTGTTGTCTGTATGCAGAAGTTAGAGGTGAAAGGAAGTCACAAAGTACACATTCCTGAGTTATTATAAAACAATACTGGGCTAGTTTGTGTATTTATAACCTGCTAAAAAATAAACATGCCTGCATATATTGTCATAATTCAAGATTTAAATGGAGATAACTTGTTAAAATAACAAAGGCATTGGCTGTTCATATTGTAAATGTTATACAGTTGAATAACAACAGTTATACAGTTGTATTACATATCTTAAATTGTGTATATTATGTATTTTTAATTTATAAATTCATAATACATTAATATTAAATTTGCCTAAAGACCTTTCTTTTCTCCAAATCATAGCCTAAAAATAAGAATTGTATTAATTCTAGGTAATATAAAATCCAAAAGTCGTTCATATTCTTGGTTGATGTACCAGTTCAAAGATTTGTTGTCAAACCTAAACCTTTTCTTTCTTGCCCTGCTTGTCTTATAATGTGTGACTGTGAGTTGTCTTTTTTAAAAATGCTTTTCCAGAAGAACTAAACCATGACTTCTGTTCACAGAAGGAACTGCCTCTATCTGCAAAAGACTCTGGGGCAGCACTAATTTTGGAGATTCCTTGGGAATCTGGGAGTGGAACCTCCATTTGACCCAGCATCCCTCTCCTTGGTTTATACCCAAAGGACTTAAAAACAGCATACTACAGGGACACAGACACATCAATGTTTATAGCAGCACAATTCATAATAGCTAAACTGTGGAAGCCAAACTAGATGCCCTTCAGTAGATGAATGGATTTTAAAAATGTGGCATATATACACAATGGAATATTACTCAGCAATAAAAGAGAATAAAATCATGGCATTTGCAGGTAAATGGATGGCGTTGGAGAAAATAATGCTAAGTTAGCCAATCCCCAAAACACAAATGCTGAATGTTTTCTCTAATATTAGGAGACTGACCCATAATGGGTAGGGAGGGGGAGCATGGGAGAAATAGATGAACTCTAGATAGGGCACAGAGGTGGGAGGGGAAGGGAGGAGATAGGGGTTAGCAATGATGGTGGAATATGATAGACATCATTATCCAAAGTACATGTATGAAGACATAAATTGGTGTGAACATATTTTATATACAAACAGAGAGATGAAAAATTGTGCTCTTTATGTGTAATAAGAATTGTAATGCATTCCACTGTCATGGGATTTAAAAAATAAAATCAATTAAATATTTTTTTTAAAAAGATTCTGAGGCAGCATTTTGCCTGGATACACTGACATTAATAATGAAAAAGTGAGAATGGCAATTAAATATTTTTTTAAAAAAAGATTCTGAGGCAGCATTTTGCCTGGATACACTGACATTAATAAATGAAAAAGTGAGAATGGCTGTGAGAGTCTGCAAACCATCTTTGCCATGTGCATGTATTTGTGTAATCATGCTTATCTGTGAGCACTATGAGAGTCAGATCCAGATGTGATACAAATTCATAATCAAAGCAGTACTCTACACAGCCTAGGAGCTCAATGAAGGAGTTCTAATTGACTAATTTATGAAGTCCAATAGATACTTTTCTACTGGGTGAAAATAATATATTAATTTACATATTACAATGCAGATTTTTTTTCAGTGCTGGGGTTTGAATCCAGGGCTTCATACTTGCTAGGCAATCACTTTATCCTTGAACTACATCCCGAGCCCATAATGCAGTATTTCTAAATAACCCCCCAAAGCTGAAATGTACTTGGTTACCTATGTTCCCTATTATGAAAAATGTTCACAGGACAGAATTGGCATGAAATGTATCCCTTTCCATGACATGGACTGTAATGGAAAGTTGCCCAAGCCTAGCCTGGACTTACGATTTAAATCTTGTGATCCCTTTCATGTGTCATGCTGTAGTACATGGACTATATCCAGCACATTTGATTTAAAACTATTTCCAGAAAAATAAATTTATTTTTGTTAAGCTTACTAACCAGCTTTCTTCCACAGATGCATTTTTCTCTTTACAAAACATCACTATTTCTTCTTAGCACAGCTCAAAGATAATGTTTGTAATTCATGGCATTGATAAAGGATTCCTGAGCTAGTTCTTCACAGTGTCTGTGCTCACTCAGAAAGAATTTGAACATTTGGGAAATTATCTAGATAATTCAGAATCATAAAATGGTTTTCCTTAATAGTCGAAGGTAATGGTTTATTTTAGCTCCAATTAACCGAGAATGATAAATATCAGACATATTATGACAAAGTAGACTAAATCTTTCTTTCTATATGTCATCTCTGTAAAGCCACAGTTTGGAATTGATCGGAAGAGTTTAATTTTCTAGATCATTTATACAATTTTCTAATTTCTCGAATTGATTTTTAAAACATTTTTGTATTTTGAAAATTTCAAATATACAAAACAAAAACCGGAGAGAAGAGCATAATGGACACGGATATTGAACACTTGAAAACGACAACTCATTGTCAATCATGAGTCACCACTATTCCTACTCCCAGCCCCCTTCTACATATTTTATGAGCATTTTATTACTACATCTTTCCGTGTGAAACTCTCAAAAAATAACCAATTTAAAAAACACACATTCCTATTACCATTATCACACCTAAAAATCAAACATTAATGCTTCAGTATTCAAAAATGTCTAGTCAGTGCTCAGATTTCTAATTGTCTTCTAAAGATACTTTCATCTTTATCCAGATCAAAGCAATATCTATACGTGGCTATTCACTGGTGGGTCTCTTAAGTCTCTCTTATGACACAGGATTCCGATTTCTCTCTCGCTTTTTCTCATTCTCATTTGCCTTTCCTTCTTGTTGAAAGAACTGAGTTGTTTGTCTTGATATTTCCCCATCATGCAAATTATACCGATTATCCCTGTTTCTTGATGTTTGTCGTGTTCCTCTGTCCCCAGTTCCTCTATGTTCCCTGTCATTTACTTGTTGCAATTAAAAGTTTAACTACATTTTGGTCTGATTTTTTTGGCAGCTTTACTGATGGATAGCTTTGTGTTCTAACTCAGTGTGCAAATTTATGCATATAGAACTATGTGTTGAGATGAATGTTTCTCAAAGTTGCATTAATTACTTTTATTAGGTGACTTGATACTTTTCTAGAATATTAACATTAAATCAAAGAAGCATTTTTTTTTTCCTCATTAAACATACTGGCAGCTTTGCTTCTTCAAAATTACAGAAGCAAATGTTGTCAACTCCACTTGGTTCTACCAGTGAAGTTAGTCTGTGTGCCTTTCCAGCACGTTTTGGTCATCGTGTTGGGTTAAAAAATGATAAATGTATTATAATAGCTAAAAATATTGGCATATATATTATCTCATTTAAACTTCAAGTTGCATTATGAGATGTGTTTTTTTGGTTTATAGAGGATGAGACTAAGGGTCACAGAGTATCTTCCTAGGAATATAGAGTGATGGGATAGGGTTTTCCAGTTAGGCAACTTGACTCCCCAGTGCCTACTTTTAACCACTATACTATATGCTCTTAAAGACAATAGTTCTATGTGGTACTAATCTTTACCATAAATATTGTTTCAATACATCTAGAGAATCTAAGCCACATTCAGATGTGCAGGTAAGTTAAACCCTATTGGATGTAAATGATGGGGCTATTGTCTCTATGCTGATGTGTGGTTGGTTGTGTATCAGGGGTATGTGACATAGAAATCCTCTGACAGAAGAATTTTAAAATTGGGAGTTGAAATCAAGTTTCATATAACTTTTACTTATTATGAAAATGAATTATCACAAAAAATGGACTAAATTTCCACCTTTAGTATTTAAATCAAATGTCTATTCTAAACATCAGTTCTTCAAGTATCTTAAAGCATTTGGTTCATCCACATTAGAATTATAGTGGATAGTTTATCCACTATCTTAAAGTGTCCTTCCATAAAGTGTCATATTTAAGTCATTTTCCTCAAAATTTTAATTTAGAACACATACTGAGTTTGCAATTATATGGCATTTGATTTATGCTGTTTAATGTCCACTTTACTATGCTGCCTGCTTCTCCTGGTAACAGCAGGAATACTTTTCTTGTTAACATTGAATTCCAATAGATAAAAAGAGAACCTTGTCCAAAGAAAGTATTCAATGTATAATTATGAACAAGTAAATTCATTAGTAAATGGTTTACTTTCCTGATTTCTCCCCATTCAGGTGTCTGATAAGCCAAGATTTATCCTGAACTTGTAAAGAACTCATATATCTGAAGTAATCACTAATATGAGAGTGATACTATATTCAGATACCGTTTAACCAATGTTATATTCAGTGAACTCTTCATTCCCGTGATATGTATGGTTGTGTTAATGTCAGTTACCTAGGCACACAGTGAATTTTCAATATCTTTCTGTTTTTCCTTGGTAACAGCTATTTTTTTTTTAAAAAAAGTCTCATCTTGTTATTTTATCTGATATTTTCAACCGTCTGACTTTTTAGCATATTGATTCTGAATGTACTCCTATCATTCTCATAGTCAATCTCTTGATTAAAACACATTTAATAATGTGGCATAACATTATGAATAAAAGGCTTGAGTCTCATCACTTGCTAATTTCTTTTCAGTTTTGAAAGAACATGATCTTAGTTCTCATTATTCTAAAAAGTGACCACATCCACCCCATCATTCTTACTCTTTTGTCTTCAAAAGTAACACAGCTTTGCTAAATTTCCTGTTGAGATCACAATCTTCTACAGAGTCTTTATTCTTTCTAACAAGATTATAACGTTTTTTTAATGGTGGTATGCTAAGATAGGCACTACATATTCTTATTTAATTCTTGTATGAAATAGCATGTGGAGGTTTTAATATGAATTTAAGGAATTTTTATTTTGTTACTGGCAACAACTAAATTGAAAATAACTTCTTATCTGCCCATGATTCATGACAACCAGTAAGAATAATAATTATAGAAATAGTGATCATATGTTGAAGAGAATATTTTCTATAACTAATCAGAAGAAATACTAAAATAAAGAATTATAAGACAATGACAGATGTATTTGTCAGAGTAAGAGAGAGAATAACTCGTGGCTCATCAATACCAGTTTAGTTGTGAAAATTGACTGGAGGCTTTCTCATGGATGTCTTCTCTATAGCCTACCCTCACTGTTCTGAAGACAGTCCTATAGGAACAGAAACTTGTAAGAATGATGAGATATGAAATAATACCCCAGTCTCTGTTTTTTTCTTTTCTTTTCTTTTTTAGCTTCTCAAATAAGAATCTAAAACAGATGGCTTATGAATTACTTAAAGGACCAAGGGAGTGAGTCAGGGAAGAAGGTAATGATGGAACACAAAGACATTCTCAAGTTGCTTTAGACCAAGAACAATGTGTTTCTCAATATCATGGGATTATCCCCTAGTAAGCTTTATGAAATTCCATGGGAAAGGATCGCAGAATAAAGTAAAGCATCTGTTTATTATCCTTCAACTCTCAGTTTTGCCCTGTGTACCTACACTTCCCAAAGGGCTCTGAGGGATGTCTTGTGTGGAGTTTTGGAGGAAGGAGTTTAGTTCATGGGTGAAAGGAAAGAGACTCCTCCTGGACGTGGTTTGCCCGTGATTTTGCATAACACTTGTTTGAACACGTATCAAACCAGTGATGAGCTGGATGCTAGAGCAGCACTCGAAACTAGGCTAAGAGGACCAGAAATATGTGATACAGGTCCCAATAAAAAGTTCAAAGTCTTCCATTCATCAAATTCACTTTAATAAGCATCACCCCCCCCCCGCCCCCGGTCATATGGACAGTGTTCTAGGCATTGTATAAGACTGGGAGTATGGATGTAAAAGTAACTAAATATCTACTAGGGATTCTTACAATCTATGGAGTGAAATAGCTGCATACAACCTGACTAAAAATCAAGAACATTAGAGATGGGTCAAGTTAATTTGGGAGATGGGGAAGAAATTGCATCTTAAGTTTATCAGAAATGGATATCTTGATCTGGCACTTGAAGTATGATCTGATATGAAGGGGCACAGTTCTGGACAATATTAAGAGTATGAATAAAGGAAGTGAAGTTTCAAAGATGATGACAGGTTCAGGGATCCCTGTGCTTTCAGATAAGCTTCAATGAATAGGCAACAGAAGACAGACCTGGAGGATACCATTACTGAAATCTCATCCTGTCCCTCAGCATCCAACAGAGTACAAGGAATAAAGAGATATTTAATAGATATTTATTCAAAGAATAAGCTCCATGGGAATATCTGAAATTCTCCCCTCCACACGCACAAAGATTTATATGTTACATTTAGGAAATTACTTTAACAAAATTAAACAAAGTTCTCTAGGATAAGACTTCGCAAAGATTTTGATGGGAATTACAACTTATATTTAATATGTAGGAATTCTTACACTTATGTTAACATGGAACTGATTTTTGTTCCAAATACCTCATGGGATTCCTTATGTAGTATATTTTAGGAAATGGTGCAGTAGAAAATAGTGCCTGTCTAGATAGGAAAAGAGAATAGAGGGGGATGAAGCCTAATTCAGTAAATTAACATACCTAACAGAGCATTTTTTTAAAAAATATCTTATTTAAAGAAATTTTGGAACAAAATTTTGAAATCCCTTGAGTGATAGTGCAAATAATCTACGTATTCATTTTGTCTTAGATGACCACAAAGATTTAGAGAAATATGATCAGATTTTGTTTTATAAAGATAAATATAACTTTAGTAAGGGGGATATGTCCATGGAGTAGATTCTGCAGGGATTTTTCTTAAAGGGCCCTAAAACAAAAACATATCTAAAATCAAGGGTGACCTGCAAAGAAAAATGCAAATCTGACACAGGAACTTCTCTATGTGAATTACCTGCAACAATGGAATTAAGCATATTTATAATAAAACTGTAATGATGCCACCTCCATATTTTCAAGAGTTTGAGCCTCAGAATACCCTCTTACTCTTGAGAATATCACAGGTCACAAAGGTGGCTTCATTACCAGAGTATCTCTCATTGAGCATATACTGTCCATCAGAAACTGTGCTTCATATTTCAGGGGCTGTATAGAGGTGCAAGATAGAAACTCTTGACCTAAAGATCAGTCTATAAATGGGAAGATGAAGCCTATACATAAAATGATAATAGTCATTATCATATAGCACATGGGAAGTGATAAAATGAGTTTTGGAGAACATTACAGTTATAATAGTAGGTTGTGACCTTAACCTCTGTCGGGTGAGGCAGTATAGCATCTGAATCAATCAGCATAACAGATGTGACCAGTTTATAAAAATAAGAAGTCTTTTGGGAAAGGGGACAGGTACATTGGTACAAAAATAAATACACCACTCTTGCCATTCTATATTACCTTATGATTTAAAATGTACTCTATCTTTTTTAATCTCAGTTAAGCCACACCTGTATACCTACCTGTCCTATAAAAAAAAGGAGTTTTATGCACTCATTGGTCTTCATAAAATCCACTTTGTAGTTCTCTTTGTTAAGCTGTGTTTTGATTTTGTTGTAATCGTTTTCCTCTCTGCTCTGAATTCTTGACTCTACAATCCACAAAACTTGATCCACCCTTTTGCCTTCTGGTGTGCATATTCTCTCCTTGTTGCTATAATGCAAAAATACATCTTATCTTCCCTCAAGTAATAAATTTATGTTCAAGCCCTGGTCCTATATTCCAAGCCTCAGTACTGGATACTTAACTAATACTGAGCCATTTTTTTTTAATTTCACAAAATATGTAGGAGTTAGATATGTGCGAGAGAGAACAGAAGGGAAAGAAAGTAGAGAAGAGTAAATTATAAGTCAAAGAAAAGGGGAGGAGAAATATGAAATAGGAAAAAGGGAAGAAAGAAGGGAAGAAAAAAGAGAGGAAGAAGAAGAAAAGACTTAAATGGAACTAAAGAAAATACTAATACTTATCTTATTCAGTGCTGCCATATGGAGCATACGACACTGAACAGATTGATTTATTTCTATAGTAATCAATTCATGTATCTCTAGAATATGGAGGTCATACAATGACTTTTAGTTTTATCAATACCTGTCTTTTATGAAATGTAACACACACACACACACACACATCTTCCCACAGGGATTGTACAATTCTCTATATCCCAGAAATAAATCCCACAGGAAAGTAGTTTGTAAGGTAATAATGAGTCATTCAGGAAGCAATCTACCATATCCTCTTTATCTGTTATGAGTCATGAAGGACATTTTGTATAATTATTTATATGTTCTACCTAATGAAAAACCACACCCAAGTAATTATCTTTTCAGTTGTAATTATGTCTTCAGCCCATGGAAATATTCTTTTCACCAATGGAGATTTATTGACTATAATTAGATATATAAACACTTGTTTCCTTCCAGGCTTCAAAGGATAGGAGTGGTTAGGAAAACAATGCATATCCAATGAGCGGGTTGCCCATTTCCCTGAACTGAACCATCATTAAGCATTAGCACGAATGCTTTATCTTCTTTCAGAATTCTCATTCCCTTATCTGAGAAGTCAGAGGAGAAAATTTACCAGTATTAAATTCGAACTACTCTAAATATATTTCTTCATATATTCAATAAACTTGTAGTGAGATCGACTTCATCATTTTAACCATAAATTTCAGCATTTTTTTCTTTTCTTCAAGTTTTCTGAGCATGTATAATACATTGAAATAGAAATGATTTGTCTTAATTATTATTGATTTGTGAAAAGGCAGCTCTGCTTTGCCACTAGCAAAGCAATCTTATTGCATTTGTTAAACACACACAATAAGATGTAAGTAATGTACACATGAAACATTTCAAAGAAATGAATAGCTAGTATCCTGTGAAGCTTCTGCTTGTCAGAATTTGTTTCTAGAAGGGTTATAAATGTTAGCAATAAGAAAGCTAGCTGTTTCTGTGTCCTCAGTAACACATTCTAGTCTAACACACAACATACAAGCAAAGTATCAACAGAGATGGATGATGAATGGCCAAATTAAAATCCTCCCACCCTTACAGCAAATACTCCTTACTCTGACAATTTATCCATTTACTATTCTTGTGTAAAAATCACAGTACCCTAGATGTCTGAGTTCAAATTTGAAAAAAAATCAGTTAAGCTTAGAAAATGATTCTTAGCTTTTTCTATTCCCAATATTTATAGTAAAATAGGTAAATTTTAAATGCTTATTAATACCTTCATGTGTACGCCATAGGATCAGTCAAGGTTAATTTGTAAACATGCATAAACATACAGATATGCCTGTGTTCACACACACATACTTTCTTATATTTTATTTAACATAAATCTAGAGAATATGTATATAGATGAAGAGCTATATATAATGGGATCTTCTACATTTCTAGGCAAGAGGGAATGTCTGAATATTAAACTTAGCTGTGTTGAGAGCAGACAGACATACTGAGACCCAGATTTCTGAAACTTAAATTGGGGTAGTGAATATAGAATCCACATTGGATTGCTTCATGCACTTTAGTAAGCTCCTTGGGCATATGGACACATTGATTTTATTTAACCAAAATTGAAATGATATTGTGACATACAAATCAGCCCTCTGTTGCATCTATCCTCCTGAAGGTCCCTGATAACCTAGAAAAACATAAAAAGCCTAAAGATCAGTTATCCTGGTTATTATTATTGTATACATTAAAAGGGGGATAGTCTACTAGGTAGATGATAACAGAATGTCTCAAGGTCATTTTAAAGCTATTTTTAGGTCAATCACAGACACCTCTTCACTTGATATATATCAGCAAGGAAAGATTTTTAAAATTTATTTTATTTATTTTCACTTATAATCAATATAAAGAAGCTTGTATAAGGTGTGTGTGAACATTTCAATAATCATAATTTGATTAATAGTCATTCAATTATTGTCAATTTAAGAAATATTTTACTAGCATCTTTGAAGTACCTTGTGTGTGCATTCAGTGTTTGATTCACTACCTCTTTCCCTGCATTAACATGACATTAATGTATGTTTCAGAAATCTATAGTTATGTTATGATCTCACCAATGAATTACTGGGGTAGGAATAGGAGCACTGTCCAAAGCTGAGTTGGAATCTTTTTCAATGACTTCAACACAAAAGGAACAGGAAAAGGGGAGGAAATTAGTCTTTGTGACACATATAAAAGTGTATCATCTATTAGTTGCTGTGTCGTGTCCTACTGCCCAGGGAACAGAGGAAAACAGTCTAAATAGGGAACTAAAGCAGATGTGTGAAAAGCTGTGCTGATGATAAATGGAAAAATGTATAATACAGAATTTTTGGTAGTTTTCCAACTTTAGGATACAAGAAGCCCTATTCTACACTTACTCAAGAATTTTAAATTATAAATTATAATTATTTATTTACCTGGAACCAAATGTAACCTAATAGCCTCCTTCTGATGTTGTAACTAGGTTGGCACTATAGTGACATCTCAGAGGTAAAATGTCAGTCTTGAGTACTGTTAAAGATCCTGTTATTGGAAAAGAAGGAAGGAAGGAAGGGAGGGAGGGAGGGAAAGAAATGAAAAGGGATAAATTGATGATTTAATTCCTACCTGGTTTTTATTTACTTTGTAGATATCATTTATCAACTGGCCTACTTTCTTTTCTGTTATGATTTTAACATAGTGGGGATGTTAAGGTTTATTTAATGTGTGTTTTCAGCTTAACCAAGTTTAGCATCTGCCTCTATCACCAGCTTCGTTTCTGGACATTTGGGGTAATACCATATTCATTTTGCTATTCTTTTAAACTTGGCTCTGCCTATTGCTGTTTTAGCAGGCTGTCTCACTTGTGTGTAGTTAATCTTCTGTGACTGATTGGAAAATTCTGAGCATTATCAGTAGAAAAAGCATAATCAAACCTATCAAGGAAGTCACATATTTCTTAAAATTCATAATATTTTATTCCAGTTTGGTATTTTTATAGTATGTTGCAAATATCTATTTCATTTATTATAATTGTTCAGAAATGCAATAGAAATAAAAATATCATTTTTTTAACTTTGAAGATTTTACTGGAACAACTTTAATGTTTCAAGATAGTGTGAAGAAAATGGGACTGAGAGTAAGATGATTACTCTTTGATCTTGGAAGATCATTATCACTGTTGAGCATCAATTCTTCATCCATAGTTTTTTTTCAGGATTTTTATGAGAATTCAAAGGGTATTTAAAGTTTTTGGTACATTGTAGAATTTATTGATCTGTGATGATTTTTTTCTAAGAAATTTTCTACATTACTATATAGATCAAAACCTTTTGAGTCAGATTCATCATCTTCCAGCACAATTTTTTTTCATTTATGATCTTTCTGTTGTGTTTGAATAGTGGAACAAAAATAACTTATTTTCTTACAATATTTTTTCAACCATTTCAGTATCTTTCATATCTGTGTTATCACCACAATAGAAGCTAAATAGTAAGGGCTGCCTCCCTAGGTGTTAGAGAATTTCACAAAGTATACTATTTTAAGGATGTGCTATAACACCATAAACAAACTTGATACCTTTGAAAGCTTTAAGAAATTTTATCATTTACCTTTCCCACCTCTGATAATCCCATCCCCTTTTTTGTGAAAGGGTTTAGCCTATGAATCTAACAACTATAAATGGTATAGTAGTTCAAAACTCTTAGGTTTTACTCCCAAAGTAATGCTAGTAAGTAATTTAAACAAATGGATCAAGCTCACAACATTTATAGGATATTATTCATATACACTATAATAACAAAGATAAACAGTTATAGAAATGAAGAATCTTACAATTGAATTAATTTTACCCAAACTTGATTATTTATACTTTGTGTAAGGAGCTTGATAATGAATAGTTCCTGAAGAAATTTTAAGAAGTGAGCAGTCTCTGCATGCTGGTGGTTATAGAAGACTGGACACAGAGCTAGAAAGCCTCTAGGGAAAGAGAAAATTAAGTTTGGAGACAGAGTAATCAAGATTATTCAAGTGCATGCACAACGGTAACACAAAGGTTGGGCAAAATATAAATGCAAACTCATATAAAATTGAGATATTTAACTACCTTCCAGTCTGGGCCATCATGAACTGACAAAAAAAATTTTTTACCAAAATCAATGTTTCTGAATAAAAATCAATTATATACATCTTGTGTGAAGATGGTTTGATTTATAAGAATATCTATAGGTATATTTATACATGTACATATATGTGTGTATAGAAAGAGAGAACTATAACTATGCATTTTCTATATTTTCTTTTTTTATTGGTTGTTCAAAACATTACAAAGCTCATGACATATCATCTTCCATACATTTGATTCAAGTGGGTTATGAACTCCCATTTTTTACCCCAAAATACAAGTTGCAGAATCACATCGGTTACACATCCACATTTCTACATGATACCATATTAATGACTGTTGTATTCTGCATTTTCTATGTATCACAATATAGTCTCTTTGTATGAAATTAATTTGCTGATGAATGTTTACATTATTGACTAGTAAGTGAATGGATATGTCACTGGCTGGACACAGCTGCTACTGGAGGACCAGGTACTGGAACTACTTACTTTTTCCTCTCCTAAATTGTGAAATTTAAGTGACAACTAGTCTGGAATGTCAAGAAGTAATTAGCAGTAGCTGATGCCAGAGAAGAGAAATGAAAGAAAAAAATACTCTGCCAAAGCCAACTTGCTATCTCATTTGAAGCAATATTTTAAAAGAGAAAAATATTAGAGATCACTTTGAGAGAAAAACAAAACAAAGACAACAACAACAAACTCTTCTAAGGAAAATTGAGCTAGAACAATTCAAATTTTTCTTCTTAAAAAAATATATTACCAACATTGACAGGCAATTCAACATTTTTGAAAAAGAGAAAATGAAAATTGAGTGGTGGCAAATGCAAAGCAATAGTGAGATGTTCTTGCATAGTATAATAAAAATCCTTTTATAGGAAATCAGAAATTCCCATTTTGAAATAATGCAGAAATGTCTCTGAAACTTGACAGCACCATCATTACCTAAGAAAAACATATAAAAACTTCTTTAAGAATAACTGATGTTCAAAACAGCAGAAGAGAGACTTTTGAAACTTTGACGTTGTTGTGTAGTGATTGTAGACAATTACAATAGACCACAGGACTAGTTATTATCTGCCCTATCATGTCATCTTAAGTCAAGATACTGGAGCTAGCAACACTCCAGTGTTAATGGGAAGGATAACTGCCTCTAATCTGAGAAATCTGGTGACTGTGTGGGGTGGCAGGGTGTGGTCGGGGCTGGGGTGGAGAACCATTTGGGGAAAGAAGCAAAAGACTGTACACACAGGAGTGGATGTAAGGATTTGTACTTTGTAACATTCCAAGACTGTCTCCTAATTATCTTAAAATTACTGGCTTCTTTACAGAAGTGGAATCTAAATGCAGAAACTACTTAATCCTTAACTTAAAACTTTGTAACTTCTTTTCCTCCTTTGTTAGCTCACACCCGTGGTTAGGCTACATGAAAAGACAAATTGAATGGTAAAAAAAATGAGAGAAGAAGAAGGAGAAGGAGAAGTAGAAGGAGTAGTAGAAGGAGAAGGAGAAGGAGAAGAAGAAAAAAGAAGAAGGAGAATAGAAGATCGCCAGAATTATTATTATTATTATTATTATTATTATTATTATTATTATATTTTTTAGTGCCAAGGCATTTTGGGGCCATAGTTCTCAGCCAAGGAAAACAATACATATAAAGTTAATCTACTGAGATTTTTCAAACTACACTGGCTCCCATTATTTATCATACTTAGCTCTCTCTTTGAACATTTGCTAGTGTTTTTATGAGGGGAAAGCAAAAGTGGGAACCTTGAATTATCAAAATAGTTATTTATTTTAAATGTTGTCTTAAAAATAAAAGTTGGGAGCTGGGGATGTGGCTCAAGTGGTATCGCACTCACCTGGCATGCACGGAGCGCTGGGTTCAATCCTCAGCACCACATAAAAATAAAGATGTTGTGTCCACCAAAAACTAAAAAATAAATATTAAAAATCCTCTCTCTCTCTCTCTCTCTCTCTCTCTCTCTCTCTCTCTCTCTCTCTCTTCTCTCTCCTCTCTCTCTCTCTCTCTCTCTCTCTCTCTCTTCTCTCTCTTTAAAAAATAAATTTAAAAAAAAGTTGGCAGTAGGATTGTTATAGATGTTGGACCTAGTTATAATAGAACATATATAAAAGTTAGATAGAAATGAGGTTTGCTTTAGCAAGAATGCAGTAGAATTTTTTAGAGATAGGCATCACAAGAAAAAAGTACAGAAGTTCACAAAAATGTGATCAAAAAGAAATAAATCATTTGTCTTAAACAAAACAAACAACAATGACAACAACAACAACAAATCCCATGGAGATTTAGTGGACTGGTGGAATCTAATTTAGATGTGGGTTACTTTTAAGGTTTTAAAAATTATAATAGATTTCAGGGGTGGGGTTGTGGCTCAGTGGTAGAACACTTGTCTAGCATGTGTGAAGCCCTGGGTTTGATTCTCAGTACCACATAAAAATAAACAAATAAAGGTTTAAAAAAATAATAGATTTCAAAGTATTGGGTATTGAATCACAAGACAAAAGACAATCAGTATGTTGAAGTACAAAGTCTGTATTGACATAGTATCCAAGTGATTTTTATCAATCATTGTTTATATCCAAATTGTATGTCAGCCATAATTTTATATATATAAAATTATATAAAATTATATATATAAAATATAATTATGAACCTTTATTTTATTTATTTATATGTGGTAGTGAGAATATATCCCAGTGCCTCACACATTCTAGGCAAGCGCTCTACCACTGAGCTACAACCCCAGCCTCATTTTTGAGAATCTCTGTGTTGAGGAGACTAATGAAATAAATTAAGAATTGCCTCTTAAGAGGAAATAGGAAAGTTTATTTCTTCGGAAAATGAGCTGATATTGAAAGGTAAGTTTAGAGATAGTCATTAAACAAGAGATATAGTCTACGGCCATACCACCCTGAACGTGCCCGATCTTGTCTGATCTCGGAAGCTAAACAAGAGATATAAAGTCTAGATCGGAATTTTAGTGATTTTTGTCCAATAAAAAAATACAAAAGATTGCTAGTAAAGTGCTATTTTGTTTCCTTTTCAAAAGTCTATCTAAAATAGAAGATACCAGTCAAAAATGACTTTTAGCAGCCCAAGTTATCTGAATAAAAATTCAGAGAGATGGGAACGTGTAGCAAACTTAAGATGTGACAAATGTTAGGGATAACTGAAGATGTCTCATATAAATTCTTAGGAAAAATATCACAATCAAATTTTATTCCTCCCAACGGCATTGACCAAAGTCATGGAGATAAGGAATTTTGTCTTTTGTGTCAGATATTACTAAGTATGGCAGGAATATCCAAAGAGGGTAAAAATAAAATAATGAATATGTGACTACTCTCTTTCTGAACTGGCTATTTCCTTTTTCTGTAATATGGTGAAAAATAATGGTGTACAGCCACTCAAATTAGAAAATTCTTGGGGAAAAAAGTGTGAATCTTGGAAGGGAAAATGAGTAACAGTACAGATGTAGAAGATATAACCATGGTAACTTGACCTAAGGATTATATGACTTAATTAGTACATGATACTCTACTTCTAGTTTCCCTTGCTTGCAAGTGTGTGATTAGCATTAAATGTTGCTTAATTCACCCATGTATCTTCCTATCCTGAGATAATCATAGAAGGAACAACTCCTGCAGTGAGCCAGAATGATGAATGATGAAAACCAGTCTGAAGTTTAACTTGCCCAATAGAAGTAAGGATATTCAAAACTGTTTTTACTGCATGAAGGACAGTAACAGGTATCAGATGATCAGATTCCAGGGACTGTGCTTTATTATAACTAGAAACTACTGAATAAAACATATCCCATATGGGATGTCAGAAAGCTAAAGTCACCCAAAAGGAAAAAAAAAAATGGCCCTGAAATTCAATCCACGTATTCCACTAGCAAAATCTCTGCTTCTTTGAAGAAGAGAGATGACCTAGTTTCTAGGAACCAAATCATGCACTGACATACTTAATCCCATGCCTCAATTGTGTCACATCCAAGTCATGATGCTGTCATGTGATATTTCCAGGCTTGGCTTGAGTCACAGATGAAAATTTAGAACTCTCACTTTTTTATTACTAAATTCTCCCTTAACCTGTGTGAGAGTTTAAAAAATGGCTCAAAAGACAACTAAAACCTTAAAATAGCAGTTTGTGTATTGAGATAAAATGGTATGACTATAGAACAGAGAGGCCCTTTTTTCTTTGCCTCTCTGTTCTTTAATATTAAAAATAAGATTCTTCTTAAAAACAGAGCTCTGCAGATTCATTGTTCAGAAGCCATGGATGTAATAAAGTCTGACTCCTGTGATTCTCCATCCTCCAAAGAAAACATCAAGGAAATTGACTCACAGATCATTTCTCTGGAACAGAGATAGACAAAATCCATAACAATGTCATTACTTGTGTGGGAGATTTGTTGATATTTATCACTTAGTTTTGTATTAGCATCAAGTTCAAATGATTATTCATTCATTCAGCCAACAAATATGCGTGGGACATCTTTTGGATGCAAGAGTACAGATGTGTAGGTGAACCAGTTACACAAGGTTCCTGTCTCCTAAAGTTTATATTCTAGTAGGAGTAAAGTGGAAAATTATAAAAAAAATAAGTAAATAAATAAACCACACAGACACGCACACAAGGAAACAAAATGATGGCACTTGACAAGAAATGCTATGCTGGTAATAAAAGGATGCTTGTTGTGATAGAGAATAAAGAAGGATCAGAAGCTATGATATGGTAATATTTATAGGAAGTCTCTGAGAAGAAGAAATGTAAGTTGACATCTGAAAGCTGAGAAAGGGTGACTAGTATCAAATATATTAAGAAACAGAGTGAACAGGATATGCCAGATCCCTGAAGCAAGAAACCAAAGGCCAGTGTACATCGAAGACAGTAGAAAAGAAGAAAAAAAAATCAAAATATGAGTTTGGGTAAGCTGGGCCTTGTGGAGGCACCATGCCATAACTCTGAAATAGAAATTTGGTTCTTACCTTCAATTTTTTCTTTCTCACTTATGCTTACTCACAGGGATCTGTGTATATTTATTTATT